>NC_071285.1:52019083-52319083 GCF_943735745.2 Anopheles bellator | reverse complement strand
GCCGACTCGCTGACTTGCTGGAATTGATTCGCGGTCCGCAAGTCCGCACATTGCGCGATGAAAAACCTATCAGCCGGGTTTGTGGCCGGGGTTCCACACTACTCGCTGCAGGTCGGTGTAAGTTTGATGGATTTTCGCGTCCGATTAGTTTTTGGACCCGCGAGAAGCGTACGTGTGGGTTTGTGAGAAATGGCGCCTGCCAACACCGTTCGCTTGCGGCCAGTGGCTTGGGGGGAACTCCGGTGAAGGTTCGCACATTTTGATGAGTTTTGTGCGGAATAGAATCGGAAGGAGTTAGTGGTCGTTCGCTAGAATCAGGATGCTAGTCAATTTCATTTCAGCGAAGAAACCGCACAATGCCTGTCAGGGCAGTGGGGTGAAAACAGCTCCCGCCGGAAGCCAACCAACCCGGGCTGGTTGCCTTACGGTAGTTGGGGTTGATTGAAGCGACCCAAGATCGACACGATACCACCTACCGCTCGGTTTTATTGATTGATAGCAATTATTTAGTAACGGAAAATCCTTTTCTCGGTCAAAATTATGCTGCAAGCAATCAACGTGGATGATGTGTTAACTATTTTGAACATTTTCGCAGAAATCAGATAAATCGTATAAATAAAACTTTTAATCGTGGCTCAGGAGGTTGATTCGAATTTTTCTACGATGGGAATCATCGTAATCACAATTAATAAAGGATCCGTCCTTATTAAGGATCATATTAGATTCGAAACAATGTACACACGATTGCATAAACTCAGGCGTATTGTAAATTTCTTTTGGAATCACTGCCTAACGTTTTTGAATTTTTGTTATTGAATTGTGTGTTATTGATAACTTAAATTAGTGTCGAAAAATGCCAACATATTTTCCATAAAATACGCTCCCCGAGTCCGTGGCATCAGCCGTCCGTGAGGGGTAGAATTTCCACTTGACGTGAATTCTAAAGTCAAACACGTAATACTTGATGAGGGAAAACCACACACAAAACATACCACGTGCGACGGGCGTATGGTCGTCGTTCCTATCGCATGTTTGCCAGACCGTCGCCAGATCGCTGGGTCTTTCGCTGGGCCGGCAGATAGATGGCGAAAGAGAAACAGCATCAGCAAACAGCCGCTGCTACGTGTGCCAGTGGCGAAAGTAGCGAACCAACACGTTCCACGTAACATCCGCCACACTCCTTTACGGATTAACATTCAATTAGGCCCGTTGTCTATGCCTACCGGTTGAAAGTTCCGTACAGCACGCGCCAGCCAGAGAGGCACCAACTGAAGTTCATAAATACGCGCCCGGGCACGGCTGACTTTGTTGGGTTGGACCGTCCTTGGAGGACGACGACGGCGAAGGGCAAGAATGAAGAAAAAGCCCTATGTAATAGAAGAACCAAACCTGGGCTCTCGTAGTGGCGCAATCATACATCGCTCTTGATTACGTCCTGCGTGCCGAGGCTTCTTCTCGCCCGCGGACGTTTGCTGTAGGCTCTTCCGAAGGGCAAATCGCCGAACGATCAACGCGTGGCAATCGTTGGGACGCGTGGGCAGAACCGACCGTGGTCTATTCAAACCGTGGTCAAATATAATGCGGGACTGCCGCCATTCCAGCGCCGTGTCAAGTGCGTGGACCCAGGACTAATGCTATCACTATCATCGCCTCGTACATTGGCCACCGTCAAGTGCCGGTCCACAATGTGGGCTCGAAGTACACAAAGAGGCCGAAAGAAAGTTATCCAATTGGGGGATATTAATTCAAACGTGATTAGTGGTGGTTTACCCTCGGTGGTCACCCCTATTTCGGCCGAAGACACAACGACGGTGACGACGGTTACGGCACCACTTTACGCCGATCGATACGCTCCGGAAAAGAAGTTCGCCACGGTGGTGATGTTTGCCCATTTTAGTGCCGCGGGGTGCTTATGGGACTTCCAAGGAGCTCTCCATTGACATTCCGGTGTAGCTACAATCCGCCGCAGCGTTGCCTGATCCTGCCTCCGACCTACACCGGTAACGATGACAAATGGCTGCGGTTTCTCGGGGTCCACGGGGTAGTCCCAAACGTCACGCAAAAGGATGCACACCAGTAAGAAGAAGACGAAGAGCACAGCAAAGAAAGCCACCACAATCATCAGCAGTGTTGAACTCTAGTGGTTGCTGCTTAAGACAAACCGTTTTGTCGGCCTGGGAGGGTTTGTCCGGGCGTCGTCAGGGCAGTGTCCGGCCGGGCGCAAGGATCGCAAACGCCCATCTCGAAGGAGCACATCTTTCCGCGTCCATCGGCTTTTTACTCGGGTGACTGATTTCGTGCGAAATTCCGACCGAAGACAAGTTGGGCGAAAAATAAGGACACCACACGCCGACGGTCTGCCTTTCGATTTCAGCCAGTTTCCGGTGGGACACGGCGCACCTTTGCCGGCGGGAAATGTAATTCCATCGTTCTGCCACGGGGCCCCACAGTAACACGGGGGTCAGAACTCGTTCGTAGGCCACTCGGACACGGGGTGCGGTAGGACCGGGGAAGTAATCGAACGCTGTCAACACGGCAGAACCTTGGCAGGAGTACCCAGAAAAGGCCCTCCTCTTGGCGAGTCTAGAATATTGCAGAAATAGGAAATAACTACGGTAGCTGGCCCCCGAGGGTGTGCTGGTTGCTGCGGGGGCAGTGGCGGCCAAAGGCTGATGATGATGGCGATGAAGGCCTCCGCCAGCCTCGGACCTCGACCGACCGTTCCCTTACTCGGCAGTTAGTCGAAGTCGAAGAAAGTACCAAAAAGGGGAAGAAAAAAAAACAGGAGGAGCAGTTCCTTCTGTGGCCAGGAAATAGCTTCAAGTTTTCTCGTTTCAATTCCCCGAACAGCCCCGTGGCGGTGGCTGGTTGGGCAAAACGGGGTTTTTTTCGCTTCGCCCCGAGTTGTTGCTCGTGGCATTCGATTTCGAGCATTTCTCATAGGCGGAAATGATGCTCGCGTTGCCGTTGCCCCGAGAAGCCGACATTGCAATATCGCCAGGGCCACGCTCTGCTGCTGGTGGTAGTAGTAGTGCAGCCAACGGATGAGCACCGGGTTTCGACCGCACACCTGCAGGTATTTCATTTATTTTCCTTACATTTTCTTCACTTCTCGCTTTGGCCGCCACGGCGCGGTCTGCCTTTGGCGTCTTTGGCGAACATTTAGCGTTCACCGTAAGGATGACGCGCGTGGAATCCTTTTGGTCGGTTCCACGAGCCGGAACGGAACGTAATAATAGAAGAACAACACAGAGCACCCAACGTCTGCCGCGCGATGCTCGCTATCTGCGGGCCGTGCGACGTGCCACTGTTTTCTTGGGACAACCCGAATGTTTGGTGCCGGCTTTCTGGTGGTTCCTTTATTTTGGACCGTACCGTGCTACGTTCCAAAAACTAAAATAGCTAAAATAGCTACGGTTTTTGACAATAATTTTGATAACATTTTGAGCAACTGAGCAACGACAGTTTTGGTGCAGATCAATTGCAGTCAATTTTATTGACGAATAAGAGCAAAAATCCACCAACACTTTCGGGTGAACCCAATATTTCCCATTGTTCAGCCATCCGGCTATTGACGACACGGCGACGCTCACCGGACCCACAGGAAGTTTTGCGAAGGCGAACCCTTCGAGCAGTTTGAACACTAAAAAGGACAAAAAAAACGGAAGTTCCTCAGAACGGCACGATCTTCCGTGAGGCGAGGCCCGAGAAAGTCACGTCCCGGAGAGAGCACCCGCTTCATTGCCGAGCATCAAACACACACACAGACACAGTATAACATAAACCTGATATTGGGATGATCGTGGATAGGAAGATAGCGATAGTGTTAGAGTGGTGACCATTGTTCCAACCGGCTCCTTTTCGGGCAACTGACTGCCGACGGTGCTCCAGAATCGATGATGCATAAACACAAGACGCTGCCGAGTGGCTAAGGACTTGCGCCTTTGCCATGTTTCCTTCGCGTATCAAGAACGAAGAGCCGGTCGAAAAGTATACAAATCAAAAATAACCTCGGAACTTCGGAACATCGGAACGGGCCGCCAGGATGATGCTGTTGCCAACGGACCTCCACCGGTGGTCTGCGCAGAGTCGAAAGTTGAAATTTATACAGACCAATCGAGTGGATGATTAAGCACAGCATCATCAAAAGGTTTACCGATGTTTCTTACCGGCTTCTCTGTCTGCAGGGGCATTATCTCCGGTTCGCTTTCGTTTCCGGATCCCGCCGACAGCAGGATCCGGAGAAGCCGCCGTGTCTGGTGATTGGGTGATTGGAGACATTGGATATTACAGATAATGGCAGATCCTGCCGCCGGTTGATTGCAGAGGCCGCACACGAATGAAGCGGAGCCAATCCTCCGAGACAATTTGGATGTCCTTTCGAAGTGCGTCAAAGCACGAGATTCGCGCTGTTGCGCTTTTTCGTCTTTTTGGGTTACTATTTTGTTGTGTGCCGACTAGGGTATTCCTAGAACTGGCCCCATTCCCCGACATACTCGTCCCCGAACGGCCCCCGGTCGCTGGGGTAAGCAAAAAATACAACGCTCTGATTGTCCTTGAATTAGGAGTTTTGTCATCTTAGGACGGGGTCGAACTTCGTTTCCGATTATCGCACAGCGGACGGACCGAAAATGGGTGCGGTCGGTTCTCGAAGCAATTATCGTACCCTGCGCGCTTTTCGAGCACCGAGAGCGGAAAGCGGAAATTTGACTCAACGAAAATGGTCGCTGGACGGTTTTGGGTGATGTCGGGCGACGGCGACCTAAAATCGGTCCCACGGTAAAGCGAAAGGCTTAATTCTTTCGGTGGATAATTTCGTAGAAGGTCAGCAAACGGGGCCTGCACCCGTTACTAATCAGATATTCGAATTAGCCAGGCCAGGTAATAGAATTGAGGTTAATTGTCAGCTGGTGGCGTAAACTTTAAACAAACGAAACTGCAACTTCGAAAGGGCCGATGCCCATAAGCCAATGGAATATTGAAGCTCCGTTCTTTTTAAAGTACTTTTAGGAACAACAAATGGCCAGCAGATCATCTACAACTTACTTAAGCGGGTTTCAATTAATGAGGGGCAAAAACCTGAATTAATTTTTTTTAAATGGCATCCCGTTGATGAGCAAAAATGAAGCCTCGACTAAGACGCACTTTTCGCCGGCAAACCTCTTTAATATCAGCTTTAACACCTTGATCTCCCCATAATAGACCCTCCCCTATCGTACGTAGTATACAGTACACGGTGGGTCCTTTCCGCGTGCAGTCCTTCCTTGCCAATCCTTGATGGGAACAACGTAAAACTTTGTTGTCCGTATGCCCTCCGGCCCTACCATTACCCACCGTCCGGATGATGTATAGGCTGCATGGCAAAAATAACTGCAACTGCAACTGCACAGCACACACAGCGCCAGCATCGGTGCATCGGTGCCACTCGGCTTTGTTGCAGCAGCATTCGTGTGCCCGGGATCCCGATTCGCTCGCACGTACGCGGGACTTCCGGGCACCGGCAACGGCACCGTCATCGACCGGTTCCGGTGTGGACGTTATTTTGGTGCCTCATAGCCCTCTCTCTCTCCCACTCTCTCGCTCGCTGAGGGCCAAGTAACGCAGTTTGCACAATCATCAACCCCTGAAAAAGGGCGGCCTATTTCGAAGCTGCGATGCGATGCACACACAAAACTGGAGCAAAGTTTCCCAGCGATAGCTGGGTGGTTCGGGGGGGAGAGCCCCCCCTACATTGTTGTGCCACCGCGACCGGAACACGAACCCGTCGGAAGCAGGAAACAATAGTGGCGCTACATAAACGCGGCGCACATGTCTATTGCACGTCCAACAAATTCCGCCCTTTCGCTGCTCTGCCATTTGGCGCTTATCGATTATCGACCACCAGAGACTGGCTGACTGCCTGGCTGGGGGCTGATAACCTGGGATCGGTTGCGCCGGTGTTGTGCATTGTGCTATTGTTTCGCGAGCTCGGGCGTTTCGGGCAGCGCATAGTAATGGTCTAATCACGCGAACGCGTGTCACATAATTCATGCAGATCGCCTTCGAAAAAAAAAGAACGATTCAATTGGCTTATGTTGGGGTAGCCACATCGCCGAACAATGCCACACAACACAACGGGTGGACCGTTACAATCACCCAATAGAATCCTTTTTTGCCGAGTTTCGAAAAGAAAACGAAACTGTTTAACACCCATTTGGTCTACACTAATCTAATGGTTTGGCGTACGATGAATTGTGGGCCGAGTGTGTTGGAATTCGGCCGACCATTCCCATCGTGCGGAAGTCGATTGAGTCCCATCCGAAAACTTTTTCGTTCGTTCGTGACGCACTTAATGAGTCAAATGTACCACGGATCCTGGGCAACCCGGCAGTGGAGGCCAATCCTTTGTAGCGAACTTTTCGGCTCTCGGCACCACCCCAAAAAACGTCCAGAATGATTGATGAGCACCATCATTTTGTACACTTTTAATTGATTTCAAGCTATGCGCGCCCAAAGTGCGTGCGGCTCCACGGTTGCCTATCTGGGTGTCTCGGTGTGCTGGCTTTATACACTGCAAATTGGTTCGAATTGGTTCGAAATTAACCGAATTAACGATGATCCGAGCGATTAATGGCACGACCGTTCTCATTGGTAAATGCCACCGAAATCGGTATCACCAGTCAGTGACACTCGGAAGTAAAACGGCTCGGACCAAGACTCCAGCGATCCTGGAAAACCATTGCAATCGCGATGGCGAATAGTAGCACCATGTTGATGAAGCTTCAGCTTTTTCTCATCCTTCCACACGAATGACCTTCAGTTTCATTGCCCAAACTTACTATGCCGGGAATTGGAATTGAGCCACTGAGGATCAGCCACAGTGTCCGAATAACTTACAGACCGGTGGCTGGCTTATCGAAGTAAATAAAAATCAATAACGGAACCGTGAATTAATTACAAGGTAGACCTTTAGTTGGGTTCAAGTTGCTCCGTCCTACTGGCCACCAGACACCAAAAGCGCGTTCGCATGCACGCACACTCCACAAAAGATGTGAACATGGCCTTTTGAGGTACCGCAAATGGCGAAAATGGAGTTTTAATTGAAGGTTGAGCAAGTGAAGACTAGTTCACCGTTGACCAGGAGCTTTCACTACATTTTAGGCTAGGTACATGGAAGAGGGGCGGCCAGAAGGCTTCAAGCCACAAAGTTCTCAAACAAAAAGGGGACGTGGAGGCGCATGGTCGCTGGTAGACACACGAAGGTGGACGCTGTGTACACACTAATTACCCAGCTCGAAATGAGGCGATGAATATTGGGAAACTTTGGCTCGTACTCCAACGCACCACCACACACGCTGCGTGTTCCGAGCGTGGAAATTCCTGACTGCGATGATCGATGGGCTCGCTCGCCCGCCGCCGGTCGTCGCCTCGGAGGCAACACTAATTACTACTTATTCAGCGCCCAGCCATTGGAATAGTTTTGCGCCGTGGCAAGCAACTGACCGCCCATGAAAACGGAACACGCAACACGGACGACAGGGTCGTCCAGGGTCGAATGGATTAAAGGCACCGCGTCCAATAAAACACACATAAAAATCTGCCCGAACTTACCTCTGTGACGTACGAAGGCTGCAGGAATGTTGGCGAATATTCATTTATGTCAATCACGGAGATGTGAACGCTTGCGCTGAAACGAAACCAGATTGAGGCGGTGGTAAGAAAATCGGAACGAATTCACACACGGAAAGCCCATCTGTTATGCGCGCCATCACGCGGCAGCAACCCGCCGGAAGTTACAGACAGGCCCGAAAAAAGAAAACTTTTGAAATTAGACGTAAGTGATAGGAGTAAATCAGCGCGAGCACGGAGGCACGGGGCCGAGCAGCCGAGAAAACGAAAGCGATGTTGGCCCATATTTTGTCTGTCAGCTCAAAAGTTTCAGCGGCTCCTCGGAACCGGGACGGTTCTCGGAAGAAGTCCGGAAGCACTTGCAATCTGTTTCGGTTGGGGGCGAGGTGGCGGCCACCAGACCATGGGAGGAACACGGTGCCCGAAATTGATGGCGCCACTTTGCGGTGCAGATTCGTGTGGTTCAAATGAATGTTCCTTCCTACGCAGTATGGGGGCTTTTCCAATTTATCTAAATGATGTACTTTTCTCATTACTCCCGGGGCGCGTCTGGACACACACTGGCTTACTTCCGCAGCGTGTCGGAAATTAGAAATTTTATGTGATCCATAAATTCCAAATTCCAAAATTCAGAATTCACCTTTTAATTACAATCAATGTGATTGGAACAAGAAAAAGACACAATGACGCGACCAACAAATAACAACGAATGGACCGAACACCGATCGAAGCTCTAGAACGGTTTCTTGCGTTACAAGAGTGCCTTCGCGGTGTAACTTTGTGCTCAACAATAAGTCAGGCTTCATACCTCTTGGAGTGTGACCCATCGCAGAACACGGCGGTGATGTCGAACTTGTAGTTTTTCCGCTTCTCGCAGTTGAGTGTCTTTTTCGCCTTCAGGATGCCGAGCTCGTTGACCAGCTCAATCTGTAGGAAGAGGCAGAGAAGAGAGAATAGTTTTAGTGAAAAAGTTATGGGAAACTGTTGCGCGATGTGCGATAAGCGAAAGCCACAACCTCAGAAGTTCGCTCAGTTCCACAGGGCCGATGATGGGTGGCACAGACCAACAAGTAACGGCCAAGTGATGTTTCATCCAGATGTTAAGCAAACACAAAAACTTCCTTCCGGTGACCGGTGGGATGTTGCTGTTATCAAGCAGTTGCCATTTGTTTTCGATTACACAGCAAAACAGAATAATAAATAAATGATGGAAGCCGACGCCGAAAACGCCGTACCACGAATGATTCACATTAATCAATCGCGGAATAATGCTTCACTTGTTTTATCATGCGTTTACGGTTATTTGCCGGGTGTTACGGTTGTTGCGCGGCACAACAAAAGGACCAACGCGGCGAATGAAGGCGGTAAAAACGTAACCGGCTCAGTTAACCGGTGGATCATAAATTTATTTTGCCAGTCACACAACATAAACGAAACGCAGCCGCGCACACGTCTGGCTGTTAATTGGAGAGATATTTTGCATTGTGCCAGTGACAAGGACACAATTTATGCTGCTCGCCGCTGAGAAGTGGCCATCGCCTGGGCCGCTGGCGACCGCGCTGAATGGCTGATTATTTTTTATTGCAATTTTTATTTTCCTGCAATCACCACAGAAATGTCGGCATGTCGACAAAACGGTGAGTACTACACCGCCGGCGAAGTAAATGAGCCAACGGCACGGTGTGGAGCGAGCGCTCAATCAACGCCGTTTTGCGCCCCAATCGGTGTATAAATATCCTTTTTCTTGTTTGAATGAGTCCCGGGCATTAAAACGGATTCAACGACGACGTTGGGCAGGGAAGAACCCGCCACACGTTGGTACTATTTCGTTCGATCGAAGAGCGTTTTTTATGAAGCGGCGGTCGTTAAAAACTCACAACCACAGCGCGGCACTCTGTGACGCCGTAGTAATTTGTGGACTAGATAAATTTGCGCCGCGTCCAAAAAGTCCATAAATGAATTGTAAAAGTTTTTGTTTGCTCGGCATCTGTAAAATGTCATCATCCGACGGGCTGGGATTGAAAGAATTTGAGTTCGGCGGGATTGTAGCTGTACCCAACTGAGCAGCAACTATCATTCGTAAACTCTGTCGACAGTGGGTAAGCGTCCCGGTGCGGGCTCGTTGGGTGGAAGATAATTAAATACATAAAGTTCAACTGGCTTTATTAGGTCCAGAGGATCACAGAGTTTTTCATTGGGCGTGATTCAGTCAAAATAATTAGAGATAAATAAGAAGAGAACCTAAAAGGAAAGAGCATCGATGGACGTGGTGTCGTACTAAAACATCATGAACATTGAGCGGAATAAAAAATGGACGAATAAGGATTATCGCCGCCGGGACCATCTATTTTAAGTCCCTGAATACGCCCAAACCTTGCGAAAGAGCGCTTGGGATTTTTGTTTTTGTAAAATTCCATTCAAATAGGTAACGTTCCAGTTCCAAATAAGGGCAATGTTGTAATAGGTTCCCATTCTTCACGGGGCGGTCCATGAAAAACAACAACACATACCCTTGTTTTTGAATGTCACAAAATTTACGGTTAGCAATTAGTTGTTACATTTTTGGGGACATACTTTTAATTACATTTCCACATTTCACTGCGCACCCTCGGAAAGAACGGTATCGTAGGATGGTGGCCCGATTTACATTGACGTCATCCGCAAACCAACTCGATTCGAACAGCGATCGCTCCCAGGATATCCAAAGAATTCCAAAGACCACATTGTTGCCTTTCTCTCTTTCTCTCTCTCCCTCCCGTCGGCGAACCGAACCCGGTCGAAGCTAATGTAACAGCCGTAAAATGTCATACAACTTCGATGGCATCTGTCGAAAGCCGCTGGCACCGCGACAAGGCTTCTTCGTCTTGGGCAGAGCGGGAGAGAGACCACCCGAGACTCGGGGCACGGGGTTCCACGTTTCAAATCGAATGCTAATCGCCGCCGACGACTGCTGGCTGGCTCTGCTGTGACAGACCCTCGCTTCGGGCACTGCCATTGCTGGGGGACTGATCCCGCCAGCATCGGGAAAATCTGTGGGATTTGTTTCCGAAAGTGGAAAGGTTCTGAAACAAATCCATTAGTTATTTGATTCACGTCACGACAGGTGGTGCACGACAGCGATTCGGAGGCGATTAAAAATAAATTGATATTCTATCTCACCGACTGTCGGTCTGCGTTTAACGTTCTACGCACGAAACGGCCGCCTGGCCGCTCCACTCTGCATTATGTTGCGCCGTTGCGCGTCTTTCGAAAGCTCGACGGTTCTTGGCAAGCAAACAACAAGAGCACCAACCCGCAGCATCCCGACTACGACGGTGGACAGTTTTTTACATGGCCGAGGTTTAAGAACGGGGAGTGGAATTTTCGTGTGTTCTGATTATGTCAGAATATTTTCAAAGTTGGCGGATTGGAAGGATTGTTTAATGCCACACCATTTCGGAACGGCCAATGCGATGAAGACGAATCTTTTAAGACGTGCGAAGATGTCCCCGAAACGCTGCTCGGGCATAAAAGAGCATTGACATCTGCCAACATCGTGTAGAACTACACGTCCTACGAGTTACACGTCAGTTGGGACACATTTCCCGTGTTTCATCGCCAAAAACCATTTCCTTGTTGAAACGTGATGCGAATGTTTTTCGAGTCGACGAATTGTACGTTTTTTATTGTTTCTGATAACTATTCTGCCATAAAAATGAACGTGTTTTTGTCAAATTATTTGTTTAAAAAATCGAGCAAATACCAGGAATACGAATTGTGGAGAAACATGTAGATTTTACATACAAATAGAGAAATGGAATATTTTGTGTAATAGTCACGTGTCTAACATGTGGAGGCGCCTTAAATCGGCCCAAAAAAACTATGGATTCGGTACAGGAAAAAGTGTTCTAGAATGTCCACACGTTGCACAGCAACTTTGCGTCAACAGCTTTCCATAAAAGGTGTATAATTAATTGAATGTTAGTTGCATAATTAATGCGCGGCCGATGATGATGATGATGGTTTTTACCACCAAACATAAAACATTCATCAATGGCTTCTCACTAGAGCCTTTATCAGCCAGCCCAAAGCCGCGTGTGACGCGGCCGGCTGTAGTGGGTGAAATTAATTGTCTCTCTTCCTATCTCTCTCTCTTTCTCTCGATGACCCATTAACGTGGTACAAAAGAGCAGACAATCGTTTAAGTGTTGCTACATTTGTTCGTTTTTTATCCACAACCCGATAGAGGTATGTTTGCCGAGTGAGCTGGACTCGGACGCGGGTCTTCTTTCCATAAAATTTCCTGCCACAAACGACCAGGCAACCCAGGATTCACTTCCGGGCCCGGGCCCGGCTGGCCCGGAAGACCGGAGCGCAACGCAATGAAATTTAAACTGTACCGGCCCCCATTTATGCTGGCAAAGGTTTGTGGTCCCTTTTTTCGGTCGGGCTGTTGGTGGTGGACGGTTGGTGGTATACGGTTGGCCACAAGCGCGCGAAACCGAATGCATTCGGAGTCGGCTCATAATCACCTCTCCCGACGGCGCAGGAAGAAGTAGCACACTTTGCGGTGCACGGGGCTGCTGCTGCAGCGTTCGGTTTCGACGCAATCGGATCGGGTGTTCTGTATGTTCGTTAATTGTACAGTTTAATGCAATAATAATTCCGGCTCGAATCCGTTCGGCCGCCGGCGGCCGGAAATTGAAGTTCTAACCGTGAAGAAGCCAATGGGATGCACACTGGCTACTAGCGTGCGGCAGCGGCAAAATAGGTAGCCCATCCTCTCTCGGTGCAGGACGACCTCGGCACAAGGATTCGGTCGTTAAATTAACCAGAACCGTGGCAACCGCGACGGTTGCACTGGGCGCGGCTTTGGTGACATGCTCTCGGGCCAGACCGCCGTTTGTTCGCTGTTCGTTTGTCTGGCAAGACACGGTGTGAGTGAAAAACTCATCATCATCATCATCATCATTATGATCGTGATCATTATGATCAGCATCATCAACGGCCATTCGCCCACTCGCACTCACAGGAGCCCCAGGTAGATGGTTCTCCTGAACGGGACCAACGAGAAAAAAAGCTGAAAGCATGCTCGCTACGTACGCGTTCCAGGTACGAGAGTGGACCGGACAAGACCACATTATGATGAGCGCCGGACTGTGGCCGCGGTCGTGTGTGTTCATAATCGGTTTTTCTCCGCCACTCCTGGACCCCGGGGCGTCGGCCGAATGGTCGGCATGCTGCTCCAGTACGCTTTGTCGTCGTCGGCATTCCGGCGCAGGTCAAACGACCGCGGGGTGACGACACGTGTGCGGGGGGATGATGTTGCCAGTGGGAGGCAAGCATGCCTGAGGCTCATAAATTATCCCACGACCACACATACACTCTTTCCCGGTATGAGACTGACGCCCACACGCCGGTGACAGTTTTTCATTTCTTAAGCACATATTGAACCTCGCACACGTTCGACGCAACGTCGTTCGAAGAACTGTCATATTTAGTTTTAGCCGCTCGAAAAGCGAACGGAATGGCGTTCAGCGGTTTGAAGTGGGTCAATGTTACGTGACACATCTTCCAGCTTTAGGCGGCTTTCGTTTTATTAGAATGGCGAATGTCTAAAAAGATGTTACAATGGCCAAACGAACGCTTCTTTTGCTGAAAAAGTGACACATTCTTGGGCCCTGAAATACCGGCTTAGGCATATTAAAAATTTATTCTACAAAGTCGGCTTTGTGTAGTTAAATAGTTCATTTAGTAGCTTTCCTGTATTTCAGTTTACAAGTTCACAAACAAGACTACTGTTTGATTGATTGAGTATTGGTCCTTAATTTGAATAACAATTAATCCATCGTGTAATAGTAGACGATCATTTTATAAATTTATCGTATTTCGTTAAAGCTTGAGCCTTATGTCGTGTCCGTGCCATTTATACATCAGACTCTTCCCTTATCGGACCACGTAGTAATTCCTGTTAACAATAGAGAATCATTAAAAGGTTCAATACATTTTGGATCTCTTTTTGCATCTGATTTGCCGAAGGTAGTTAGCTGTCACTGAGCGTTTGAGAAAATGTTACACAACGAGCTGCATCGCAATTACCGGAACACGGTGGCGTGTCCTTGCTGTGGAAAACACCGCCCACCGAGAGGGAACGTGAACGGGAAGGTACTGCCGGAAGGTAATGACGGTGCTAAGTCTGTCCCGCAGCGACGGTTTCTAATGGCCGTCGGCAAGAAGCGCCTCTGAAGGGGCTAGGCTTTTCAAGAGCTGAAAAATTGCTGCCATCGTGCGCTCTCGGTTTCTCGGTTCCTGAAGTCCCTCGGTGACCGTAGCGCGCATAACGACAAGGCACCGAACGAGCATAAAGCACCACCCGGCCGGCCGTGTTGGTGACGGTCGAAATGAGCAATACAAAGAGGAAGGAAAACCAACACAGTTTCCGCAAAACATCGGCCGTTGTGAAAAACGAAATCTTTTAAGTGTATCCGTGCGGTCCTGGGACCGTGCCAGCGCCGACCCCACAGTCACGCTTCTTTGCCACCGCCGACGAGGAATAATCATTTGCGCTAATTACAAAGCCTACACACACCTTCCTTCTAGGGACTTCAGTTCCTTCCTGCCCCGAAGGGAGCGTAGCGGTGAACGATTTCTTATATTGACGAATTCTTATCTCGCTTCGGAAGCTTTGAATAAATTCGGATTCAGCTAGCGATGCGAAAAGCTACACCGACGTCGATGATGATGGTAGGTCTGTTCGGTGGGTGTCGCGGGAAAAGAGAAGCCCCGCTTAAAGCCACTGAAATGGAAAGAACCACTGTTCCGAGAAAGAACCTTCCAGTGACGGACACTCCAACGAACTGTGTCTGATTGTGATGGACTCGCCGGGGAATAACGCCGGGGTGGCTCTGCCGGGACGGATCTCTTCCCGCCTAACCCTATCTGCCCGATAGAAGGTAGAAGTTTTCTTATCTTAGCCACCAGCCACCAGGCGTCCACTCGCGCGCGCATAGCAACAGCTCCGGTACGATGTGCTCGATGAAGTTAAGTGGAAAACCGAAAAAAACGGACCAGCCAAAGGAAGTTTTGGCGAAACGAGCAAAAAAGAAAGGCATGGTTATCTGCAGGAGGACGGAAAACGTGACTGTCAAATAGAAAGTGGCGACGGGAAAAGCCTCCTCCGGAAAGTAATTTCCTTCGCACCGTTTACCCGCAACAGAGCGGTTTGATATATGACCATCAAGTCGGTGTAGTTGACACTCCGAGACCGAGAAATATAGCAATGGCGACGGCTGACGAGCTGACACTCTCGAGGGCGCCCGGCCCAAGAACGACACCATCACTTTCTTCTCCGACGACGGGATAACGCGCGAACCGAGACGAGCTCAGGTTCGTTATGGCTGACCAAAGGCTGCAGAATGGAGTACACCGTGGCGAGTGATGACGTTGCTGGCAAGATTTTCCTATGGGGAAATAACAACAATCAAGACTAGGACACCTACCTGGAACGGTATCTCCTTGTTCTTTTTAATTATGTGGAATCCACAAATTTTCGATTCATCAACCTTGATCAGTGGCGTAATCTCGACGAACGTTTCGTTCTCTTTTATCAAACCGTGGTACGACGTCTCCAGGACACGTTCTGCAATAGGAAACAGATGAAAGGTACACGCGTTAGAACACAGGCTTGGTTAATTAACGTAGTGGCGATACAGCAGCATCCTGCAAACATGCAAACACACACCCACAAACTCGGCACATCAAAACCACTCCCCGAAGTCAATTTGATTGGCACGGGTCTTGATCTGCTTTGATTTTGATTTATTGCGCCCGAAACACGCTGGATGAGCTTCACGCGGTGCTGTAAGTCGTTAAAAACACGCACAGGTCTGTAAGCGATTGGTGGGCAGCCCGACAGAAGTTTATGAATAATTTTCCGTGCCCAACAGACAGCGAACTTTGAACGCACAGGACGAGGTGATGGCGAACTCGAAAAAAAACACCTTAATCCTACACCAGCAGCTAGCGGCCCTCATTAACGTTTACGGCCCTGTGGCCATTATCGATCGGTAGTTTGCTAGGGCCACTGTCGCGTCCTAATTATCAATGTTGGTACTCTTTGTCTGGTGAATTTTCCATTAGTTATCACTACTAATTCAAAACTTTTCGTTATTTAATAGCAGTTAGATTGAGCCTTGTTTGAGGAATGCAGCACCCAGCACACAAATAGGTATGGTCCCTGGCGATCGTTGGGGGGTGAAAGCCATCAAAAATAGCACTCCATTCGATGACAAATTTACCAAACAAATGTGTTATGCAAATGTAAACACGCGAGCGAGGCGCATGACGTAAAGTACCGTGATGTTGTACGATCGGAACCCAAATAGTGGCCGAGGCACAACACGCAAACCGATGATACGTTCCGTGTGCTAACGAAGCGCGTAACATTAAATTTAGTTTCCCCATTGTCGAGGTGGAACAACTTTATGGACGCCAGCTCCCGACGACTTCCCGGTAGATTCCGTAGATCCGCCGGGCGACTTTTCCCCGTTTGCTAAGCTATTGATCCCAAATTAGTCCATTCCGGCGGTGACTCTCCGGCAGGTAGCTCGGGCCGCCGGAAGCTGATGAGTTCAGCGGTTTATTTCCGTAACGCCGTTACGAACCTGGTGTGCACGCTCCCGATGGTAACAAATATTTTCTCAGTGTAATTGGAGGCACCACGGAGCTGTTACGGGGAGAGAGGACCTAACCGTGTGCACGAGTGCACAGTACGATGGTCACAGAGTCAACAAACAGCTCGGTGCTCGGTGGCTCAGGCAACCGCCCGGTTGTTGGTTGTTGGGATCACATTTCATCTAAGGTTGTGCGCTGCAGCACCGGGCTTCGCTGCGGTCGCCGACGCCAAACGTATCATATTTGTGCAACGTGTTCAAATGTATTTGTCCTCGGCGATTATGATTGCAGCCGATGATGCCGGATCGAACGTGCCCCGCTTGCAGCTTTCCGGTGCTTCATTGAATGTATTATTATAATTCACGCGCAGCCAAACGTAAAATAAATAAAAGTTTAGGAATTTTCATCAATTGGCAACCGCGATCACTCACCTTTGCACTTGATCCCACCCAAAACAACTTTATTCACTGATCAAATGGGTTCAGCTTTAAGAAAATGACGGCGTCAAACGGAACCAACATGGCTTCGCTTCGAAGCCCCGCGAGGGATCGCGTTCGATTTATAGCACAAAAAGCAACGTATAAATCAATCAAACAAATAAAACACAACATAAATCCTTGGCAAACGAAGCTTAACTTGCATTTTCCCAATCACGTTCCAGCGGCACTTCTCGCCTTTCGCCCGGCGCCGGAAGCGACCCGGAGGGATCAGTGCGAAACGCAACCAAGACCTTTGCCTCTTATCGTTCGCCGCTGGAGCGAAAGGACTCTCGCATCGGATTCCGGTGCTGGTGCTGGACCGTGAAACGATTCCGTGCACGATTGGAACGAAAAATAAATGGCCAAATCTAGAGTCTGGCTTCCCAAAGCTCCCACCGAACGTGTGTGTTGTTGAGGAAAAAAAAATGATAGAAATCCTGGAAAGCTATAGCTCATGATTACTATCAATCACTTGGGTGCCACCTTCCTTTCGCGCGGCTTCATCATGATCGGCGGACGGCATCACATTGCGGTAAGCATATAATTGCATCGGGCCGTATGTAGTTCGCGTGTCTGGGTTTTACATACATTTCCAGCACTGCCCTTCAAATAGTGGGGTCCTTTTGTGGCATCTCGTTCGCTTTGGACCCACCCGGCGCGCATTAGGGTTCAGTTCACTTCGGCACGACTTGGTTGCCGGGGGGCTAAAGAGAACGAAATATTGTCCGGACACCGGAGTCAGTAATTGGAGCCGCTTTCGGAAGCAGAAAATGACACGTTTCTTTCGCACTCCAAAGTGGGTCCTTTATCTGGGAATTAAAACAGATTACGTGCCAGAGCACAGCTTGAGTGGTATGGCCAGGAGCAAGCATGGTCCCCGGAGTCCACGCGGGGTTTGCACCGTCTGCAAATCGAATCGAAAAGCGATCCACAAGCGATTCTCCCGCCCCGGGCGCCCAGTTTGGTTTCCTGCCACAGCTTGGCTTCCCGCCTGAGCCAGGCACATATGGGCTGCCCTTCTCGGACACTCAGACCCATACGTCGGTGGTTCACATAACGTGCACGATCGAATAAAACCCTCAGCTTAGCACCTTCTTAAACGGCAAACACGCTGATGTTTATTTTCTAGCGGTTCACACCCCGCGCCGGCCAGCGCCCTTTGCCCCAGACGGTGGTGTAGACGTGGTTCCGTCTTTATTACTCTGCCCCGCACCATCAGCGAAAGGAAGGTTCTCGGGCACGGCTGACTGACCCCAGCTGCAAGGTGTCGACGTACCGTTGGCAGTTGCCGAAGTCACCGCCCAACAGCCGCACAAGTGCTGAAAAGTTGCCACCCGACCCGACACCAACGTCAGCCGCCGAGAAGCGAAATAAAAAGTCGCAGCTGATGACAACGGCCTGGTTCTTTTTTCCTTGCGATCGTTGCCGGCCGGTGCTGCGCGCGGGTGTGTTTCGTGGCGTGTTCACATGGTTTATTTTGAAAAAAAAAAACGGTAAAAAGAAAACAGATGCAACTCCCATTCACGGAAAAGCGTGCGTCAGTCATACCGGTGAGCGACTCGATTGTGGAACACTATTAGCACTGTTGGACAATTCCATTCTGATCAATGAACTTCTAACAGATTTCTTTTTTCCCAACCTAATGATATAAACGCAATAGAATGTCTCCATCATTGTTACTTTCAGGATAACAGCTGCACCGACTCGCGCGCATGTGGAAGAAGAAAAATGTAATGGCCTAAATGATGATGATGAAATTCAGAATGAAAGAGTTGATAAAAATAGGACACTGTCCGTTGTTATTGATAAAGTATATAAATAATCAGATGACACGCTTCGAGCCAGTCGCGTGAAGCTAGAGTTCGTGTCCCTCACTGTGTTCCACATTTTTGAAACCCCAAACTGTAAAGAAACTCCATTGCAGTGAACTCCACGCGACCATCGTTCATCCGCTGACGGAGGGTTTTTGGAGGCTAAAAACATTTCCAAAAAAAAGCCCTCCCGCGGCCAGCGACGGCTATCAATCTCTTCTGCGGGACAGCTCCAACCAACAACGACCAGCGTCGACGACGGCAGCGTCGGATGAACAGTGTAAACTCGAAACATCCGCCTGCTGCCCAAAAATAAATAATCGGGCCACGCGCGCAACCACCAAACGGCCACCGTCGATCCGGCCGATACACTTTGGCGCGGGAAAGAATTGAAAAAGGAAAAGCAGAGCAGCGTGACGCGTGGAAAAAGGAAAAACTCGCCCCAAACATAAATCCTGATGACCGGCCGCCGATGCAACGTGGCCGCCGGAGTCGCGATGAAAAGCGTCACCAAAACGGTTCATTTGAACCCATCACGAATGCGTGTGTTCGTGTGGGTGTTGGAGAATTGGAAAAGAAACTGAAAAAAACTGTTACCGGAACGAAAAGACAACAAACGTCAGGCTGCAGAGAAAACACATCTTCTATGATGGGGAACCGCGGTCGTCGGAACTTATTTTGGGAGGCAGTGGCCCGCAGCAGCGAACGCATCCGAAGCCGGGAGAGGGTTCGGCGCTATGATTCAGACCCCAGGATTTTCGAGGGAAGAAACAGCGAATATAGCGCCCCATCGTTCGATCAAAACTCGAAAAGGTGGAAAGAATGCGCTCGGTCAAGAGTGGGACTCAGAAACCGGGAATTAAGTCGGCGTCGAGACATTCGTTTTTTTAATGACCCCGTACGAAACACGTCACCTCGAGGCCGACTTTAGTCACTTTTTGTCGAGATTCGAAAGGGCGGTATAAATCAATCCGCAGAGAATGATTGTGGTCTCGAGTTTTAAGAGAGTATTTAGTGTGAGTGTAAAATTAGAAAAGAAATAAATGATGTCACCTGTGACATTTGTTGATTTCGAACAATTAATTTAAAAGTCGCCTAATTAAGTGCAGTTTTGGTGGCAGGACGATAGTTTGTCGATATAATTAGTTTGAACATTCTATCTGTAATAGTTGAGTAGTATAATATTTAAACACCAGCAATGTAGCATTTGAACAATAAATAAATAAATGTTGTCCTTAAATAAATGTTTTAGATTTATAGCCAAGCCAATTTTTTTAAATTATCGAAAGAACTGACTGAATGCACATTTATTTATTCTACTTCACACCTCTGGCGACTAAATTAACTTAAACACTACGCATCGCGGAAGACGATGGCGTTTTCTTCGACGTTCGAGGGTCTTATCCTGGCTCCACTTGGTTTTGTGGGGTATTGTTTGCCTTGCTATTGGTTCACCTGTCTGCCTACCTATCATTGATGCTGTTCTTGTTTGTGATCTATTCTTGGCCTATTGATTGATGGTTGGTAATTTGATTCTATTTGCCCTTGGTGTGCGCTCGGTCAATAAACATCACTTTTCCTGCTGAGAGTGGTTGTTTATAAATGTTTATTTTTCTCAAAGAAAAACAAGTCTCCAAAACCCCCAAAAATAAACCACCATAAATGTTACTTCGACAAATCAAACCATAGTCCATTACCTTCTCGTTCTGAACTATGAAAATTATCGTTGTGTTCGGTTTCGAACGCAATCGACAGATTTTAGGCGAGAAGCGATAGGATCCGATTCCTTCTCTTTACATTCTGTTACTTTACGTCTTAAAGTGGAAGCTCAGCATCAAAAATATAAACTGGTAAAATATGTGTCCATCGGCGACACAGGACTGCGGTCGGACCGGACAGAAACAAACGATGATGATGCTCCTCTTGATAGCATTTATTCAAATCAGTTTTCGCCCGCTTTGCATTAGAGCCTGGTCTAGTGCGCGGGTGATGAATAATAAAACGCTCTGTAAAACATGATAACATCGAGTAAATGCAGTTTTCGCTTCTTATGCTCTCTCTCTTTCTCTCGACATCATCTCGGAACGTCACAATCGAAGTCCGCCTTTGGTGCAAGGCGTTTGACACAACCTCCCCGAATCTAGGCTAATTGTCGGTTCGGTGTCGCGGTCACGGTTCACCTTGGGTTACAGGACGAGGATCCTTGAAGGGAGACCCATGCCTAAGGCCGGTGCTACCGGCAGAAGACGTCGTTACGGCTGCGCTGGATCGTAAAACGTCATGTTCAGTGCGCGGGTCTGCGTCATCGACACTCCCCTTCTCATCAGCGCTCGAGCGGCGGCTTCAAAACGGCCACTCGAGCGTGTACTAAATTGTGGTATGTGTGTGGTTCCCCACCGCTGGAGAAAAACAACAACAAAAAACACGCAGGAAGGCTACGGTCCTCCAGCTAGCTCTTCTGCTGCTGCTGCGCTGGTCTTACGCAATCGTTTTACGTGCATAATCCCCCGTTTAATGCTTTGCATAAATTGTGTCACTCCTCTTCCGGTAAGATGTGTCTGTGTCTGTGTGTGTCGCGAAAGGACACCACACAAAAAGGAACGGTTTGCTGCGGGCTTGGCAAGGACACTAGCCACGTGTAAGCCGGGGCATGAGTTGAGTGTGTTTGCTGAACCGTCAAGTGGTCAACTACTCAAAAATATTACAACTCCAGGACACGCTCCGAGTACTTTCCTCAGCCGCAGAAAACTTTTCAATTCATCATTCCTTATTTGGTGGCACGAAATGTGGCGCATAAAGACGGTCTGAACTCGAAACTGGGTCGCAAGTGCGCAAAGAGCTAGAGAGGAAGTAGACTAAACCGGTACAAATTAGTGCACCCAACGCACTTGACTCCACCATGGGTATAGGAACGAAGAAAGTTCTTTCGTGGGAAGATAATTTTCAAGCGCCACAGATCTTGCCAAACAGCGCCGGGAATTCCGCCCGCGCTTTGCGGGAACATTTTTGCGAAAATTAAAGCGAACAGAAAAATACCGGAAAGCAAATGCCACGCGCAACTCTTGGCAAACTACTGGCGGGCGGCACCGAGTCGTCTCGGAGACATTTTTCTTTGCTTTCCCGAACAATTGAGCCACCCATCGTCAGACCCTGATTTTTAAAGCAACTTTTTGTTGGCCCTCTGGTGCTTGGCGGCCCTTAAGTGGAACATAAAAGGGAAAACGAATTTCCCGCAGAACCCCGGAAGGCAAATTTAACACGCAGCAGCAGCAGCAGCAGCAAGCGCATCCACTTCCGGCATCGGAGCCGGAAGCCTAGGTGACCCTTGGAGGATTCTTTTTAACCTCTTCCGCGAGCAAACAACCAAACACACTGGTCGCTGTGCTCCTTGAACGGTTGCCGCCAGCCTTCTTACGCTTTGAACATCTTTTTGGTGCATACAGTAGCGGTCAAATGTAAACGGGCAGAGGGTAAGGTAGCAATTGCGAGCCCAATAAGTCCCCGCAAACCGAAACTCAAAAATATTCGGGAGCCTTTTGGGCGTTTCAGCCGTATGCGTTTCTGTTTCGGTTATTGTTAATTTTTTTTCAATTTAAGTATAACTATTTTAAATTCTTTTTATTAATGTGCCAAAGTAAAAGATAGTGTCCTGAAACACGCTTTTTTGAAATCCAAAATACAGTCGCTCATTCTATTTTTTTAAACATAACTGTTATAGTGTTACAAAAAACTAATCATTTGCCACAGATGATTATTGAAATCAAACGGACCTGTCACTGCTCCACTACTTTCGGTCGCCAGTGTACATTTTCCAATTTTCTGCATTTTTTTGTTCAAACCGCTGCACAGGTTCCCGTGCTGCGCTGTGAAGAAATGTGACTCACTTCACTCTCTTCGCAGAGTGTCCCTTAATACACTTCCACGAAGGTAATGGCGTTAAATTTGGCTCGATTTTTGCTCGAAACCGAGCGAAAGCTTCGGATCATACCGCCGAAGGGAAGTAGCTGTCAGCTAGCGTCAGCAAAAGTTCTCTAGCACGCCACACTCGGTGGGCATCCTCGTTGGGGCGACGGCGCACATCACATAAAACGGAATGACAGTGTTACGGCTACTGTTTTATATTATGTCAATATCGCCCGGGAGCCGTTCGCGGGACCGGCTAAATTATATCTCCACCGGGTTTGGTTGGGTTATATCGCATTATTTGGCGCCAGGATTCCAAGTGCGATCAATAAAAGCGGTGCTCTGCCCGCGAGTTCCGGTTAGAATGCGAAAAATAATGATCCGGTTAGGGAGGGCCGGTAAAAAAAAATGCTTGGTCCTAGCGCTGCCTAGAGAGGAAGCCGGTGATGCAATTTATGTGTCGGCGAATGTTGCTTTCCGGGCGTAATCTTGCTGAAGGAAATGGATGCTTTTTCGCACGTTTCGAAAGTCACGTTCCGTCTCGCTTTCCTTTCCGTTCGTTGCCGCTGCATTAAGACGTTGTGGCCACGTTAAGCAGCACCATTTGCAACGCGTTTTGATGGCTCCCCGGTTGCGCGCTTGACTCTGTTAGCGAGCAGCGTCATGAAGTAATACATTAAGCTTGATACATGTAGCACCGTGCGCTTACATTCTATTTTAGCGTAATTGAATTGCTCTCCAGATTAAACCCATTCGCCGTGAAGGTGAACCTTGCTCAGGGCGATTGCGCCGTCTAAGGCACCGTGCTGCGCGATAACAGAGAACACCACGCTGGCTTAACTGGCTCTTTCGCCTTCGCTCAGTTTGTTTGGGGTGGTTCTTGGCCAACAGTTTAATGCCGGGTGCTGCCGCTGAGAGTTTGCTCGGAGAAGGCGACAGCAATTACCGTACACCGTCGCGTCTAGCGACATACAAAAGTAAACAAACAAACAAACGTGAGACGGCAGCATTTTGCTTTTTTCTTCTTCTTCCAACGCAGAACATTCCCATCTCCGTCGGATGCAGCAGGTTGGTGGCCGTTGTTGTTTTAGACACACACGCCATTCAAGATGCAAACGGTGCTGCAGGCGCCGCCTGCACGAGGCAGCATCTTACGAGAAACGCAGTTTTCCGGAACCAACACCATTGGGTGACACAGTGAGCGCCACGGAACACATCTTCCACTGAAACTATTTTCTTCCACCGGCACCGAGCGCGGCGACGGCGGTGAGCGAAAGAAGATAAATGAGTTTATTATGTAAACAACGTGATTTCGACACACTCTTATCGCGCGCCAAGGAAAGCTTCTTAGTAGCACCAGCAGCCCGACCCGACACACCTTTTCTTTGGCCGATGGGGACCAGCGAACACTCAACCCCTCCGGGGCTGCAGTGCGCAACAGCGCGGCCCGTGAGCCACTAAAAATAAAATGCATCACAAAGTGCATAAAGAGCGCCGGCATCGGATGGTGACACTTTTTCGTGCAACCTTTTCTCTTTTGTGTGGGCATCCATGAGCGCACCGCGTTGGAAAACTCACGGGCACACTTTTCGGTGGCAGCAGGGAAAATAATGCAATGCCCGCGGCGATAAATGAGGCAGCGAAAGATCGTTTTGTTTTGAAAGTAGCCAACGTGCCCACGGGCAGCTAACGATGTAAGAACGGAGACGGTGCTATCGAAGGGAATACCATTAAATTGCAAACTGTTTTAGAAAATGGTAGTCAAGATCGTCAAAGGCAGAGGAAGTCAAGATATTGCGGATATAAAAACATAACGATGATGATCGTTACATTTTAATGCCAATATCAAAATTTATATGCAGTTTTTTTATACTACGAGTATTTACGTAATTTTCAACGGACTCAGAACACCCAGTATATCAAACAATTTTTGTCCTTTGCTCTGCAAAGGATCTCTCTCTCTCTCATGCTGTGGCGATAATTATGAGATTGTCGCACATTTTACCAAGTGTCTTTTGGAGATAGGTAATTTTCTTAACCTTGAAGAACGGACTGTGATTAAAGCATAAAAGAATTATATGGTAAGCATATACTCGAGATCGTGTCTCAGGACATCCTGAACGAATTGGAGCTGTAACGACAGCAGCAGTGGCAATCTGTTTAACTATATCTTTTTTGATAGTATTTTTGAGTAGCGAGAGGAACTAATGTTCTACGCGCCTTACAAATGCTAGGAACAACGTCAAGTACTCTAGCACACGTAGTTCAGTTGGATTTTTCAAGGATTGCCCTCGTGTATTTATCACGTGTACCAATAATAACACACCCAATCGAATCGCTATTTTAGCTTCAACACGACGTTTCCACCGTCTAGCAGCGCCATCCACAGCAAACGACGGACCATTCGATTTATTTCCTTTGCTTATTATCCTTGCAAATCATGCTCCATCAATCAGACGGCTTTATGAGTCTGACATGTAAAAACCATCACCGAAATCGATCGCACAACGCACCCGCGCTATGACCTCTACCTGCAGAGGTCAATTTTGTGGTAAATTTCGTGTATAGCACACGGTGGAAAATAAATTATTTCATTTGCGGTGCTGTGTTTTCTTTACCCAAACCGGGTTGAGCAAAAAAAAACCGGACTAATTTATCGTTCAACCCCGACGTCGGTCGCTCTTACCTTAAGTTGCTGCAGTTTGGGGGGTCCTTATTTGGACCACAAATTTAGCTGTACGCAGAGAGAGCACGCAAACGATTCGCAGGAAATTTGGCCGAACCCCGCTAGCCGCAGTCGGCCAGCAGTGGAGCCATTAGCACGAAACCGCGAAACCCCACGATATGTATCGTCACTGTGCGGCACTGAAGGTCAAACAACGCGCCACCGGCCGGTACAGGGTTTGTTAGAGTTCGAGGCTCGAGTGAGCAGCAGTTTGTACGAACAAAACTATCGATTTTCGCTCTACCTCTGGGGGTCGGTATACCTGCCCAACGGAGGCGCACATTAGGCCGGAAGTTGTGAGAAAATCAACCAAAAAAAACGCAACGCCTTGTACCGAAATAAGTCTCCTTTAGGTGATGAATGTAGCGCGGCTCATTAATGGAATTTTGAAACGCCATAACGGCACGTTTCCGATCTGATGAAGTTCATGGTTCGTCCTTGCTCGCTAACGGTTGGGTAACGTGTCCGTGAGAGCCGGTCGGTGATTGCAAAACAGCAAAAGGACACACCCGGAGCGAGTTCGGTTTTTTTTTTTTTTTTCAAACCGGACCTGTGTCCGGAAAGTTTCGGACATTTCCAAGACCTCTCTCGGAGAGCGGTTCAGTTACTTTCCTATTTTCAAGTGTTTCGAGCAACTTGCTGTGACGCCAACGAGTCACGAGTTTGATGGGAAGAAGGGAAGAACAAACGCCCGTTAGATTATACATACAGTTTCGGCAAATTGCCGCCACGAGTGCCATGCTAATTTAAATGCTAAACGAAAGGATAAGAAAGTTGGACGAAGCCCGCTCCTGCGCCCCGCGGTTGGCCCTTTCGTGCGGTTAGGTTGGCTGACGTCGACGAACGTTGGCGAGAGTGGAAAGCCATTTTGGCCGAGATCTTTCGAAAAAGATAGTCAAACTTTGGCTACTTTTGGGTCACCGTATCCCTGTGCCATGGCCATCAATTCATTGGATCCCGAACAAGAGTCATTCTTTTTCGCTTGCCGGCTCCGGCCGGCTTCCATTTTCGACAGTCTTTCAATAAAAGTACATGAAATGGAAATTCGGCACAACGTGGCGCGGCTGGCGACCAACTTCCAAGTCGTTTGCTGTTGAACGACATGAAATTGAATTTGTTCAAGCACTGCGCGCAGCTTTCCACATTAAGCCCATGGGGTCTCAATTACCGTGCGGACGAAACGTGGAGATAAAACTCGGGAAATTAATTCTCGAGCCATTTAACCAGTAAACGGGACACCCAAACAAGACGGCTCCTCGGACGGGTCGCATAACAGTGGAGGAAATAGCTTTGGAAACAACGCTACGTTGGTGATGAATCCAGCACGAAAATAGTAACAAAACGTTCATTAATAGTTTAATCGATTTTCCTTCATTAAATGTTCGTGGATTTTCTTAAGCATTTGCTGGAAACACTTTTTTATATCGAGTGTTTAAAAAGAAAACTCAAACCGGTCACTTCTAAACAACGCCAGCTCTGCAACGCTGCTGTGCCAGCGAAAGGATAACAAGGGATTGGTCCGATGCTGGTTCCAAATTTAGATCGGCTATCGGGCCGCTATCCTTCGGATACTGCTTCCCAGAGCACGGTGTTATCTACCGGAGTGCCAAGGAGCAATCCCGGGGAAAAACCTATCCAACAAAGTCGCGCGCCGTAAACAAAACGACCAGCAGAAAATGGGGCCCCCTATCGATGGGTGTGTGTCTGTGGGAGATGGAGTGTAACAGCCAATTACAGGTGCTTTTTATGCCACTCCGACACACCGGGCCCGCGCCGAGTGGTGGCGTAAATCGAATTATGTTTCGATTCAATTTACCTTCACGAAACGTGCAGGACGAAGGACGAAGCAAAAGTTCGACCGCCGTCAGCAGGGCGCACCAAATGGACGCGCTTCGCTGCAAGGTCCGTGAAGCGTGCGTCCCCATCATCGCACCGAAGGATCTGCGCGCCTAGCCAACCGACGCGCTGTTACCGTCGTTACAACAGAGATTCCGGGCCCCAGATCAGGATCTCCCTATTCCCCCACACATACACCCGCGCCGGTTCCTTTGATTATCGCTCTTTTTGCGGCACCCAAAGGTAGGCTGCCACCTCTGGGTATAATCCTTGCCGAACGGGGCCGGCCGGCCGGTCTGAGCATGCCAGCATAGCCGACCCACAGCATACGCCTGCCGTTTGAAAACAATTACACAGCACGGTCCCCGCCGGGCAGGGTGAACCGAAAATTAAATTAAATGGGCAAAAATTAAAAACACAGCACCGCAACCAGCGGATTGTTTTCGGGCTCCGCGAGACGCCTTCGTGTTTTAATGGTGGCTGCGATAACGATGGGTTCCCGGAACGCTGGAAAAGAAAGCGGATACAGGAACGCGCGAGGAGCCGTTCTTCACTACATTAATTCCACATTAAATTGGGCTCGGCGGATGTCCTGTCTCACGGTCCCCGTTGCGCCGTAGCATCTGCACACAGTAATCGGTCTGGCGCTCGTAACTCTCCGCGGCTGCGACTTACCTGAAATGAAACAAATGAAACGAACTCATTTTAGAACGAACGTAATCAGCCGTTTTGCCGGTAATTTCGAGAGCCCAACGTTCAAAGGATGAGGCCGTGCGCCATGTGGGATAGCAACCTCTCGGCGCACTAACGAATTGGTTTGATGAACCTATTTGTCTGCTTTCGGCTCGATTGACCGCGCCGATCCGATCACCTTCGTACGCACACAAAGTACGCGGGGTTCGTGAGCCCTGATGATGGTGGATTGAATCAATATTGACAGTCAAACCACACCAGCACTGCTCACTGCTGCTGGAGATGTCCTGCCACACACACACCCGGGAGAGCCGGCCAGGATCCGTGTGTGTCGTCATCGGTCAACAGTGCCGACTGGCGGGCTGCCATCTCCGTTTCGTATCTCCGAGAAGCGTGCTCACAAATATGTGGCCGGTAAACAGAATTGCGGTTAGTTTGTTAGAGAGCTGCCCGCCGGATACGGATGATGAGTGACGTAGCAGCACATCTCCATTTCTCCCCAAACTTTACAGCGGCTGATCCTGGAGGGCTCGCAGGCACCTTGCAGCAAGTGCCAAGAAGTAGCCGACGAGGCGCCCAGTTCTTTGAAACTATGTTGTGATATTTATTCGTTTTAATTGCGCCGGGGAGCCTTGTGGTCATTTCAGGCTCTCGCCATCAGCCCGTGAACTGTTGTGTTGCCTAATGAAGCAGTAAACAGTGGCGCACCGGGGATGGGTCTGCGCGGCCCCACGTATCATGTTCAGCTGTTCGTCCTAATTGGATGCTACAAGAAGGCGCTTCGGAAAGATTTCTTCCTTAAACTTCCTTCTTCTAAAAGTTGGGAGAAGAACTAGTTTAAAAACGAAAATTGTATGGTACACTTTTTTGATGAAGTTAACAGCTTTTCCCAGTTTCGAAAAGTGCGTTTAATCTCTTAAAGGCGTTTAATAAACACTTCCAGTTTTCATTTCGTCACAGTTGATCCAATTAATGGATAAGTTTGGTATGCTTTGGGCAATATTTTTCATCAAATATGTAGGACGTGTTCCCAAAAACCCCGGATCATCTTGGCCGTGGCATGCAAAAAGTACTCACGGTTATTACTACTACCTCGCGGTAGCTACCATCGGCACTACAATATACTCACCGGAAGCGTGTTATATCTTTCTTATCAACCGGAACACGATCAAATCGATCGCTTTGCGAATAACTTTTAACAAAGTAATACCACCACGTGACTCAGCCGTCGAGCACACGCGCCTCGCTGTGATATCGATTGAATAGCAGCATCTCCGTCACACAGGACCGTCTCCTTGGCGAACCTTTCTGCCGAATCATGCAAAGGATCGCCCTGAATCGTGCCGCCCGAGCCTAATAGGACTCCGCGGCCACCCGTCGTTGCGGCTCCGGCGGGTGTGCTCCCAGGAATCATTCAAATTTAACACACAACGGAAACACCTTCCGGTGGATGCTGTTGTTAGGGGTGCGAAAATGGGTAAGAAACGTCACGTGCCTCGCGTAATGGCGTTTGCCAAGGGAACACCACGCGCGCGCCCTACGTGTTTGTTGGGTGGAACCCAACTTTTTTTTCTCTTTTCCGGACAAACATTTTGATTTGCTGTGCTTCGTGGGTCGCGCAGCGGATCGCACGGCGCGCGGTATGTACACGGTGAAAGGATTCCCTAATCGCAAAGGCGCGAGAATGGCGAAGAATCGAATAATTAGGATTACTTGGGCGGGCCTGGGATCTACTTCTTCGAATTAGGGATTCGGCGCAATCGGATAAAGCGAGGGCTTCTTCTCGCTTTAAGGTCTTTAAGCATGGCTGTGGGGCATCTCGAAGACGCTTAAAAGATACGTAGTAGCGAGAAAAAAAGCCGTTGATCCGTTGGAGTGTGATGTTCCGAAGGATCAGACAATAAAGATCGACTGTCAGCCGACGGAGCAAAGCGATGTAACTTGACACAAATGCTCGTGTGACAGTCGCACACTTCACTGTTCCCGTTGCTCTCTTCTACGTGAAGAAATTTCTTCAGTTGGAGCAAAAAAAATGCCTTCTACAACTTGACACTCGGTGTGCCATCTTACACGATTCGCCTATTGGGCAAAGTCACGCTTTAAGGCTTCGTTTTGTGGGGACGACATCTGTTCGGGGAATTCGCGAACATCCCAAACCGAGTGACACTCCTTTGGCGAGACGAGACATGAATCGGCACAGCGAATTGGCCAGCGCAGCGGAAGATTTTTCCTTTTCCATCAATCCCGGTGACACCTTTCAATAAACGCTTTTCCGACCATCAATCATCGCGCGTTCAGTCGTCGAAGCGAAGCTCCATCGACTGGCCTTATCGCGATCAATATTTCCTCGTCACACGGCCGTATTTCGAGGTTTTCGTCCTCTAGCGTATCTCGTTACAACGCCCGATCCGGCGGAGTGTTTGGCGCCCTATTCGGGTTTCGCACGAACGAAACACTCTTCTAGCCTTTCTATATGAACCACGGCCCTCAACCGAACGGCTGGCTCGGCGTGTGGCTCAAGGGATACATCTCAAGTGATGATTCAGACAGCGCACCCATTAATCAACATCGAGACGGTTGGCTGGGATGGCTTCGTGTTGCTGGCGGGTAACTCAAATACTCCCACCGCCTCTGCTGGGTGTGTGTTCTTTCGAGGAGTGGCCACAATCCATGACCGGCACTGACTGCTGAGTAAAGGCGAAACGAACTCTCACGAACGAAGGAGCATCCCACAGAGAACAACTTCATAGAAACTTGCCCAACTAATGCGAACACCGTTTCACGCAGTAATAAATAAGACCAGAGCGATCCGGAGCAGCAAACGAAAAGTTGAAATGAAAAACTAAAAACAATAATACAAAAAAACACACAGACGGCCAGGGCAGGGAAGTGCAAACTTTCGACAGAAAATGATTAAAAAAATACGCAGCAACTTTCAACACACAAAGTGTTTGTCTAGTGAACGGAGCCGCCGGAGGCACTTGAGTCGGGTGAATCTCTCTCTCGCTCCCTGGCTCTGTTTCTCTCAGCTCTGTTTCCTTCTTTCAATGCGAAGTCATAATTTTCAGCTCGCAAGTTTTCGAAGTGAAGCCTTCGGAACCGTCATGGATGTGGTGTGTGTCCTGGGGACGTGGAAACCGTTCGCCCACATGCGCCCGGAAACGTTCAAACTTTAGCTTCCGGTAGGTACCACCGGCTGGCTGGGCACGATGAAATGATGGCTACCGGACGAAGCCCTATCGGTGCATCCCACCGAGAAAGTTGTGCCCCGGGCCCTACACCGAGAACCACCGGCCAGGCCAGGCCAGGCCAACAAAGACAACTCTCTCGGCTCTCGTCGTCTCCGGTTATCTTCGACGACGAACGGGCGAGGTGTATCAGATGAAAACACCAAACTGGAAGTAAAACAAACGAAAGATATCGAACCGTGCGCCATCGTTATGATAGTCGGGCGTCCACCACTTGAGAAGTTGTTTAGTGGGCGACGAAAAAAAACGATAGACACAAGTCGAAAGTAAACATCTTTCCCCGCCGAGGAGTGGAGGGAATTTTCCACGAATGCAACACTGCCACCCGGTACGGCCTAAGAATGTATAATTAACCGTTCCTGCCAGCGCACCATTTGCCTCCAAACATTTGTCTTTCGGGTTTTTCCGGGGGCTTGGGCTTGGTGCAGGTCTCCGAGGACAGACTCAACAAGGACGCGATAGCGAAGTGATAGCGATATTTAAATGGAAAAAAGTGCTAAGACGTGCGATGAAACGAAAATGGTACACTGGAAAAACATTTTCCGACTCGTAAAGTGGTGAAGTTAATTTGAAAAGTTCGTTTCCGTGGCCGCGGACGACGGCGGCGATGGAGGCGACGGCTGTTTTGCCGAAATAAAGTCAACCGAAGCTGATCAAGGGCTTTGACTCCGCGTGGAAGGGATTGAAAAATCGTCCAAACGTTCCCTCGGACGACCCTTTTTACGAAAAGTTAAGCGAATTCTAACGAAGCCTTAAAGTTTTGGGCAATACGAAATATAAAAGACACAGAGAGCATGGTTCAAAATCGTTGCGAGGGCAATATTTTGGTAACAACGGATGGTGTCGCCGAAAAGTGCTTTAATTACATCCGTTTCATCATTTATAATGGCGAATGTTGAGCTCACGAACAAAACATGGGTTAATTGTTAATTTAGTCAACGTTAATTGCTGATTTTTTTTTTTCAACCAACCAAGGTATACTGGTCCATTCAGGGCCAGGGTGACTCAATATTTCGTCCCTAAACAAAACAGGCGAACAGTAACGACTTTGGAGTGATAAAAATTGATTGCCTTTATAAAGTTTATATATTGCGACCTTCGTTTCAGTATTTTCATTTCGACAAATCAAATGAACAACGGGTGCCAAATGTGAAACCAGCGACTGGGAAGGCGTTCTGGAACCATGCCTCGCTGGAATGAGGTGTCCACGATCTCGCAAAACCGCAATGGCGTCGTCCACCGGCGCACCGTATAAATTCAATTGGCAAGCATTACATTCGACCGGAAAATGAACCATTGGCTCTCGGCCTCCGGCTGGCTGGTGAACGGATTGAGATACATACTTTTTACTACCCTTTACGGCACAAAAGTTCGAGGACATTCTTGCCAAACCGGCTACCGGGCCCCGGCCCCGCCAGGAGCGGTGTTGGGGCCGCATTGCAGCAACCCGTTTTTAATATGGCCGTCAACGAGAGAGTTCGTAAAAGACAAAATATTCTTCGCCTCACTCTGATGCCCGACCGCGTCTGATGGGTGGCAGAGGGTTATAAATAAAGGTAGCGGGAGCACCTCCCACTGACCCTGGTTTCCTGTTCTGCAGAGCAATGGCCAACCTTTTCTAGCAAAAAAATGGAAAACAGGCACAGATTCTGTTCCGAATGGTTTTAATCTTCCGGCGGGCGTCACTCGGTGGTGACATCGGTAGGTATACAGGTGGCTGCTGGCGGGTTGGGCCAGCGGAGGGTTGGCTTATTACCGGAGCGAGCGAGGTACGCTCATAAAGAGCAATAAAACATCGGTCCATAAGATCCCCGGGTGAGCGCCTGCTGGAAATGGTTTAGCATGCTTAAAATAGCCTGGATTTGGGGCGCCCGGGTACCGGGAGGACCTTTGGAGCTCAGTCGGTTTCAGTGTCAACGCTGGAACGGCGGCGGTGTCGCCCATCTCACTAATCGGATGATGAAATGTGTATGTGCACAACGTGCTTTTTATGGACGCATCGCACCAAGAACCCCGCCCGAAACGATCCCGGTGGTGGTGAGCAAACCGACAGATTTACATAACTTGCACTCGGGGAGTCGACAGTTTGAACTCACCTGCGAACATGCGGGCTCAACATCGTGACCCCTGTGTACCGGGGAGCGGGGGCTGCCCAGTGGCGCATAAAACTCCCGGAATCAGTGGCGCGCGCGTTTCAGTGAATCAAGTCAAATTAACTGTCCGCTATTTTCGCTCCCGCGCAAGGAGCATCCTGAAGGCGAGACACACGTCCGTCGCAGAGTTGGTACCTCCCCAAAATGAGGATCCGGGTGGACTGCGGCGGATCAACATTTCCCCGAAGAGCAAATGAAAATACGTGAGCAAAATGGCGGACTTCCGTCCGGTGTCGGAGACAGGTAAAGAATCTAGTTCGATAGACACCAAGTCTGCCGCAGCATCCGAGACGCAATACGAAACGCGGACATCGCGAATCGCTGTTCCATGGTGGGCGTTCGTTTTCCTTTCATTCCAACGGTTTTTGATCGATTGTTTTGCTTGGTATGTCGATATGTTTATACTAGTGGCGTTGGTGGATCGAAACGCGCTCGAAGAACAATCACAGAACCGTTCCGGGAACCGGTCACGAGCCTCAGGTGAGAGGCAGGTTCATATCGATTCGAGGAAGCAGACAAAAGTCTGGTTCTTTATCTGTTCAAAGATTGGCCCTAAGCTAAGATTTTCTAAACTTCCGTTTTGTTAGATAAGAGAAATATTTGCTCTTAAATGTTGGGCAGGCCTCTTAAAATGATGGAGACCCTAGCGCAAGAATATTAAAGAAAATGAGGTACGATTACTATGAGAAAATTTAAAAAGCACCTTCAGACCTTTCAGTTAACGAAAAACTAATAGACCTTCAATGACTGAATTTGATGTGCTTGTCTAATAAACTCACAACATCATTTATACGGACCAAGACACCTCTAGGAGTGTTAGTGTCCAAACCCCCGGGAACCAGACGCCATGATAATTTGGCACATTTTATTTGGCACCAGATCCAATCTCACCTGCGAAAGAATTGCCGTCACGATTGCCTTTCTCATCAGCGCCGCCCGTCAGCGAATTTAAATCTAATAAAGTTGCCAATTTCAAACACAAAAATGAACGGAACCCACGTTAACCCGCCCTATAGGACTTTGCCCTTGCTGCAGGGTCAGAGGTCGCCCCTCGTCGACATAAATGTCTCCAGCGAAAAGGTTTCGAGATATGACGACCGGCACCGGCAAACAACCGAGCTTCGGTCGCATTCGTCATTCGAATTTCGATTTCGCACAAAAACACATTCCCGGGTGGGGAGAGCGAGCACCACCCTAAAACTGACTCCCAACCACCGGGAACCCGGCGGAGGAACGCGAGTAAATAGACAACTCCGTCGTCCGCGGACCTATCCTTTCGACCGTGGCGCATGAGAGAGCTGGCCCGAACCCTAAGTACAATTTTATGTCACGGCTCCGTGGAATAACAACGTGGATTTCCGTGGACCGGATTGGTTTTCCGGTCGTTTCTCTGTCACTCGCTGCGCAAACGTTTTCCCGGGGTTTTCTTCTTCGGCAGTTCCCGGGGAGCCAGCCAGTGTGTTTGACCTTCACCGAGCGCCGATTTGTGAATTATCTGTCCGGGGCCCTGGCCTTTCCGAGCAGTAAAAAGGGCGCGGGATTGTTGGAGGACCCCTTACGCAGGGGGAGTTGGGTGTGCCGAAGCCTAGACCAAGTGCGCATTGCCAACCATAGGAAGGCGTGGAAGCGGGCAGGGTTTCCACCGCGACGGCGTCTGGCAAAAAGGTGGAAATGAGGTTTTAAAATTGAAACATAAGAAAACGGCGCATGATGAAATGTTTCACCACGCTGCAGAGAAAGAGAGAGAGGGATAGGGAGAAAGAGCAAGGGAGAAAACCGGGTGCCCGGGGTCACATGACGGCCGACGGAGAGCATGGCGAATAAAATGGCGGCACAAGCGAAAAAGGCCGGGAAATGAAAATCGTAAATCCGCTTTTTATGTTGTTTGAAGTGTGCTTTTCCGGCCGGGCCGAGCCGGGCCGGGCATCGAGTGCTAGGGGCAGCCACACTCGCACACATACCACCTGTATGTGTGTGTGTCTGTGTGAATGTCCTGATTTTCCGCCGCACTTTGTTTGCCAACCAACCAGCGAGCGCGGGCGCGAGCGAGAGAGCGTACTTTTTTGTTGTCCCGCATGCTATCCATGATGGGGGTCGCGAGGCACACCTCCTCTTTTTTTGTAGAACCAATAGAAACGATTATGTCTCTCTTTGTTTGTTTGTTTTTTTTTGGTTCTCTAGCTCAGCGGTGGAAGTTCGCCGCAAATCCATAATCGAAACTGGTTCGGAGAGACGGAACCCCCGCAAAAAACTGCACTCCAACACCCACCCGCCGGGACCCAGCGGGTGGACTTTGGGAAGCGAAACATAAAACGCTAAAACCTCCTCCAACCTTTGACACAATTTGTTCGGTCGTCCGGCGAGCAGAAAATCGAATCTAAGCGAGAGAAGAAGCGAAACCGTAAAGTCACACTTGGGTTGAGGAACATCCCACCCACCCGGTGGTAAGTGGGTGGCTGGGTTTGCCAGCGCAAAAACCTGGCGTTAGATTTGCAATCATTTTTGTAGTGCTTCGCAAACATTTTCCGCTTTTTTCTATGTATGCTCCGCTGCTGCAAGGGACATTGATTTCTTTTTTCCTCGGCTGGCTGTTGGGTGTTCCCTCCCAACTCTCTATCCCTCTCTCTCTCGCTCTTGACGTAAATGTCACATTTCGAACCGGGCACGATCGACCCCCGGAAACCCGCTGTATCCCAGTGGCGGTGCAGCATGTCACGCCGCATAATCTGGCAGAGCATAAAAAAGGGATCCCATGTAGGTGCCGGACACTGCGAGTGCTTCCCTCGCTCCGCACGGCATGCTGAATCCGACAATTTTACGTGCAACATGAGCGGCGATGGAATTCCGGATCCGCGGGGGCACGCGGGGGAGGCGTGTAGGGCACCGGAAGTACACGCACGCCCCCCCAGATAGTTCAAAGAGCAAAGCGCACAGAGCTTTGGCACACATTTCACTGGATGCGAAATGCACGAAGCGATAAGTCCCCGGGCTGGCCGCATCGAGGACCACAGGCACCGCCACCGATGGGGAGATGTGTTGTGTACAGCTTTTTTCCATTAGCAATCACAAACCCGAACCCCTCTCCGTGAGTGGGTGCGGAGAAAACAATCTCCTCGAATCGGAATGCAGCGAGAGTCCCCCGTCGCTGTGCGAATATCCTTCTCTTCCTGCCGGCCGGTCGGCTTTTATTTTTGAGGACGATTTTTCCTCCATCAAATCGTGCGCGCTCGGGAAAATGGCGACGATTGTGAGGAAAAAGTCACATCACAGGACACATCGTCACACTGGTTAAGCTTTATTGTTTGCGCCGTAGGAGGAGGCTTGATGGCCACAGGACACTGCTCTTACGGTTCGGCCTTTGGGCAGCCGATCTGAGGACATCAACGCCCTTTTCCATCGACGCCTTCAACGCACGGCCGCCGGCAAGGATCGTTGGTCCGAAGGATTGTTTTGATTACCTACCGCGAGGACAACGGAAGGCGTCGAAAAACGTGCGAGTTGCAGTCGTGTTGGGGTTAACGTTTGAAGGGTCACAGATCGAAATTCGTTTTCCGACAGATGCATGTTGGTCACAATTGTAATTACATGACTTCTGCCAACCAATTGGATTGTTTCCCGGGTGCACTCCAAATGAACGTGGATCACAAAAACTGGACTCTTAATTTATGTCCTTAGGTGTCCGATATCTCCAAAAGCGGTTCCAATGGATCCCGTGCTAATGAGTTCTAATTTAAGATGTCGAAGGACTAAGGCCCATCGTGAATCAAAAAGTATTAAAACAGAACACGGTGGTCTATATACGGCCGGTGTCGGATCCTTAATGATATACAGTGTGACCCAATGCACTGGCCATTCGCTCCAGACGGTGCCGAACGATATCGAATCACACACATCGATCGAACTTCATTTGGCGACGGTACTTCGGCGTTCCAAAGGCTTAGTGACTCAATTTCGAGCAATAGTGCACATCGGAACCACACATACACAGAGAGACACTTGAAACGGGTCGTCATCTTTCTCCTCCTGCGATGGCATGATTATCTAATTTTATCGTACGACCCACCCAGCCACGACGACGTCCATTAGAAGTTCTGCAGCAATCTAACCTAAGCCCCCTCCAGTACTGGTCGCTAGAAGCCTGAGACGGTGGTGCCCCACCACGGAACGGAATCAGCTGTGGAGTCCCCACTTGCTACGCATCTAATCCTCTGGCCGGGTTCTCGCCGCCCTGGGCCATCGCGTGCATATTGCGTGCGACATGCACATTGCAGTGTTAGCGCCTATTTGTCGCTTCCGCCGGAAGCCGGTGCCACCGGAATACACGGGCACGAGCGGGCACCCGTGTCGTTCCAGCCAGCAACAAATCGGAATGCCGAACCGACTGACCCACAACGGCACCAGACTAGGACACACAACGGCGAGCCATCGAACATAAATTATTGAATTATACATCCCTCCAAGCTCAGCCCGATGACAGATCGGCTAGGTCGGTGCGGAGCTGTGGTCTCTTCCCGGGTCCGGCTGCTGCAGAGGTCAAAAATTTAAAACACATTTTGAACACCAATCTGTGCCCCCATTCCGTTTTGTTGGCAAACGGTGCAGGTTGTTGTGTTCGCCGAGTGCCGGGTAAATTATGCTGGTCTCAGCAACGACCGGGGACCGACCGGATCCCGCGAACCAAAAGCTCGGAAGTCACGGATGGGACATGTTTCGAGTTGGCGACCGCACTCACCAGCACACTAGAGCTATGCTGTGCTGCCGCCTGCTGATTGGCCCGGGGTTTCAAGTTCCGGTTCCTGCTGCTTCGTCGTGGACAACTTTTGGGGAGTAGGCACACGCTGCGTTGTGCTGCTTGCAGCCGGTGGCATGCCGTATGCTGGCCGTGTGAAATCGCTGAGAGCGCGTATAATTACGCGCCTATTGTGATAAACTCTAACTCCTGTTTCGGAGCCCTTAATGTGCTTATGATCGCATAATGCCACAACATTAGCGGTACGTGTCAATGGAGGCGCCCGCGTGGCGGATCGACAGGCAGCATCAGCAGCTTGACAGAATTATCGCATTGTTTCATCATAGTTCCGGAAAGCTCACAACAATACCTATGGGTAGTCGATAGGGGCAAGGCTCGTTCTCGGTTGAAGATAACATTAGTTCAGATTAAGTTGATCTACCTCTAGTGGAGAAGTGATGTCCTACAAATTTGGAACCCACATTTCTCCTTCAGCGAAACATCGGATATGGTGTTCCCAGTTGTGTAAATGGGGAAATGTGTATTCAACTTCAAAAATGTTCAATGTTCATAAGTGCTTAAAAACGTGACAAATGAAACTCCCGCCAACACCTGCTCGCGGCCCAAGGACCTCAGTAAGATATCATGACTTCCGCCAACGGCAGCCCCCTCAACAGTGACATATAGTTAACACCCCGCCCAAAACAGCCCTAATGTTATTTTGATTATCATCCCTTAAATGGCCGCATTGAGTACGCCCAACGATGCCAACGACGCGGGCGGTATAAACGCTCGCGAAAGTATTTCTCAATAAAAAATTATGTTATTTTAATCCAACACTCTCGGACGACGTGCGACTGAATTGGTTGCCGAAGATGGCCTCATTTAGAGCCGGGAATGTGTCCAAGTTCCACGCCGTATCGTGTCTTCTGCAAACCACCCTCAGATACTGCCTTTCCAGCGAGTGACATTAAAAGTGTGCCAACGACGCCCACTATCTCTCTCGCGGGGGCAAATGTTTCCGGTTTAGTGAGTCCCTGTTTGTGTTTGTGCCTGGAAACATTTGCTCGGAAGATACCCGCGATCGGAGCGAGCTGACATTTATTGGAAGAGCATTACTATCGGCAACAGACACACGCGAGTGATAATCGGCCTTTAGCCGAACATCTAAGCTCAAATGGCGCCTCTGGAAATGGGTGTTCAAAAAGATGGCTAAACGAATCAATATTTTTAAATAGAACAAAAATGAAAACAAAATGGCGGCACTTTTCGAACGTAATCGGTTCGTTTATGAACCCGCCGCTTGCCGTGGGTTGGTGTGATTAGGAAAGTGAAACGTTGACATAAATTGAACGAAAGAAAGCAAAGCAACTAAAAATACGCACACCGGAACGGAAACAACGAGTCAGCCAACCAGCCAGCCAGTACGCCATCGACCTCTACCGGACCCAGACATAAGCCGACCCCACTGACTGGCCTCTCCTCCTGCTGAAAAAGGTCACAGGGTTGATTGAAACTTGGTGGTGGAAAGCGATAAAAAGACAGAAGGTCTTTAAGCACCGGGCTTAGGCACCACTCTGTGTAGCTTTTGGTCCGGTCTCTAATTGGTCCGACCCAGGCGGCTTGTTCTGTTTCGCTTGGCCCGTGGTGGGTTGTGATGGTGGTGGCTGTGGTGTTTGCCACCCTGTGCCGTCGCCTGTCCCACACTGCGGAGCGATATTTTGCGGTTCATAGACCTCGCCAAGTACTAGGTAAACTGGCGAGTCGGAAAAAACATGGTGGAACTTCTGTCTAATATACCTAGATCCCATAGACCCCTGAGATTCCGTCATTTGGGATTTTGAACTTGAACTGGACGTCCACTTGTAGTCTAAACAACACACATTTCATTAAATATATTTGTTGGATTTGAAAAGAACTACAGGCTGTTGTTGCTATCGCCCAAGGTCATCCTCTAAAGTTGCATAACAATAATTCATAAAGCGACCAGAGAATGCGATTCAATCATATTTGACTTCATCAACATCAATCAACGCATGTGGTTCGTCCTTTCCCAGCTCATGTAGCAGTGTGTCAACATACTAAATAGTCAAAAGAAAACAGGTATGTGACCCTTACCGATTGCAGGATATAAATATGTTCTAACGCGATTCTCCACCGGTCCGATTTGTTCGAATCCGACAAAATACCTGCCCCGTGTTTGGGGTGCTTCCCTTTGGTCGAGTTGCTGCGGACTGCGGAAATACCCATCCACTGGACGTGGCTGACGCAGCGGAGCAGTATAAGCCACATTAGGGTCGGGTCTCTCTCGGGAAATTTTCCACCGGAAAAAAACCTCCGCTCAAATACGTGGCCAACCAAGCACACACTAAACCCTTCTCCTCGCAAGGATCTGTGATTGTTTTGGGAACGCTCGGTCCGGGGAACCGGGTGTTTGTTTGGAGTATTTCTTGAAATTGGAAAACGTGCCGGACGGACGGGAAGAAAACCAGGAGAAAACGAGTAAAAAAACACGAGCAGGTTGTGCACCATTTTCTGGGTTTCTATAATTCGCTCGACACCTAGCGCCTACCTGCACCGAAGGATCTTCGACCGAGCGGTGGGTTCAAATTTCGCCAGAGTCTCGGCACCACACCGCTTTCAGGGGGTCCGTTTCCGGTCCGGAGGATTAAAAGCTCACCCACATCCCGGGAGAGGGGTTGAAGGACGCAAACGACTGAGTTTGTTATTGTGATTGGTAAACATATATATTTAGGGCTCATCATCCTCATCGGTCCTCGTTGGGCCGAAAATTTTATGGACTCCCGACGGCAACCGGGACCGACCACCACACCCCAGGGCGGCGGACAGCCACAGCGAATCGTTTTAAACAATTTCCAAGTCGCCACCAAGATTGCCGCCGCCGTTCACGTCCGTCCGCTGGCTGGCGAAGATTTTGGGATGGCGAACCTTCGACCGAAGTGCCGCTGCCATAAAACAAAGGCTATCGTCGACCGGATCCTTTCCGTGGTCCCTGATGGATGTTTCCACGACGGAGAACCGTTTCTGCTTTCGCTTACGACAAGATGCCCCGCCAATAAAAGCAAAGAAAATCTGAGCGCTCCTCGGCCGGGTGGTCCAACATTGCAAGGGGGCCAAACGGGGCGGCTTCTTATGAGGAATGAAAAAACAAAAGAAAAAAACAAACCTTTCTTTCCGGCCACTCGTATCGAGGTGCCCCCGCCAGGAGACGGCATGAACGGTGCCATTGAGGAGCATCATATCTTGCCGCCAAATTATGGCATCGTCCTGGAAAATGGAATAACACCAGCGCACTACTGGCCAGAAAGGATCCTTACGCTTTCGGTTGCAAAACGTCCACTCGATCACGAGCCAATATTGGAGTGGACGAAGTTAAGAGGTCGCTTCTGCTACCTTCTGGTTGACCGATCCGAACGAAGCCGGAGCCTCGAGGTCACCACTATACTTCGTTGCTTCCGGTCTGATTCCGGAGCAAATGGCTACAATAAAAACAGAGAAACGGTAGGAATAACATTGGGCCAAGAAAACTGTGGCTCCGGTGCAGTGTGGCCATCGACGAAAACCACATCGTACACTGATGAACAATGACCATAAATAAAATCCGGATCCAGGTACCCGTGTCCGGCAACAGACACACACCTTATGTTCCCGGCTAGGAAGCGCTTCGGAACGAGCACATCACGACAAGAGTCGTCCTCTCGGAAAACTGAAAACTATTGAACCAGAAAAAAAGAATAACAAAATGGTAACTAATGGAAACCCCCAGGTGGCGCGGTCACTCTGTGGCTCCTTTCGGTGCTCCTTCTCTCTGTCGCTTGGTGTTTTTCCCTTGATGGGAAAATGCGGTCAGTTGACCCCGTTTTGCATCGCCGGAGCTCCGATGGGGGGAGCAAGAAAAGCGAACGCAAATAATGTTAGCTTCCCATAACTTTGGGCTGCACATTGAGATTTAAAATTACGAGGACTCGACAGTCACCGTCCTCGGGGGGAAAACTAAAGTGGGGCCAACTAGAGAAAGCCAACTGCAACAGATTGCAGACTGCTGTCTTCGTTCGACACATACCGAACGGTCGATTGCTGCACGTCTATATGTTTCTTATAGAAAAAAAGCGCAACAACCAAAATGTTGCACTAAGACTGATTGCAAACCAATGTCGATTTCCGAATTTCCGTCAACCCTATGCTTTATTTATTAATTTGTTGTTACAAAACAATCAACGGGCAACATGGCCTAATTGACAAAAAACAATAAACAACTCCTCCGATAGACTCAGCTGCATCACTACTTTTGCAGTGACCTAATGGAAATCAGCGGGTGATCAGCAATCAGCAATAGACCAATAACATGAAAACAACAACAAACACTATATCTAAAACAGTGACAGTGTTGGGACACCGAACGCTGGGAAATGTGGGAAAGCAACGATTGCGATTCCTATTCGCATTCGGTCGTCGCGTTTTGTGATGCACATTCCGTTTACCGTTTGCACTGCACCCGCAAGGAATGCATTTTAGCGAATAGTCGACAAGATTTAATAAGGGAAGTCGAGGCCACCAGCGCCACCTAAGGGAGCCACAGCCAGCTCATAGTGTGGTGCGATGCCCGGTGGGAATCGAACGCCGGGCACTCCCGGCTGTGATCTTGTTTAGCAGTATGGTGCTACTTTCCTGAGCTAATAAGCGCCTGATTAGCATAGTGGGGAATTTTCGACACGGCGGCCACCCCGGTGTGCTGCGCGCGCGCGCACGCCCCTGGTTATGTAAATCACACGTTCACGCACACAAACAGGGCGGCGCTGCTAGTGCACTACTCCGCCGCTAGGTGATGATGAGCGTTAACCAGAACATAAACTCCACCTGTCGCCTCCATTTTCCGCCTTTATGGGCGATGCATCATCACCGGGCGCGCGGAGCACATTCAACTGGTGCGCTGGGCTCGTGTGGACCGTTGTTTCGAAACATAACAGCTTTCGGAGGGTGGTGTCAAACATTGTGATGCAGCTGTGGCACCGGTTAGTGAACCGTTCCTGACGGATGCATTGTTTAGCTTCGCAGCACTGGCTATAAATACAATCATTAGAAGCAACAAGAGACACAGCTGGTAGGATTTGAGCGGTTTCTATATCCTACTAATGTTTATGTTTTTGGTCCTTTTTTCACTAAAGGTTCATTCCGTCATCAGTTGATTGATATTTGCACCGATATTTACAACTTTAACACAGCTACTATGAGCCATTGGAAGGATGCGTTCAAAAGGATGGTCCTTAGTAGAAAAGACTCTGGCCCTAACACGGTTCAGCTCCAGGCTTCCTAACGACTGGCTTGGTGAATTGGTAGATAAAAAAGGGGTTTGTAAGCCACACAACAACGAAGCAAAAATACCGCCGCTTCCGCCACCACCTGATCCCCTGATCCACCCGGGGTAGCCGGGTGTCTTCGCCTCCGGGGAGCACAATAAAATTAATTAAGGTATAAAATACACTAAACCTTTCCATTCAGAGGCGCTTACAAATGGGGCTAACAACAGTCCACCAAAGGACCCCCTTTCGGTAAGGGCGGCTGCTGCCGAATGTGCGGCGAAAGGAAAAGAACTCAACACCTGAGCCCCTGAACCATAAATAGTACACAGAGCGCGACTGTGAGTCTGCCTACCCGGAACTAGACTCCATCGGGAGCATCATCGTCGTCATCAGCGATCCATATCCGGGAGAGTGCGCAGGAAGTTCCACAGCAAACCACATATCATCTCGCAAACACTGACTTCTGGGATTACGACGGCGCACGCCAAGGACGGGACAGCCGACCACCGACCCGAGCGGTGCCTTCGGAGTTAATTAAAAAGATAACCGAATGGTTCGGAGCACGGCCCCAACTTCGTCGTGGGCGCCCTCTTTTATATGGATTGTGCAAACATCAGGACACCCAAGGACTACCCCCGGACGGGCCACCCTTCTCCGGGCGCACCGGCCACCGATCGAATGCGAACGAGGGAGACAGAAGAGCACTTTCTGCATCGTTACCCCAGGGAAGCGGGTGGCCCGGAAAATCCTGACAATGTGCTAAATGTGCCAAAAGAGCCGTGCAGGGAAAAGCAAACGACCTGAGCGCGCCATGCCAAAGGACTCTTTCCTCCCGGGACACAATGGAAGCATATGTTTGGTGTGGTTGTGTGCCGGTGGTTGTCCTCTTTGTGGACAGCGAAAAAGAAGAAGCAAAAAATGAGGAACCCTTCCAGCCAACTTTGCCGATAACCGCATTACGACATGACCACCCCCAGTAGCGGTGGTGACCACACGAACAACGCGCCTCTGTGTGTGGCGAACTGCCACCCACTCCGCCGGCCGGCGGGCTCCCGCCCCGTGGTCCCGTGGTGTTATCAGACACCACAGAGCGGGATGTGCGGGATCAGTTATCGCACTGGCTAAGAGTAATTAACTTCAGCAACAAGTCCTCGCCCACACAGACACACACACTCTCGGCATTATTAGCCAGCAGTGCGCAGTGCTGCGCGGGTCCTGCTGTTTGTTTGGGATGCTGGGGCCGATGCAGAAGGACACGAACGTACTTGGCTTTCCACCCACCGGCGGTCGGGATGGCCGCTCTCTCGAGGTGAATTAATTCAAGACCATCGCGGGTCTCCTGCGGTATTGCGGACCTTGGAGAATGACAAAAAAAAACAAATCTCGGTACGCGACTCGGTAAGAGGCTTAATCTTTCGCCGCGTGCCACGGCAAGATGGGAAGTCACGCGAACGATGCGCCACCAGAAAGCACTCCTTCCGCCTCCGTGCACGGTGAAGAAGATGGGACACTTTCACGCACATACCCCCGGATGTTGAGCGAGCGGCCACGTCACCGGGCACCGGCACCGTTTTCGAGCAAGTAACACGTTCGGTACGTGGCGACTGGATCTGATACGAAAATAACGAGATATACTTTTTCATCCCCGCCACCACGGGGCCCGGGAGAGTTCGCGATCCGGTCCACGTTCCACGGCCGGGCTAATGTTGCTGTTGATTTACGGGGAAGAGAGACGGGACGGGACGGGACGGGGGGCCAGCAGGGCACGGATGGATGATCATTCTGTCAAGTTTATCGCTACTCCAGTTTCTACCGTGGAAGCGCAGCGGAGCAGTAGAAGTAGTCGCTGCCGTCATCAGCGAGCGGGCAGCAAGCGCCGCTATCGTTCCGGGCCGCCGCCGCCGGTTGGAAGAACGCGCCATCATGTAGCACTCGAGTACACGTATTCCTGAAAGGACGCGGCACACAAGCACCGCGCGGAACCACTCCAAGAAGCAGCATAATGTCAAACGATAGTTCGCAGGCCACAGCGAGGGAAAGCCACTCGGTCGGTCCGATGCGGATCCGGATTGATAAGTTGCCGGAAGTGAATGGGTATTGGCTGTTGGGTGATTTAGTGGTGCGCGCTTTACAGCAGGTTATGCACATCCCCAACAGACAAGCAATTTAGCGTCCATTAAGTAGTAGTGTACATTCCATTTTTATCACCTTTTTGGCAGCCATTGAAGTGTAATATCCTGAGTGTGTAACCTGAAACCTTGCCTAACAATGTCACTAATTTTGAACCGACACATTAGCAGTCAACATCAGACGATCACATTCTACAAACAACAGTTGCATTGAGTACATCACTCGAGGCTTGATACTTATCAAATCGAGAGGATAAAAAATGGGAGGAAACAATCTTCAATCGGCACGAAGAGAGCTGTTTCTTTCTCCGGGCCAACAACACGAGCTTAAGAAGCGCAGAAAACTGCCACCCTGCAACGCAACTGGCCACATAAAATTGCGAGCAGCAGGACTCAAACAATACGTGTAATAGGTGAAGGGAAAAGAAAACGAACATCGGACAGAACGGACAGCTAAGGAACAGCTAACCGCGTAAGCGTAAAACAAACAAAAACGATGGCATGGCACGAACGGGCCCATACACGGGACGGGACGACGACAACATATAATATAAAAAGCCCAGAAAAATGTTTGCAACAAACAAAAAAGAAACAGCGAATGGGAAGTAAACCGTTTCGCGAAGGAATTCACCACCATTAGCGCACCGGAATCCGTACGTACAGAAAGGGGCCCAGGCTGGCTGGCTGGCTGGCTGGTTGCTGAAAGTGACCATTAAAGGCAAGGAGTCTGCCGAACGACCGACGCGCACGACCCAAACCCGCGCGCGCCTCTGGTGATGCTCTCGTTTTATGCTGCTGTCCACCACCAGGCGGGTTTTTGTGTCCAAGAAAATCAAGCAACACACGATTTTAATGCTATCGGCGTTCTGTGCTCTATCTCTTTCTCTCGCTCTCTCTCTCTCACGAGGGCTATCGGTCTCTACTTTTATGACATTATGTTACATTCAATTTTCGTGATGCTTTATCGGTTTGGTTGCATTTTGTCGGGCGCTGCCATAAAATGGCTTCGTTGAGGACCGGCATCGGCTCTCCAACCGGAAACTTCCATTCGGTCGCTTAGTCCGGCAACATCCCGCGAATATGCTCGAATCTTTTGCCACATCACAGATTCTCGTGAGATGTGGCACCTACACCAGGGTGGCAAGAAAAGGGACCTCGGAACTTTCAAACAAGCATATTAAAATAAGCCCCTCTCAAACTGTGCTACAATCGTGCAGTAATCTTTCCCGGAAGAGAGGATTTACATAAAATTATGCTCCGGAACCATTCGACAAAAAAAGCCATCATCCCAAAAGAAGCGGTCCTTCCGTGCATCTCAATTGCGTCCTTTTCGATAGAGTTGTAACACTGTTCGGCAGCACAAAACCCAACCTGCCTCGGGCGCTGGCGGCGGCCAGCATAGCTTGTGCACACTAAAAACCAGAGTGTGCAGGACCGGGTTCGCCAGTCCCCTAGGAATTTGGGACTTAATCTCCGATAAAGTTGCAGAAAGGTGCGTGTTTTCCATTCCTTATCGCCACACTCCATTTTTAATTCCTATTTCCAGCCATTCCGCAAAAGCGTCCGCTTTACAGCTTGGGTCACGAAACTCACAAACACACAAATACGCACACAGGAAAGCCGGGCAACCGATGTCGAGTTTTTATGCTTCGCGTCCACAGTTCGGAATGATTTATATTCACTCGGGTCTCTCTCGGACCCTGAGACCCGGCTGCTGCAGCAGCCCAGGCGGAGATTAACGGGCGAAGGTAGGTGCCGCTACACGTACCGTACCACGAATAATAACAACGTGCTCTCGGGTTAAGCCAATAGTGGTTGCCCGCGCAAATAAATTACCCTGACTGTAGGAATGCGCAGATCGACCGAGGTTCCGAGAGCAGGATTGCTGTGGCCAGCAGCAGCGTCCTTCACAGGATCAGCATCGAAGCTTCTCGTTTAATGAGAAACCCTTCACTAACTGGGACGTTGTGCGGGCATTTTTTGATTGTATAAAATGAAAACTTTTAATGAAAACCAGAGCGTGTGCTTGAAGTAACGCAAAGCCGGTCTCCGATGATGTTTGTTCGATCGTTCGTGTTGTGAAACTTTTGGTAAAAACAAAAAGCCACACCGTAAACCGGCGTCTGACTAGAAGGTCAAAATACAGAACCACCCTCCGTGACCGCGATTGGAAGCGAAAGGAAACCGAACCCAAACCTGACACTATCCGGCCGCTCAACTTTCGATGTCGAAGCTAAAAGGTTACTGATAAAAGTTTGTCCACCGAACGAAAGTGCATCGACGAGAAGGCAGTGTCAGGGCGCCGTACTGCCATCGGTTACTTGCACAAAGTCGCAGGACCACATCACGTTGCGGTGCAGCAACACATGCAGAACCTCCTATGTACTGCCTCTGTCTTACGACTTCTCAAAAGCAAAAATCAACCCTCGAAACGACGAAACTTTTCGCCCCACAGTCACATCCCCATGGATTCCCCTCCGGCTGCCAAAAAAATTGACCACCATCTTTTGGACATCTTCCCACAGGATCAAGGAGGATAGAAAAAAAACGATGCTTGCTTCCTTACGGCGTTGTCACTCGTGTTAATGCCACGTTGATGCTGCCAGACACACGAAGTGGATCCGACACGATGAGCGTAAGAGCAGCAGATTAGAGTTCGGGGTTCTCGAAAAGAACAAGGGAACATGCACGTCCGGTGGTCATAGGTGCCCCGCAGCATCCCCGTGACCAGAAGTCCGGGATATCACTTCGCACTAATTGATTTCGACAAGTGCCATTTTCAGTTTTACTTCCCATTTCGGCCCCGGGGCCGCCACACCCGACGGTCGAAAATGGTTTAATGTTTAAACTACGCGCGGACATTCCCCCCGGGGTGGACCTATTAGGGCGGGAAGAAGTAAATTGAATTTAAAGTAAAAAAATGAACTTTTTAAACGAACAGAATAGAGAGAACTTTTCGTCCGGATGGATAGCCATAGTAGGAACTGTGCGTGGCCGCACCGGAACGGAAGCAAACTTCGGTCGTCGGGATCCAGTGTCGAGAGATGTTTCCCCAACTTGTGGGAAACTTTCCCAAACTTCCGGCGAACTACAAGATAGCCATTCGACGAATCGGGCTAGGACATCTGGTTCCCCAGCCCACCCCGGGCAACCGGCCGACCTAAAAAAGGTGGGGTCAAAATACTTTGCCACTGCCAATGTTGCCAAAAGTTTCTGGCCGAGTTCTGGCCAGCGCCCGGACCGGATCACTCAATACCAAACCACCGGGGGTTTGATTAATGCAATTTTTGAGCCCGACGAAAGCTGGAGAAAGATTTAATTTCTTACAAAGATCTCCCGTTACGAACGGGCGACCCTGGCAGGGTTCGATCGGATGAGTCACACAGCATTGATCACGGCGGAACGGACCAGAAACTTTGCCGCTGCTGCCATCAAAACTTTGATTATTAGTAAAACCCCAAAAACGGGGGTCCACGTTACGGTTTTTAATAAGGCCTCGTAAACCCGGGTGCCACCACTTCCACAGTGGGGATTTTAAAAAAAACGGGGACTACCCATCGTGCGAAGGATGCCGACTGCGGACTACTGTGGCACATGTTTCATTACGCAAGCGTGCTGAGGCCAACACATCGCCAAGCCACGTCGCGCAGTAGAAGCAAAATGATGTTGCTGAACCCCGACGAGAACAAACTTTCTGCCAAACCGTCGGGTACATCAGCCGGGACATCAAACAGCTTCAAAAAGTTACAACAGCGTTAGGTTCGGGTCAGGTCCGCCGATCCAGAACCGTTGGTTGGGTGTTTTCGGTGCCCGGTGCGCTCGCGCGCTCTCTGGTCCTTGTTTGCGACAGCAATTATCAAAATCCGGATGGCGCACCCTCCGGTCGGTCGGTGTGGAGCTTGTGATCTTGAGCTAGTAAGTGCCTCGCAAGCCAGCAGCCAGCCGCCAGGAGAAACTAAGATTGCAATTATGGTCGACCTACGTAGTCGGTGGCGGTTGCCATTCTGACTTTTGGCCACGTGCGACCCCAGCGTGCCCTCGCGATGTAATGTTTGTCTCGAAAGTAACCAGGTGGCGGAATTACAAACACAAGGACCCAGCCGTAGTAGTAGTGCAGCAGCACACGGAGCAAGCAAGGAAAAATGCCCTCCAAAGGATGGCCAAAGCCAGCGTGGTTTATGTCCTTCTCTGCGAACGGGTTGCATCCGAGGGCTCGAAGATCCCATCTACTCGGGCACGAGTTTGTAATTAAAATTTTAATCGTTACCTCAACGAGTCCCGGAACGGCGTCGAATGGGCGCAGGCACCGTCGTCGTGCACTGGGTCGGACCTTGCCGGGGAAAAATTGCATTTCAATTCCACGAAAGTGTATTCCACTCCAGAGCGTGCGGGGCATCCTTCACTAATGAGTGGCAGTGGCGTTAGAAACCGATGGCAAACTTTCGCCATATTGCGCTCACTGGGCGTTTCCTTTGTGCTCGGCAGACACGCTTCACACGTGAGCGCTTCGTTCCCAAGGACCTCCGCCTCAAAAGGATGCACGGTCTGCACTTTGACCACACGAACCCCACCCAGGGAGCGGTTCTTTCTTCTTGCGCACCCTGACACCGGAACGTGACTAATCTGTATCCAATCGGGTGGGAGCGCACGTGCACCGGGACGAGGTAAGCCGAAGAGCCTGCGCCGTTTCGATCGATCAACCTTTACCCTTTTCTCTGAAGGATTACAGATCAGTGCGGGTGTTTCCGCCGGAAGCCCGGTCACTGTCAAGATGATACATCACCACAGAAAGGTCCCATAGAAGCGGCGGAGGCCTCAGAATAAGGATGTCTTTATCCTCACCGGGATGCGGGGTGTGCACTCCCTTGTCGCCGGTCGGCCTCGTTCTGACGGTATTGATGCAATAATTATCGACACTAACACGTACGCACACAAGTGTAAACCACTCCCAAAAGCGCTTCCGGCAGCAGAGTGCGACAAATAAATGGATTAAGCTGCCAACCGGCTCCTGGGGCTGCATGCGGACCTTTACGTAACCTTCCCCACAGACCGACTCGTTGTGCAACGCACTATTCTTCAGAAATGGATAAGATCCTCGTTGAAGCAAACGGTACAAGAATGGATAGGAGCATGTTGTGTAACGTACTTATGCAAATCGTTAGCATTGTCGTACCGATGGGGGGCATGTTAAACGCAAAACAATGCGATTAATTAGTACCAAAAACGTTACTGGACTTGTGGAAATGTGGAAATTTGGTGGCTCAGGAGACGCTCAGGAGAAGCTGCCTTTCTTTTGGTGTGCAAACCACGAACGGCCCGCAATTCGAATCGCGCTGATTGTGTTGGGTTTAGCGCGTCGAAATCGAAGTTCCCGAAGTACTAAAGACCGGGACCGGCGCTCGGCTTCGGCCATTGGTGCTTCTCTAACCAACCTTCGCCTTCGCGTCTAATTTATCGCTAACGCGATCCGTAACTTGAGCTGACCTAATAGAGCCCCACGGAACGGTTCAACCTTCCATAAAAAGTCCGACACAGGCAGAACAACTTTCCGCCGCGGGGTGGCCATGGCTGAGCTTGCCTCTCGCAGCGAGTTGCGCTTTGCTTATTGGATTTTGGAGAACGAAGACGTTCCTCCACCCGAGAATGGCGCCGTGTCTACTAGTGGCGGGGAGTACTATTTTGGCCAATCCGTTCCAAGCCTAAGACCTCCCAACCCGGGAGGGTGTAAAATCATCTTTATCGAATCAATAACTCGAAACCTAGCGGAGCCACAGTTCCGGCGAAAAGCATACAACTTATTTGCAAGTGCACACTATTTTATTTATGAAAAAATCCTTAATCCTAGCCCAGCGTTGAATCCGGACGCCCGGGGCGGCCAGAGGATGGGGTGCGAAACCCGAAAGCAGCTGGCGTCCTGCGGTTCGCGGGATTGGCTTTTGCGTTTCGCTCGAAGCCTATGAATATTCAGCAGCCATCTGTTGTTCCGCCCGCCCGTTCGAAAGGGCCAGCTGTTCGGTTCGGATTTTTATTCATCCACCAACCAGTGCCGGGCACGAAGGATACACGGTTCGTTTGCCGGAAACGCAAATCCTTCCCGAGGAGATGCATGGAAACTTCCCGGCGCGCCCACTAACCGCTAACCCCATGGATTGAGGTCCGACAATGCACCGGATGGGAAGGAAAAACCAGGGCCGGCCCATCGTCACAGGAAGGCGTTGGGTTATCGCCTCGGTTCGCGCCGCTTTCGTGCAGTTGGATAATTTCACTGGCGTCATCCATTGCAACGCTGGCCGCCTCCTGGTAGGCGGCCAGCTTGGGGTAAGGAGACGGTTTCTGTGAATGCCAAATTGGCGAAGTAGAAGCGAAGAAAAGGTTACAATAAGCCCTCGGTGCGCTGTAGAACTTTTATGCTTCGCGCTATGGTTTTGGTGCCTCCCTCGGCCAATTCCCTATTGTTCTTCTGCTCCACTATTGTGTGCCCTTTTGGGAGCGAAATGAAACCGCTCCTGCCGAGGTTTAAAATGAAGGTCGCTGAAACGGGAGAGTCGCGCGTGGAGCAGCAGTAATCAGCGAAAGCTTCGGTCGTAGTTGGTGGCGCAATCGCCAACTCCTGGGCGCCCCGTTGGTCTGCTAAGGGGCCTTGGTTTCCGCTTTGGATTATTAGATAAACCACGTGGAAACTTATAGCCCCGGGGAAACAAACGTTTCCAATTTTGCTCTATTCCCGTCCCCGGGGCCAGATGCGCTTTTGGTTTTGCAGCACCACAGGCAACGCAGAGGGTTTGTGGTAAGGTGGTAACAACTGGCAGGCGAAACGCTTTGGGAAACAATAGATCCAACAAAGATGCATAATTGAACGTGGAATGTATCAGTGTCTGGTTCTACTAAAACTCCAGGCGTTCACTTCAGTGATCCCAATGACGAACACGGCGGTGGCCGACAACGCCAACCCTCAATCATCGCATCATCACAAAGTGTGCACACACGCGCGGCAACAAGAGCTTGATGCAAATTTATGCTGCATTCATTGTTTGCTTTCAAACTCCAAACACGTATGCCACCATTGGCCTCGACGGTGGCACTAAAGCCCTGTATCACGCGACGTGCAACGGTGGGCTTAGCGAGTTGAACTTCATGGCAAAGGTGCAGGGCTACCGTCTTGTCTGCAACCGGCCACCACGCCATAAAAGGGCTACAAATCGCTTTCGTCATCCGACAAATCCTATCGACAGACGGAGTCAGCGACAGAGATCGCAGTGGATTAAGGGCCTAACGTTGGAGCTCCATTGCTGATCCAATATTGGTGAAGCATTTGAGCTCCATGCATAGCCTTGTAAGTCACTTGGCGTCGTTCGCGTTGCCAATTGGAATCCACCGAGCCCGTCTATTTGCTTCCTAGGTAATTGCTGGCTTCCTTTCGAATACCTTAAACGGCAATCGTAGGTTGGACAAACAATAAAAGCAACAAAGCGGCAACTCGCGACCACCAGTATAGTTTCTACGTTTTGACTCACGTGCAGTGCAAGAGGCAACCGCCAAACCGCTTTCGAAGACGGAGACCAAATTCGTGTCGCCAGCGGATGGAATCATCGTGAACCGGCAACGTGGGCGTTTATGATGGTGACCGCGCCAAAAGACCTGAATTCGATGAATCTTTCCATAAGGCAGAAAAAACGATACTCATGGGAGACCTGCCAGCAACTACTTCTTGTGGCTCGACAACTTTCCGGAACTCGTGGTCTTCGGGCGTCAGGAGAAGGATCCACTCCCAGGAACACACATCAGTTGGCCGACAGACTCGTGACTTTTTCACGGTGGCAATCCCTGGACTACCAGCTACCTAGCGGGCACAGTGCTTACACTGCACATAATGAAGGTTCCTTCGGGGCCGTCGAGCAGGATACAGCATTGAACGATGCTCTCATCTCACGACCGACATCACTTTCGATTGGCAAGGAAGAATAGAAAGAAATGGGACGCAAGAACGGGGGCGCGCTGCACAAATACGTGAAGAGAGGGACTCCATTGTTTAAGTACCGTTTTCAAATGCCACCCACTTCTAGCGTCATTGTTCGCGGCCGGGCCGCCAGATCCCAATGGCGTTTCGCTCACCAGCCACTGAGCAGCGGAGTTGCTCGTCTTCGTGACTGGTGAACGATCGACACGCGTTGCGGTGTCCTTTATGGACGGAGCTTTTCCCGATGAAGGGGCCCAATAGAACGGGAAGTGGTGCGGAAGTTTGAAGGAGCATCCCACCCGCGTTTCTTTCCGAACTGGGTCAACTGCTTTCAGATAATCGGCGTCCGATGATTTGCTGACATACTACTCCTTCTAAAGGGCAAATTTGATCCGCTTAAATGCATAATAATGATTTGGTCGTGCGAGTAATGACCGTGAAGGCTCTTGAATGATTAATACGACAGTCAAGCTCTCGGTAGATGGCTTATTGCGTTGCGTGTCAGAAAGGCAAAATCGCGATGCTTATCAATAATCAAACTTCTGGACAGTTGCTGTAATGTTTGTCTAGCAGATTGTCTAGTAACAAGTGTAAGCTTTATTTGGTTGATGATAAAGCAAGCAGCCAAGAGCCTTTGATATAGGAGACAGGCTCTCACAAGACGATGGCATGAACAATGCCCTCGGTCCAATAACGTGAGTGTCATAAACATTCCTGTCGCAAGCGGAGATGGGCCACCCACGGCCGGATGCCAACCACCACCACACATCCTCGTGATGTGGTAGGACCTCGACTCCCAAGCTCCGGGCGCGTTCCATCCGCATCGCAAAGAACTCTGTAGATTCAATCGAAGGAATTTCAATTTAGTCTCAATAGAACGCATTGCGCATAGTCCTGTGCCCTCTTCGGTATCCGACGGTGGGTGTGCAGGTACCGTCACCGAATGCCACGGGTCGCGAACGAAAACCACAGCTGCCATTTTTGGACTGCTCTTTCAAATTGCGATTTTAAACCGAAGAAGAAAACCGGAATTATGTACTGAACTAAACATGCATAGGGCACACGTATTATTTGTTGGTTTTCGTGTCCTGTCAGCAACTGGGACCAAACCACGAAGGAGACTGTGCAAATGTTGGCAAAGGATAAATCCTACAGATAATTTGAACATGTTTGCTGTAATTAAAATGTATGAAGGTTCCCTATCAAGTTCAAGGCTTACATGGAAATCATTAATGTTCCTAGGATTCTAAGGGATTTCAGCGTAAATCCTTTCGCATAAGTATAGTCGAGCAATCAATTTTGAATCACCATACGAGCCATGGGACCAAGCCCCTTCTAACGAATCAAAAAGGACGAAAACAACTCACCTCTGGAATCATAGTAATCGTCCTCGTCCTCGTACTTCTCTCCCTTCACCTGGTGGTGGCCGCTAAAGCTGCTGCTGGCAACCAGCACCAACAGCGCTAGATAGATTCCCTTTGCCGGCACCATCGTTGCCGTCACGGTGTTCCCTTCCGCCTGCGTTAAGGGTACGGTAGAAACGGGTTTCACTACTACCAACACACAGCACCACACGACGACGCACGCACAGCTAACACACTCCTTTCGCACGATTTTTCCTTTTCCGCTCGACGGACAAAGGCGAATCCGTGTGTCTCGAGGATGGCGCCGCGACCGAAGTTTGCTAGGAAAAGCGCGGTGGCGTTTTCGTACCCACCGGCGGCGGGGTACACACAAAAATCACACTGCTCTGCGCTACGCACACACCGGAACCTTCACTCACATACTGCCACAGAAGGACCACTGCTCACCGCCAGCATGCCAGCTCGCCGCTGCTGCTTACCACTTCTTTATTCGCGAATTTCAACACGACTCCTGTGGGGGCAGACAAAAAAGGGAACAAAAAGAGTGAGAACACTGTTTGTTGGAAAGACAAATAGGAAGCTGCTGGGCTTGGCTGCCAATCTCAAATGAAACACCAGACACAATGGAACCATTCGATCCACAGAAAGCCCACCACAACGTCACGCAGCAGAAAGGATGTTGATCCAAACGATGGGCACATCAAAGGCACAACACTGGCACCAGGATATTATCGCAGGATATATCAAGAACTTTACGGCCACTAACACCACTACCAGCACTATTGTGCGCAGCTCCAAGTAGTCCCGCAGCACGAGTCCTAGATACAACCATACACACCGAACGAAAACACTTTTGTGCCGCACAAACAACGGCGAAAACCATTAGGACGATTGAAAAAAGGAACCTGCATCATCTCGGTGGCCGGCGTGAGTGAGATGTCTTCATTTTTCCGTTTTGTTCCGTGTCACACGCGTTAGGATTTTCGTTTCGAGATTCACTTCCTCGCGATCCTAATGCCTGACGACGGGTGGGTTGCTTTGATTTTTCTTTCTATCACCACCATCAAACGGAAACGGCGTTTCATTACATTGGCTCGTTGGATGGTTTTTATTTTTGTTTCGTCAGTGCCACCTTCTTATCGCGGCACAATCTGCTATCGTACAACGAACGGTTGATACCGTAGCATGACGGGCGCGGTATGTAATAGTTTGTTTTGGCCTCTTTGAAATTGTGGCCATGGTGGTCGCTAATGGCGTAGAAAGGCTGATAAAGGTCGCTTGGCACAATTAGCGAGGCGAAGCAATGGGCTTGTATCGAGCACCCTTCCGGCATGAAATGTCAAGTGGCGGAGCTTGTGCGCTGAACAAACAAAAATACCATATTCACCGCACTGCCAGGAGTGTCCCGGAGGGAAAAGAAAGCCTCTTCAAGTGCACACTTTTCCAATGGCTCGTCCAACCAACAGACGCACGTTCGGTACGGGTTTGACAGGTGTTAGGGACTTCCTAGAAAAATGTGCACCGCAGTAATCCTTGAAACAGCAAACAGCTTCGTTAGTGGGGCATGACATCAACAAACGCATTCGTAACCGCGGAGAGCACGTCGAGACCAAAACATAGCGATGATGCCACGGAACTAAAAACAACAAAACAGGCTAGAAAGCTTCCTGCTGATGAGTCACGGATCGTCCGCATGCACACACATGTTGTCGGGTCTTGGTATTTTCTCATTCGCACCACCTTCACGCACAACCACATACACCCCTCGTGCCGCTCGTTTTCCCGATTCTCATTCCGGTACCTCCGCAGCTCCTTGGCTGAGGATTCGTCACGATCCACGCGATGCGCACTTTTTGCAGTCACTTTGCTTTCAGCCCGCGTGCCGCCCAACGACAGAAGCAAGAGCGAGAGCCCTCTAAGGAGTGCTCCAAAGCGGGGCGCAAGAAAGGGAGAGCACCAAAGACTGCACCACAAGACGCGATGATGCACAGGAGAGCCTTGGTTGCAGATTCAACTTCTTTCACTGTTTCTTCAGTTGTTTTGCAAGCAAGAAGGCTCCGTGGGAGTAGCCAACGTGGGGCGCACTGAACACTGCGACGGTTCTGAAGGTTTTCCATTCTCATCCTCGAAAGTGCCCTTCAAAGAATCCGCCATCATCATCCTGGCACGGAAATCACGCCCAGCAGGATATGTACCCGTTCCACGAATCTCTTGGCGGACACCTCACAGACACAGATTTCGATCAAACTGCACCCTTTGCCGGACTACTAACCGAAGTAAACCAGCAAATATCGCTTCCTGGGACACCTAAAACCTTAAATTCCACTTTTCTGCTGCGACCGACCGAGCTAAAGGCTTAAGTTGAAATGACGTTTTTGCTGTTGCGGATGGTGAAGCAAACCACAGACAGTTGTCAAAAATTATTTGACAGATGCCATATCAAAACTATTGTTGCGAACAGCTAGTACAGACATACGCGCTGCTACAACATAGGACCTGAGCACTGAATGAGAACTATAAACGCAAGGATGACGCTCAACCCTGCAATCGAATTTAGAGAGGTTCAGAGCAGAAGGAAGATAGAACGAGCCACGAGTCTTTTCGATTAGGACCACGAAGAGGTAAAGGCGGAAAAGAAATACAAGTTTTTGATCGACAAGTGTGACCCACGAGGACGGGCCCATGGATGCAAAATTGTATTTTTCTTTCGTCGCCAAAAACATCTATGTTTGATATGAACCAACGTGCAATGGAGGTTTTTAACGGTTGCTGTATTCGAACAGTCTCGTTTAAAAAACCACAGCGGCCACAGAACGTGCGCACCCGGAAGCAGGTCGTGAGCGTGCAAACGAGCAGGATCGTTCCCGCACGCACATCAGCGTGATGGTGAATTTCCAGGGCACGGGAAATATCGTTCGCACAAAAATGACGTTTCCTTCAAATGACAAATGCACAACAACGGTTTGAAAATTATTTTAATTTTCGCTGCCTTCATTGCAAAATCGCTCTTCCGTTCCCTCACACAGTAAAGTCGTATGGTTTAAAACTGTCGCGGAACTTTTTAACCATCACGTCTTCCTCCTCCTTCGGCAGGTTACACTGGCGCCAGTCGACCTTTTCCTCGCAATTGAGCAAATTGTCCGCACAGATAACCTCGCGACCAAAGTGCAGCGGGAATCCTTTCATTTGCCGCGTCAACAGCACCGTACCGTCGGGCAGTTCCGCCACAAAGTACGGACCGCGTTCCGGCAAGTCGGCTGGACCGCCCAGCTTCGGTACCTTCTCCAGCTGAAAGCTATATTCTTCCGACTTGTCTTCCAGCACGTGCTGTATCTTCCACGCTACGTTGTCGTCAATGCCGATAGCGTTGATCTGCAAATGGCCCGTCTTAAAATTGCGCTCGTAGAAGAACACTTTCTGCTCACGGTCGGCATAAAACTGCCCCAGCGCTTCTTTGAATCGCACCAGTTCGCTCCATTGTGCGTCCGAAAGAAGCGCCGCGCACTGAATGTGCGTAATGGAGAGAATCAGTATGTGCGTCTCGTTAATCGGTCCCTTGGCCAGTGCCAGATAAAAGTGGTCTCCAACGGAAATGATCAGATGTTTCTCGATGCTACCGGCCGACAGGCAGAACCAACACTTGTCCTGGTCGAACGTGGGTCTAGGGCGCTTCTGCCCTTGGTTAGGATCGTTACTTTTGCGCTTGTGACGCCGGTCGTCGTACGTGTTCATGTCGTAAAAGTACTGATTGTCGGGTTCCGCGTCGCGTGGTGCTTTGCTGTCGCTTTCTTCGAAAAATGTAAGCCCTTGGTAGGGGGACGGCATCTCATCGGTAGTCTTTTGAATCAGCTCAAGAACGCGCATTTTCTCCACCGGAGTGATGCTTAACGCGTAGATGTGTTTCTTCTTCTCCGGGTTACCGAAACTTGCCAACCCAACGAACCGAGTTGCCAGCTCCATTTGGGTGCTTTTATCTGGTTGACTTCTGTTTAATAAAAGAAAACTTCATTCAGTTGAATTGTTATCTAAAACGTCTCACAGATAAACTTTACCTGTAAGGTGGTGATTCGTAAAACTCGTCATTTGATCCACAAAAATGATATCTTGGCTTGATGGCGTTTGCCAACCAAGACACCAGCTTCGATCCGTCGGTTACCTCTTCTCGAACACCAACTGGCCACTGGGAAGTCAATAGAATATCGATACCGCGGAAATCTCCCATGTTAGCTTTGCTGGCTAAACATGAGTCACGCACAGCCATCACGTCTGCCTTCGAGTACGTCCATTCGTTTGCATCCTCCCGCGAACTGCTCGTTCCGCTGAGGTACGCAATCTTAAGTCCGCCGGAGGTTGTGTAAAGACCACGCTTCCCCAGGTAGCTGAGGTTTGTACATATATCACCGTCCTGCGTTTCACTGTAGTATTGCGCTAGTGTCTGGTTGGATGGACCGAGAATATACACTGGTGCGGATACTGCAATGGTTCGAGGAAAGCACAAATTGTGCAACATAACTAAAGGATAGTAATTTGCGTACGATTTTACCACCATACTTGTTTTGAGATTTCTTTTGTATTCTTGCAGTGTGTCCATTTCGTTGGTTTGGCCGAAAAAATCCCCAACGCAAAGCACCAGATCGAACGGACCGCTCTTTTTGTTTACATTTTCAATGCGCGCGAAAAATGATTTCAGCTTTCCTCGAACATCGCCGCAAATTAACCTGCCGAGAAAGATGCACGAATTGCGCTGAAACGTTCAAATCTTCGTATTAGAGATGTATCCGAGTTACTTACAGTTTCAATTTTTGCTCCATCGCGAGAAAATCGGACTATAATTTGCAAAACCGCCGGAAAGAATTGCTTGTTTGTTGTTTGTTTCGTGAGTTGGTTTTGACATTCGATTGCCGACGCGCAGTTTCATCGATTATCGGGTGCAAAACATTTCATCGATTCGAATAACATTTTTCAAGCTTTGGTGAAATATTTCCTTGCGATTCATTTTTTGAATATTCGAAATTATGTTTATGAGTACAATGTCTAATAATTCGATAAATCGCTTTAGCAGTAACTATTTGAAATGATTTACAGGTAGGAGGTTAAGTTCTAACAATTTTAGTCTTGTACGTTGGTGTTTTCCTTGAATTAAGTTTATTGATTACCTAATGGCCGGTCTACGCGCTATGATAACGATAACGATATCTGCGTCAGTGACATTAATGATGTCTCCAGAGACGTCACTTACGCAGATATCGTTATCGTTATCGTAGCGTGTAGACCGGCCATAAGTTATTAAATTACACAGTTATCTTAAACATCATCATTTTGTACGGAATTGGTGGTCGTTAGTTCGAATGGAAATTCCAACTCTGATGCACTGTCCAATGTTTGATAGTCTTTCGCGTAGGCTTCAAACACATAATTATGCGGATACTCTAGCGTAAGAAGGAAAGTAAGTTTTGGTTTACGACGAGAAGGATCACGGTCAGGAAATGTTTGCCACTTCCTGAACTTAATCTCGTATCCTGGAACCTCTAAATGGCCATTGCTGCTAACTATTTTCCCGTTACACATTATTTCACCGTCGGAAGTTGAGTTACACGTAATGTCGATGTCATCCTGCGCAATTTGACTCCTCGAATTGGCCTCCGAATACTGCGATAGGGAATCGGATGTTTTAAGACCCCAAGAAGTAGTTGATATTTCACCCATCCTGTGACCTCCGATGTTCCCTTCACCGGAGCTAGTGGCACTAGGGTTCGAATTCTGATCGTTTGTCTCTTCGTAACGACTTGAGTGGTCGGGCTCATCTGTCGGGCTGTTTGTGAAATATTTTTTACCTGAAGTTTCTTGCTTTTCATTCGACTCGAAGCTTCGTGAGTCCGACACTGTCTCTGTAAAACTTGTCGTGAAATCATAGCTTGGAGTCGAAGGAGAGCTAACAATATCATAAATAGAAACCGATGATTGTGTCTGAGCCACGCTACTGCCGTAAGTGTCATCGTTTGAGCTTTCTTTTCCTGCTGTAGTCCGTCTCCGAAACTCCATCACTTCGTTATCGAACTCAAACATATCGCAGTCAATTATCGAACATATCGGTGGTTTAGTTTCCTTCCCAGGATTCGGTTCATCAGCATAGTCTGCAGGCTCTATAACCGTTTCTGATGTGATCTCTTCCATTTCAGCTGAGGTTTGTGCTTCAGAGCTTTGTAACTCATTACTCTCAGTGCTGATCTCGATCAACACTTCGACAGAGGAGTTAGACGAATCGTCTGCTGTCGCTGAACTTTGTTTGGAATTTTGGTTCGTCTCTTCTAGAGCGCTGGTAAAAGTGTCCTTTCCGTGGTTGATTGGTTCCGTTGTTGTACCTCCACCGTAATCGGCATCTTCTGCAAATTCATCTTCAACCAATGATCTCTCCCTGCCCAGCTGAATAGGTTGCGTGGTTTCGTAGTGCGTTGGCAAAATTGAGGTGATTCGCGTATTCAGAGCACTTATAACCGTTGTTGGTTTCGGTTCGGGACTCGTGACAGTAAGGTTGTGCTTAAGTTTGTAATTTTGTATGATTGTTTCGTGGGCAATGCAATCGCAGTACTGAAAGTGGTCGGGCAAACAGACCTCTCGTTCGATGTTGTAGTACATTTTGTAAGGACATCTAGCAGAGGATGATTCGGAGATATAATAGTGTAGTTCCTGCTCACTTCTCTCTTTATACTTACTCGTAGCGAATTTGGTAGAATGACCCGTCCATATTGGGAACACAGCGATAGTAAAGTGTACAGTCTTTGGCGGTACGAAACTGACCGTGAAAGAGACACTCCGGGAAGTAGTCCGGGTTGAAGCGATACAGGATGTCTTCCTGTAACGGTGAACAGATTAAAAAGGAAATCGAGAAACGTCCAACCGTTTGTCATACATGACCATCGTAGCACTTGTTCGAGGATGAGCATTTCTGGAGATCGGGATGGAAAAACGTTCCCGCCGGGCACTGATAGACGAATTGGTGGAAGTTGTAGTTGTGCTCCTGGCATTTGAAGTAAAAGGAACAGTTCGATGGTATCGGGAACAATCCTAGAGAGACAGCTATTTGATGATCTCATCCAGGGCGGGTACGAAGATAAGAGAAACCTTACCAACGCCATTACACTCCGGAACAACAATGTTCCCGTTCTGGGCTTCGTCGTGCACCCTGATCGTGTTCGGGTGTTTCACGGTTTGTACAATGCATCGCTTCTCGGTGTCACTAAAAACCTGCAACAGGTACAACTTGAAGTATACGATCGGTACTTTCTTCAACAAGTGTAATGATTACCATATTGTCGGGACATAAACCGATCATGACCCCATCTGGGTTACAGACGTAGTAATAGTCCCTTCGACTGAACGTGTGCAATCCGCTGTCACCGTGGGCACACTTGGTGGACTAGGAATTCGATTCGGCCACGTTAGTGCAAGACATTCAATCTTGACTCTCTCACCGGATACTCACATGATCCATTATAACCAGATAGCCACCACCCGGAAAGTCACGGCACTTTTGCTTCAGCTTATCGTAATACTCCAGCTTTGAGCATAAGCGCTGGGTAAAGGGGAAAGAATGTAAAGGTGTTTAACACCTGACTCAAACAAGCTCCTATCAACGATTCAACTTTCGGACCGCATACCGTTTCGCAAACCAATGTCTCATTCTTTACGGCATCCGTTGCCGTTGTGCAAATGGTTCCAGCAGCCAGCGAAACGATCAAACAGACTATCGGCACACCGTTTCCCAGGACCATGGCGCGCAGCACATCGATCGCCGATATCGAAAGATCCTAAAGGTAGCGCCCTAAGGGCAACTTTAGTGGATTAGTTAAAGAACGTGTACCACGATCACCGGGAGTGCAAACGTAACTGATTCTGGAGAACTCTTCGCACTCGCTCGTTTGATATGCTTCACGGTCGATATGCTGCTTCGGACGGGTGAGTTTTCCCTTCGGCAGCTGAACTGTTTATTTTTCACCAACCACAACGTGCTGGGTTTTCGTGACATTTTCGTTTTGCTAATGGAAGCAGATGGAAGAACGTCTCGATTTTCATCACGTTTTGCACGTTTCCCCGATCTTGATCGTGATTTTTTTTACGACAGCATTGGTAAACGCTTGGCTTTTTCGAATCGCTATGTATTCTGCAGATGCATAGTTTGATAAATGGCATGGCATCTTTCCCCGCAACTCCGTCGAAAAAGTAGAGAATACGCATTAAAAAAGAGAGCCACGGCTAGATCATTCTTTCTTGCTTATTTATTAATCTTTTTTTTATATAGAAAACCCTAGCCGCTACAAACACAGTGCTAAATTGAATGTTAGCTTCTGTAGAACTCCGATTTTAATGTTACGCGTTACGCACGGTCGGCCAAGAACCGTCGCTTAAGGCTAGGGCGAAAATTAGGGAGAGAAGAAATCCATCGAATAAATAGGAGCGACACAAATCGCACGTTCTTGCCACCTATCATACAGCCACGGACATCAGCGGTGAGGGATCAAAAGGAACGCAGCTTCTCTATACGGCATCCCTCCAGTAAGCGGACCTGTTAGATTATGTATGTTAGTTATTTAGAAAAGAAACTACAACTATTATGCTCCTATTATGCTGCTGTGGTTCAATCGTTCATGCATCGAAGATCATGGTTCCGCCGCAACGGGTTATGCTTCGTTATGCGATGTGTCCCATCGTTCGATTCGCCGAAGCGTCTGTTCTGTTACCTCAATCACAGTACTTAACATTATGAGCTTCTGTTTGGTATAGCTGTTTCACCGGTTCGCCATAAAATGCTGGACCTCAAACTGGCCCCACTTTGGAGAGAAGCGTGCAGAGTTCGGACCCGTGCCACACACCACCGGCAGGGTATCTGCACGAAAGCTGGCTGAACTAAGTGCCTAAACTGTTTACAGTACGGTCTACATTTCTCCACCCGTTTTCGGGCAAGTGGTTTGGTTTGTTTAAATAAATACGCCACGGAATGCACATTGCATCGGTGGTCTGTGACTGGAACGTTCCATCGAATTTAGTTGAGAAAATATTCGCCGTGAATGGAGGGCTTTTACATTGAGAGTAACACCGAACATGGTGCAGCGCGGAGAATTTCGTAACCGATCGGTGGCCCTTCATTCAGACATTGTTGGCATCTTCCGTTTGATCGACGGCGATCGATCGCAGTGATCTGAAACGGGACGTTTGTTAAAGGACGTGGTTTATATTCTGGCGATCGTGCAGCGAAAGAAGAGAGAAAGAGAAGAGAGCGAAGAAAGGGCTAGTTTAGAACGAATGATCAACTACAAAGCGATCTAGCCGAAGGCAGTTGGAAGGTTTGAAAAGGGTAGTATAGGGTTTTTAAAATGTCCCCCCCGTACCTTGATCGTTCAAAAAGCGACGGGTCGGTGTAGATCGGTTCACTCGGGTCGTCGAAGTCACTTTTGGTGGCCCCATTTCTGGACAGTGGATTCATCACCGGAATCTGGCACATCCTCGATAGGTTGCTAGAGCGGGAAAATGGTCATCGAATCTGCAACTCGGTGGGCAGCTACGGAACCGGCTAGGCCACTTACCCGGTAGCGAACGTTTTCTGGAGACCATTGCCAAACAGCGACACACCGGGCGTACGAACGTGCGGTCGGCGGCCCGTGGTGGAGGTCGACACCCGTCCGGAAGCCTCGAACTGGCTGCCGGACACGTTGTGCAGGGCCGACGGGCTGAACGAGTTGACGGGCGAGTGACGGTCGAGGGTGCGGTTCTTGTGGAACACCTTCCAGTAGCTGCGATACCCGATGCCGGCCGCGAACGTGATGCTGATCAGAAGAATGATTAGCAGCACGACCGCACTGATCAGCCCGTAGTACTCGGCGTGCGTCAGGCAGACGGACTCGACCGGGGCCACCATCTTCCGTGCGACCGTGTCCTGCTGCATCTCCTCGCGCGACTGAAACACCTGCGCGTGACGGTAGGATCGTGTCTTGGGATTACTTGACTACACCGTCAATCTTTGGGTGGAGGACCAGTGCGCTCGGTCTTACCTCAATCATTTCGCGCACTTGCTCCGGCATTTCGCCGCTCGCGCTGGACGCCTCGACGTTGGCTTCGGCCGACGCATCGCCAGGGTTGGCTCTCACCGTTGAAGCACTTCCGTTCACCACGGTGCCGTTCACGACGAGCACTTCGCCGTCCTCGTTGACGCCGTCGCCGGCAATCTGGGAGCTCCCGCCACCGACCAGTGGCTCGGCGGCTGGTCCATCGAACTCCGTTCCGTTCTCCAGCGAGCGCTTCCGGCGACCGAACGAGGGCTCGGAACGACCGCTCGGTCCGGGACAGTAGGCCTGCGGCGAAGGGTAGCACCACGATAAGCCCGGAGTCTAGCGATGGTGGCGGGTACTTACCGGTTGACAGCCTCCGCGACACGTTCGGACGGTCGCCTCGAAGACGAGGAAGTTCGATTCCGGTATCTTGAACGCGTTGAAGCGTGCTTCCAGGGCATCGTTATCCCGTGATCGTCCGAGCTCCGGGAACACCAAACTATCCACCGGACAGCTGCACGCGGCGAGGGGAAGAAATCAATGCGTAAGGGCGGTTAATTTACGAACACACGGTTCCACGGGTTGTGCCTTGCGGCCCTTACCCATAGTTATCGATCAGCTGTACGCTGCGCCCGGAGTACGGATCCCGGGCGACGACGTTCGTGGCAAAGATGTCCGTCGCGTGGCTGTAGCCGTCCTGGGACTCGAGCCGGAACGTAAGCGGATCGCCGACGGCGATCGTGGTCGTTGGGCGGCCCTGGTACAGAATCATCAGCCGCACCTTGTTGCTCATCGAGTTTTCCGCCGGCAGGTACTCGATCGGGATCGGGCTACCGGATCTGTCAATGGATTGAATACTGCGCGTGAGAACCATGCAATGGATGTCCTCCGTCTGCGAGCCATGTTACGAGCCGCGGGGTGTAACATGATCGGAGCAAAGGTTGACCGCAACACACATACGGTTAGTAGCTAGTCTAGGTAATGGACTGATCGGGCACCCCCAATGCTACGGCTACTGACTCTAGGGGGTCATGCAGGAGAACACAGCGGGATGCATCGTACAGCAGGATAACGAACTATCGGACACTGTAACTTCCGTGAAGCTCAGTGGCGTGTCTGCTTACCCTGCACCGATGTACCCGGATGTGACGACCGCTTCGCCGGGGCCTCGGAACATGCAGGTTAGGTTGAAGCGCTTGTCGCGTCCCGTCTGCACGTTGTCGGAGAACTGCACCACTATGATGTTGGTCATCGTGTCACCATACTGAGGGAGGATAAAATGGCGCCGATCAGAAGGAATTCCCACAGAATGACATAATGAACATCCACTACTTACTCGCTGTGTGCCACACTCCGGATAGCCCTGTGGTCCGCTGATCCGCAGCACGTTCACCGTGCCGCCATTGCCCCGGAAGAAACACCGATCGTAGAATCCGTACGCGTAGATGCGCCCAATGAAGCCTTCCGGAGTGCGCAGGGTAAACTCCATCCCGTCTTCGTTACAGACCTGGCCGACTGTGTCGGAAGTAAAAAAGGATGCCCCGTCAAAGTATCAGTCCGCGGGAAATCAAAGGAACACCCAGCTACGCTACGCACCATCGAGACACTCGTCGTGTGATCCTCCGCGGCCACCGGGCGTCCGCTCGTAGTAATCGGAGCTGTCGCTCTCGAACATCTGCGTACTCGGGACGTCCAGATCGCGCGAGTCCCGGTCGCTCAGCTCGCAGTTACCCTCGGTCTCGTACGGAGCCCCGTCGCGATAGTTGAAGCTGCGGCACATAAAGTCCCGTGCCCCGGCACACTCCTGCTGACAGATGCCGAGCGACGGGGCGTTGATGACGCGCCGGATGAACTGTTTGCGCATCTTGCGCTTCGACGCCACCTGCTTGAAGGTGTCCGCGTTGTCACAACGCGTCTCGTACGGCCGCTGCGGTCCGTAGCCGCCGAAACCATCGCCACCGCCGACCGTATTGTCGTAGCCGGTGCCCGACGGTCCGTACGGGATCTCGAACGGGTAGCCACCGCCGTCCGGTGCCATTCCGACGACCGGCCGCCGGTACCCTCGGTCACGGTCCGGGAACGCGGGCATCTGCGGCGGCAGACGCCCTCCGCCACTCGGCGGGTAGTAGCCACCGTAGCGATCGTCCACATAACCTCGCTCCGGTCCGTAACCGGGTGGCATGTAGGGATCGTAACCTACAACGAAAGCCGGAAGTGGAACGGAAGTCGACCCGGAAATCGTCCCGGTGAAAATCGATTAGCAACGTGCGTCAGCTACTCGCGCGAAACATTTCAAACGGGGTTGTGAAATATTTCAAACACATAACCTTCCAAATGATCTTCCGTTACTTGATGGGGTGGAACATTGAAAAATGGGGCTGGGAGGCGGAGAGTGGTCACTGGGTGGTGATATTTACCGGACGGACGAGTCATGTACTTGTGGAACGGAGAAACGTTGGGTGATGACGGTGGTGGGTAGCGTCCCTGGGATGCCGCCGGTTCCAGTGGGTAGCGTGTTTCCGGCGCCGGATAGCGATTGTTGTCGATGGGGCGGACCGGCGGTGGGTACGGGTCGGGTGGGTAGCCTCGGTTCGGGGGCGTCCTCGATGGGGCCACCGGATACATGCCGGACCCGTACATGTGCGGTACGTACTGGGGTGGTGGGTAGCGTGTAGCCGGTGGAGCCATCATTGGGTAGCGGGAATCGGGACGACCGGATTGGCTAGGGTAGCGGGAGTCACCACCGGGGGATGGGTAGCGAGAGTCTGGACCCGGACCGGCAGGATACCGACCGGCAGGATACCGACCGGCGTCCGGCTGAGTTGGAGGATAGCGAGAATCGCTTGGGTAGCGGGAGTCGAGTGGTGAAGGATAGCGGTCCATGGGATACCGGGAGTCCGGTCCCGGTGGGTACCGTGAATCGGGAGGCATCGGAGGGTAGCGTGAGTCGGGCATGGGCGGAGGATAAGGACGCATGGGCCCCCCGGGGAGGTACATCGGATCGGGGTCACGGTCCGGATAGCGATCGGTGGGACCGTACCGGTCGCCGGGGTAGCGATTGTCGTAGACCGGTGGGTAGCGGGTGTCGTAGTCGCCGCCGCCGCCGCCCCCCGATGGATAGCGATCGGTTCCGGGGCCGACCGGATAGCGGTCGGTCGACCCGGGGTACCGATCCGTGGGTGGGTAGCCACCGGGGAACGGTTCGCCTGTGGAAAGAAACGAAACCACCGCGAAACGGGAAGGTGCTTAGGACCTGTTTTGCTTCCAGCACGGTTCACAGTGCCTTTTGGGTGTGGCGCGGTTCGCGGATTTGGACCCCCTGGTGTCGGACTCTCGGGCAAAGTGGACGTTGCTTAGTTTTGGTTACAAGTTGGATGTTGAAGGATTTTTATCTATCAGGCCCACAAACACATGGATGAGGTTAATTAAGCTGAAATCGAAGCAAATAGTTTGTTCCCAAGGTGCCAAAAATAGTTGTAAAAATAGTCACATGAAATCTTTGATATCCACTGGGCCACTTTTTCGTCCTGTTTTAAGAATCAACAGGTTCGATATCGTTAAACTTTTGTAGATTAGAAAAAGATACGTCCGAACTGAAGGTTTGAAAAACTCACAGCTCCTTCCAATATTGGCCACATAATGGCTCAGAGAAGGAAGATTCTTATACTGACTTTATATGTCATCAATTTTTCGCTTTCAATTATCATCCAAAAGTAATCTTAGTTGGGAAAGAAAGAAATCGTAAAAAATCAATTCACGCGCGCAACAAAGTAACCTTTGCCCGGAGTCCAACAGGTTAACCGGTGAGTGGGACGTGCGCGCGTTGTCGATGCTGACCCGTGCAAGACATTAGTTACACAGGGTGCGGAAGGGGGTGAGCAGGGCGTGCGGAAAACCGGAAAGCCTACCTCCGTAGTCGGGCCGTGGGCCCATCGGTCCGTACCGATCGCCCGGCGGGTAGCGTCCCGGTGGTAACCGATCGTCCGGCACACGGTCGCGATCACGATCTGCAAGAAGGGATGGGCCATGAGTCCGAGTGGTTTTCCGAGGCTGGTTGCACTTGGACTTACCGCCTCCAGTTCCACCTCCGCCACCGCCGTACGGAGGTCGCCAATCGGTCGGATCCGGTCGCCCATTGGTAGTGTCCGTGTCGCCGCCGACTAGGTGCGCTTTGAAAGATTTCAATGAGAAACGGATTCACACAAACCGAACGCCACGCCACGTGTCCGTGCGGTCGCGGTCAGCAAAGGGGCAACGGCAGGCAGACAGGCAGGCAGGCAGGCAGCCAGGGTCATACTCACGCATCAGATTCTCGTAGTAGTCGTAGTCGGCATCGTAGATGATGCGCATTCCGTCCCGCTGGTTGTAGCGGCTGAGACGGCAGGTGCGGAACCGATCGCTATAGACGGCCGAGCGGCACTGAAAGCTCGTCTGCCGCAAGCACTCGTCCAGACACTCGCTAAGCGACCTGCCCGTGATTTCCGAGTGGAACTCGCCGCCCAGCCGCGAGTTGCGGTACCGCTGGAAGGCGGTATCGGGCCGGCGGCCACTCGCGAACAGATGGGACGTGGCGGACGTTTCCGGATATTCCGAGCCACGCTCTGGACCCAGCGGACAGGGGTCCAGACGGAACAGGGCGGTGGGGAGTTAGAGGGGTCGCAGGGGATAGACAAATGGTTTGACGAGACTTTGAGCGTTGTTTTTGGGGGGTTGGGGAGCTCCCTTTTTTCGCTTGCCAATCTGCGGTGTTAGGCGGTTGGAGCCGAAGGAGCCCATTGGATTCCCGGTACAGTTCGCGGAAGTGGCACAAGTTTGGCGGGGGGGAATCGCTGACCGGTGCACTCAGCGCACGCTTCCGAGTGTGTCCGATTGGGGGCGCCACCGTCTCAGCCACCACAGCCGATGGGAGATTTAAACGTGAATGCGATCGTACGACAATGCGACACATGCTTTATGGATGGTTTCTACCTTGGAAATGCTGAGCCAAGTCGCGGACGGTGGCCCAGACATGGCAAAGAAGGCAAGCGTCTAGCAGCGGGGGACTCTACGAAGCCGTAAGCCAAGGATGTAAGCGATTGGGATTGAGCGGCAGGAAGCGTGCCTTTTGGGAAGCTGTCGGATTGCTAATGAGTATGGGTCACGTTTAGCTGGGGGTAAGTCCCATCAACTTCTTGCGTGTTACTTCCGTACTTCGCGGACAAGCGAAACCCGGGGACGGGTCGCGTACGGGAGAATCCAATGAGCTCCAACGTGTTTTGGGGGGGACGACCCACCCAACAAAGATGGCGACGCCATTTAGCAGCAGTGGGGAAGCGAAGCGTGTGAAGCGGGTGTCGGTTGTTTACTTACGATTGTCCAGGCAGACGAGATCGTAGAAGTGGTGCGTGGGGCTCGAGCTGATGCTGAGGTCGTCCTTCTGCGACACCGAGTCCTCCTCCGACAGGATGCACTGCTTCGTCTGGTCGTCGAACTCGATCGAGCGGCAGAAGTACTTCTCCGCCCGCAGGCACAGTGACTGGCACTCCTCCAGCGTCATGTTGTTGAAGATCTCGACCTCAAACGGACCGCCGAGGCGCTTGTTTTCCTCTTTCACGTACACGATCAACCCGTCGCAGCGGCGCTCCGAGTTGAGGCAGGTGTTCTCGAGGTAGTCCGAGTTCGGATCGTCCTCCAGCAGCTCGGGATGCGTGCGTCGGGTGAACCGGCTCATCGCGCAGCTGCGCAGGGTCGAGTCGAAGTTGGCCGACCGGCACACGAACGAGAACTCGTTCAGACACTTGTCCTCGCAGTCGGAACGATTGGCTGCCGTCACTTCCTTGATGTCGGACACCGGGAGCTTCAGTTTCTTGCGCGGGTGACGTTCGAACACGTACCGCCGGCTAGGACACTCCCGGTCCGGTCTACTGGCTGCGGAATAGAGAATGAACGAGCATTACGGGACCCGGAGCGGTGGAACCTCGGCCGTGCGCACTTACAGCTGATGCACACCTCGGTGAAGTGCACACTGTTCGGGACGAGCATCAGGTTGCCGATGCCCTCCGGGGCAGCCTGCTCGCGGGTCAGGTAGCAGGTGGACTCCTCGTACTCGACGCTCCCGCTGAACGATGCGATCCGGCTGCCGGGCTGGAAGTCGAAGCTCGTGCAGGCCCGTCCCAGATTGTTGGACGCAGTGCGGTCCCGCAGGCACAGATCCTGACACTTTTCCAGCACCCGAAACGGGGGCGCCGAATCGCGCACGACGTCATCGTCGAAACCCTGGAGCTGCTGGTTCGGCAGCCGCTCGTACAGTATGCGGCCCTGGCCGTTGTTGCAGTTCGTCTGCCCGAGGACCAGCGCTAGGCGGGCGAGCAGCACCAGCAGGACAAAGTCGGACAGCCCCGGCAGGAGCTTCTGTTTCTTACGCATCTCTCACTGTGATGCTGCTGGTTGGTGTTGGTGGTGGTCGACAACGAAACTGGACGGACTCTCTGCCCGAATCCGGCAATCGGTGTCCAGCGGACCAACTTGTTCTGCGGGCGATTTGCAGTGCGAAGGGTGTCGCTCTCTTAGGTGTCGCTTGATGGGATGGGCCTAAAGAGAAAATGTCTTCTACACCTTTTGCGCATGTCACCACCTCATAGTGTCGGGGCACTGATCTGGGGAACCGGAGTAGAGACAGGTGCAACGAGATTAATTACTGACGAAACATTTAATTAAACATAAAAAAAACATTTAATGTTCATAAAATTGTTCCATCGCAAGGATTTGACATGCATGCAGATAATTTCATTTTAATGTGTCTCTTGTGGGCACATCCTTCCTGCGTCTAATGAGTAAAGATCAACAAACGGATTGAACTAAAAAAAAAGGATAGAAATGCGTGCTAAATCGAGTGAAATCGTTTCATCAGAACACCATCAAAATGGCTGCCTAAATTCGCAATGTAACGTCATCGGGGCTGCATCCACTTTTTGGCAAGCAGCATCATTCTGCCGATCGTGAAACGATCGTGCGTTGTGGAGAAATTTTTCACAGCCCAACCCAATGGGCAAAGCTCAGGGGCGTTTGTGGCGGGCATTTAAGGTGTATTCTTTTTCCACCCGTAAACCGTAAGCCGTCGCAGGTGACCGAACAGGTGGCTGGAGCCCTCCCGGCCCGTCCCGCCCGTCCTGATGGGCTGAATGGTTGCGGTTGTGGTATGTGCGTTACGAAGAATGGTTCGAAAGCGACCGCGCGGGCGAAAGAGAACAGAAAAATTAAATGAGAAAAAAAAACCGGAACCAACTTCCGGTCCTGATCGGAACAGTTGATTTGATACGGTTTATGATTTTCAAAAAAACACGAGCCACGAGAGGCAAAAAACGCGTTTGAGAATGAGGAGCAATAGAGGTCCGAATCCAGCCCACAAGCGGGTCGCTGTGCTTGTGTGGTGGAGAGTGGGACAAATAGAATGTAATTATTGCGTTCCTATGTGGTGGGTGGGTGGGTGGCCAGATGCAGAACGGGCTGGCTGCAGAGCCCAACGGTAGAGGGCGCTCGCCAGAACTAACTCGAGCGTGATCTTTAAAATCTGACCAACCAGTCATCGTTTCCATCTCTTTCGTTCTATCAGCGGGTATCAGCTAAACGGCGCCGCCAGCCAGGGCCACCGACTAATTTATTGCTGATTGAGGTCAACAGCACTTTTGCGGTTCCGTACGGGGTAACGCATCCGAAGTGTGACGGCCCACGATCGAACACTCGCCGCGATGGGGCACGGCAGGCAATGTGGTGGTTTTATTTTTCGATGTAATTTTTCAATTTCGATACCCTGCCTTTGTTCGCCGGTTAACTGTGGGTTAAGTGTGACCGAACATGTTGGCGATCGAAAGTGTTCGAATCACGCACGCATGTTAAATGGGGCATCGCTGGTGTCACCCTATCGACCAATTTCGACACCTTCGCATGGTACGGTCTAGGAAAATTGACACGTGGCGCGATGGCGTAGCGCTTGAATAAACAATCGACCACCGCTTCGTTATGACGCGGGTTCCAGTTTGAGGCTCGCTGTCAGATACAATGAAGCGACGTTGTTCAGCGCGGAGAAATCTCCTTTGAATAGATTTTTAATGATTTCATTTTCGAGCCATTATTGCGCCGCGCGTGTGGCACGTACCAGACCAGGGATTCAGCGGCGTGCGCATCAAGGTCTATGGGGATTGTTTAGGATAGAACTCGTTTCTACATTGCTGGTCTGCCTTGACTGGTATGGGCATTTTTATTTGTTTGGGGCATATAAAAAATTATAAGATTTTCCCAAAGTCATAAGTCATAATATTATGACGATAGTCACAATATTAACGACGTATTGTATTAAGTCATCACACATTTTTTTTTTTTTAACTACAGATCAAACGAAAAAACTTTCTGCAAAAAAGCGTTACAGTATAATGAGAAAAACTGTAATACTTGCTGGCAACACAATTACTTAGTGCACTACCATTTTTCATTTTAATGACCAATTCTATCATTTTTGTCTGCTGAAAACCATCTACATTTTCAAATTCACCTACAACATAACAATTGTTGATTTGTTACTACGCGTAGATCTAATAAGTCATGTCATAACGCACATTAAAACCACCACGCAGATGGAAAACCCACTTATGAAAGAAACAGATAATCTCGAACTGTACATTTAATCTGTAAATTTTAAATAGTTTTTGAAAAGTTCGAGCTTAAGATAGTGTAGACCAATTTGAACTAATAGTTTTTCCTGGTAAATGCGTTAAATCAACATGAAGATGTCTATTCTCAGAGCATAGGCTTCTAATAGACTTTAACAACATTTTTCTCACCTGCAAAAAGCTTCACTTCGTCCCGAATCCAATATTCACAATGCAGCTTCCGATCGCAAGGACAAGTGTAAGGATCGTTACAGTTTTCTATCCAGCCGAGCAGGGCCAACAATTAAACCACCACTTTCACAATTCCTTCCGAATCGTCACTCCGTCGGGTAGGCTGGCACTTCAAACGTTCGCACTAATTTCGGTCGTTTGCAAGAACTTTTCACTACCAAAAATCATAAAATATCGCTTCACTACACAGTAACCTCACGTGGCACCGTAGCTGTGGTTGGACCATATTCTTAGCAGCAGAACACGCGTTTGGCAGTGACAATTTTCGGGAGCCGCGTCAGCTTATGCAAGCCGTCGCAGGCGGTTTCGCAGGTTGTGCAACGGTTCAGCATTCAGCAATCACACCCGCACCGATGATGAGCCCGATCACCGAGGCAGCTTTCGGGCTGAAAACCGTTCGCAGCGAGATCTCGTAAAGTACTGAGTACGAAACTGGAGAATATTCTGCCTATAATGTCCCCATTTTAATGTCCCCACGGGCCAGGCTAATTAAGTTCGCCGCCGCGCAAGAGGGAAAGAGTTCGAGAAAAAGTTTGACCATTGGCTTTTTTAGCATGGCTCGACTATGGCGGGTTTAACATATTCTCTGTACCGTGTGACAGAGAAAAGAATGCATTATGTGCTGGTCTCTGTGTGTGTGCGTGACCGTACGCTATGTATGTGTGTGGGTGATCTCATATGATCAATTGTCATCCATCGCGCCAAGTTAAACGCTTCGCTGACCAACGTCGACCCGCTCGTCAACACCCCATTGGCCCCCCCGGGTCAGAGGGTGGCCGAGGTGATGAAATGGAAATGCGCTTTCGATCTGCCCGGGCCAGAAAGGGACAGCATACGTGGGGGCGGGGGGTGATGGCTGGAAAAGCGGAAGCGCTTTTGTTGTGCACATCCGGAAAGCTGGAAAGCTGCGTGTGGGCGACGTGTTCTCGCGAGGGCACGATGCAGAATATATGTTCACAGACGCCTGTGGGACGCCTATGCTCCGAGCTGCCGACGACCCGATGATGCTGCCGTGCGATGGATGAAAGCAAGAGAAAAACCTGCGCACAAAGAATGGCGTTTAACGGCGAACGCAGCATCAGCGGCAGTCGTTGGCGTCAGCAGGAGCATTGCGAAGCGATTTTGCGAGCAGACAAAAAGTGATTTCAGAGCTTGAGGTTTACTATTTGAAGCACTATTTCCGAAATATGCAGTTTTTGTATTTTTTCTTAACATAATTGTTAGAGAAATGCAAATTGGTGATTCATATAATAACTACTTTAGCTTAAATTTATCCGATCTTAGTCTTCCAAATTCAATGAATGACTAAACGGTGTTAAAGGCTAATGTTAAAGGCTAAACGGTTCTGAAGAACACATTTTTTTTCTAAAAAACTTAGACGTAATCACGCTTACAAGCAGAAGAGAAAAGCTCTGTATTTTCAACCAATAGCCATTACTTAGTTAGAAGTAATCATCGAAACGATCACGACCACAAAAATTCCAAGGATTTTTTTCCTTTCGTACAATGTTTTACTTTGTTTCTGCTTATAAGTTTGTTGAACCAGACAGACTCAATAACGACATGACAGGCAGTGTAGTACCTGCACGGCAACATAAAAACCTGGATACCACCACATAAAATGTAAAGCATATGAAAAAAGTAACCTTCAATTGCAAAACAGTTTGAGTAAACACAGTTGGACATCTGTCAACAACGCAAAGAAAAGCATAATAAAGCAATCCTGCCGGTTTGATGCAACCTGCCAGTGCCCACGGCCCACGGCCCAAGCAAACCTGTTCCAGCCGTGCACTTGATGGTGGGCCTCCTCGGGCATCATTGTGGATTGCAGTTCTACGGAGAAAGAACCTGCCCAGCCACATTGATTACCTATCCTGGAGCAACAACAGCTCGGCACGCAGGAAGTGTGTGTTGCTACAGTGCTAGCAGTGCACGGTTGTTGAGCATGGTGCTGTTGCAAGCGGCAAGAATTTAATTAGCATTCCTGAGGGACCCTTCCAGCCCATCACAGTCCTCCCGGAAGGATCGGACTGCGACGGGGCCCCCTACTTTTTGCCAGATCTCAACAAGAGCCGAGAGCCAAGAAATGGGTGATCGGCGACAGGCTATAAATCTGTTGCCAATCGAATCTAGTTGATGTTCAACGTACGATTGTGATCGTCGCCCAAGTGAGCCCAGGAATGGGTCGATGGAAATGAGAATTGGAAATGAGATTGGTACGCGATTCCGATAAGATTAGGCGTGAGTCCGTTCGGTGCGCGGCTCCGAGGGGACGGAGGATCGGCCTCCCGAAGACAGGTCAGACATTGTAGATAATGCCAATTTGATAACTTATTCCAGGTCGCAAACGAGAAGGTACAGTGGGCCGGGCTTTGGTTTTATGTTTTCGCTCTGCTGACTGTTTGTATGTTTTCACGTGATCGTTGCATTAATTTCGATGTCAAACGGCGCACGACCAGGGCTAAGCGCTTTTCTTCGAAGGTGCCCATTAAAATGAGATCAATCAGGAATGTGGAGCAAGATCACCTGCAGGCTGAAAAATTCAGGCGCCAGACACCGCACGCTGGTCGAGGGCACTAATGTATTCTGACCCGCTGACGGTCAGCACCAGCATCGCAAACGGATGTGGACCGGCCGCGGACTGGAGGCCAACCCCCCGCCGAATCTGTCAGAGTTGGGGGCCATTTTGAGGGTTTTCCAAACTGTGGTTCCACGCATTGATCGCTATCAATCCGAGGGCTGCATTAGTTCGGCCGTTGGGGGCGAATATTCGCACCGGACACCTTCACGCCGGGTCACCTTTTCTGGTGGTAATTTTTATGTACCGGCCCACCCCGGTGCCCATTTTCCTATGCGACAAGCAGTCAGGTGCGAAGGTCATCCGCCGTGGGGAGTCCGTTCATCCACGGTTTGTCACGATGTACGTGAAGCCGGGATTCGGAGCGAGGTTTCACGACCGGAGCAATAAAACCCACCGTCCAATGGCCCCGGTGGTCTGGTCGGCCACCGGGTGGCCGAAAAACATAGGTGGCCACCGAACGAGTACAATGGCCGTCGGGTGATTTGCATTTCCAAAGGGCTGTGCTTCAAACGGACAAACGCTTGAATTGATATACAAACCCTGAACCCGCGAATGATTTATTTGGCTAAAGAGCGCGTTAAAAGAGCGCGTAACAAATGGGGAGATTGAAAAAATGGGGTAACTAATCAGAGACCACGGACCGCGATGGTGTCAAATAGACCTGGGAGCAGTACCGGGTCTGGATGTGCCATAAAAGAGCGCTTATCTAAGATCAGGATGAAATCGCGAATTCGGTGACAAAGTTTGGCGAAAATGGTTCTAAGCGATTTGATTGGTTTTACATAAAACTGTCCCCCCTGTCAAGGGTTCAAAGACATTTTTGCGGTTTTTAGAGCCGTCGAAGGTCAACAGGCTGGCACTTCCTGTATGTGGAGGGATTACGTGTTTTGCAAATCATTTCACGATACGCTGAAGCGCATTGAAATGTGCCACATAAAAGGATATCTGCACAAGCTCACAATAGTGGGCCTAATGTTTTGCATGTTCCAACAAAGACCGATGAGCTGAATTGCCCTAAAAGCATATCGAAGTAGAGCATAAAGCAACGTGGTGAAAAAATTGCAACCCAACCTCAGTGGAAGCATACTTCCTGTAACAAGACGAGGCCCATTGGGGAGGGATCTTTACCAACGGCCTCCGTCCGGAAAAAAAAACGGCGCCAACACTTTTGCTGATTCGAGAAGAAGGAGCAAAAAAGTTCATTAGAGAGTATGTAGGTGCACCATTACCAACGGTATCATCAATCACGGGTGTTAAAATGTACACCACAGCCCGGGCCCGAAAACTCATCACCGGACCGGAAGCCTTCGCTGGCCGGGAGGAATTTTCGGGGTTTTTCTGGAACGGAATCGCCGGTGGCCGGCAAACACGCGCCTGATTAACGCACACTTTTCTCGGTTTGGGGTGGTCCCGAAGATTTGACCTGCTCTCGGCCGTGGATTCCGATCGTTTTCCGACGGTTTTTGCACACGTTTTTTTCAACACCGACACAGTTTCACGGCACCACAATTCGCGGCCGTTAAGATCTCCAACGAAAGTTGTTTGTTTTGTACGTCAAATTAACGGAATAGACCGCGGATAATTCAAATACAAGCTTTGCAAAACATACCGCTTCGCAGACGTCATCGAGACTCGTCGCGCCTGGGGTCATGGTCATTAAACGCTAATATATTCCAGCTAAGCCGCTTCAAATAGTAGGCAAATAAGGTGAAATAGGTTGTTTTGTAATTATTTTATACAAAGACACAATCTTTAATATTTGCTACTTTAATGGTATTGATAAATTAACGCTAAAAATGAGATTGTTAACACCGGGTTTTTTATGCTGCAAGTATTGGACTTACTAAATTTATGGTGAAAAATAGAACCAATTACATGAATTGGAACTTACAAAATAAATGGAAAACTACTTTGAAACCACTTCCAGTACCAAATACGATTGAGTGTACGATTATTTTGTTAAGTTACAAAATTTCATCATCTAATCAAACCTACTAAAAATTTATTTCAACAAACGTTCCGGGCACCTTGACCTTACTGCTCGACTCGTTGAGGAAGGATGTGAAATCATACACATGAATTTTTCTAGTATTTTCATAACAGCAGTAGAGGCACTATTCTCGAATTTCGCGTGTTACTTGCGGCAACGAATCCTTGACAAGCACAATTTACACGAGAAGTCACCATTTTGCATTACCATTCTTCAAGCCAGTTCAAAGACAAATGTACACTACTTGCGACGTGCTCTAATATTTCCAAAGGGAGCGCCATGAATAACGCCTTTCAAGCCCTGTATCGGTCATGAAGTTTTCTTTGCATCATCATTTACACCGGACCCACCGGACCCACCATCCGCCGGCTGGCCAGGAGGCTAACTGTTGTTTTGTTTGTTTCGCGAAGTTTCGAATCACTTCATCGAAAGCCAGGCTCACGAAACCCAGAACGCATCCCTCGGTGCGTTGGAGCTGGGCAAGCGCCAACGGGGCCATGTTTTCCACCGGGTGCGACCCTGCTGTTAGTGAATAAATCATGTGTACCACGCAGCTCACCCAAAACGGCTCAGGTTGCGGCGCGAACGCACCCCGACCGTGGTGTATAATAAACGAGCGTAATGTGTGTTTAATAACGTCGTGGCCGGCCAAACGTCAAAAGGGGGCCAAAGTGGAAAATCTCGTTCGACGGGATTCGCGCTCGCCGAGTGCAGGCATAAAATAGCACAAGTGACTCCAGTTCAGCCCAAATACATCCAATACGGGATGGGTCGTTGGGCTTAATCGTAACCGAGCTAGACTTGGCTTTCCGGGCAGCTAGATATTTGCATAGTCCGGCAAGCAGCAAGTGGGCAGCAGTAGTACGGGATGATCAGCTTTCCGGTCCCGGATGCGGGCTCCTAATCTCTCCACTGTTAACCGTTAATTAGCCCACGTTGTGAGCGCGGAACATGTCCGCGGTTGCGCGTAGATAAAGATGTTTTAAGTAAAAGTAAACTAGTTTGCCTGTTCGCCGTGCTCGTTTAAAGGCGAATGTATAGTTAAACTCATTTTGAAACATTGTTTCAAACCCCTTCTGAAGACCTGAATGCGTTTATCAAATTTGGAGCAACGTTTCACTTGGTGCCCGATCAGATAAGAGCTGTTTCACAACATTTCCCCAACATTTGAGGCCCTGATTGGACAGCCGCGGCCACAGAAAGAGGTGGTTGTCACCGAAATGTATTTGTCTGTCAAATGCAAGGGGCCAGTGGACACGGAACACGCATCTGGAACAATGAGAAAATCTCATAAATTTTCAATGCTGTCTTCAGCGCACCATAACGTACCACCGTGTGGAAGATGCTTATGCTTGCGCACGTTTTCCCACCGATCCGATCGGCTGTCCGTCTTCTCGGCGGTCCGTTCAATTACCTTGATCCCCGAGCACTGAGCGATCGAGGAAACGAACGCTTAGAAGCAACAGAACCAAAATTGTGTTTGCTTTATCCATCGGGGAATTGTGAGAAGAGCATGAGACATCATTTACCTATTCCAGCGCCGATGCTTAGCTATGCATGATCATCTCCACCGGGCTGGACACCGACCCGCGTGGCCATCTTGCGCAAGTCTCCCCGTTTTTGGCGTGGTGCGTTCCCAGGGGATGCAATAAATTACGCTGATTGCTCATTGAATGTATTACGAGCGCGTGCGCTCGCGCCCACAGGTTGAATCATTTTTATTCATTTGACGAAGGGAAACTCCTGCACCCCTTTTGGCCATCTTTGCGACCCTATTGCGACGGTCTTGGGCAACCCTAACGCGCAACGCGCGCAATGAAATATTTATAAAGTTTTCGATTTCTTCAATTGTCCACCGGCGCAAAGTAAGACCGTCGTCGTCGCCGGGAGGGCAAGTGCTTTTCACTGGCCAATCACCGATCCGAGGTCGGGTGGTAGCACCGGGAAAATGGCGACGTACAGACGGGTAGGGAATCCCGCTGGGGTTTGGTCACATTGCGCCGGTCTCATTTCCACATAAAGTCATTATGTGACAGTCGAGATTCCTTTTTTGCATTTCTTTCGAAACGGTAGCCGGTGGCAGGATGGTAGGGTTTAGCACAGTACGGCGTACGATGGGTGATAATGCCGGGCGGGTGACAGATATGGGTAACGGCAAACATAGCGCGCCGGTGCGGCCCGTTGCTTGTTTACGGTTTAGCCCAAGTGCGGTACGAAAATTTGATCCCCTACTGTCGTGGTCAGTTAGTTTGCGCAATTTAATTACTGCGCGTTGAGAGAAGCGCAATAAGTCGGACCTATTAATTTCGCAGGCAATAATTGAAGCTTTCGGTTAGACTAGGTTTGAAATGTCAACATAATCGATGCCCGTTTAATGAGATGCTTACTTATTGGGTTTCTGAGATGTTGGTAGATTTTAAGTTATGTTTGTTCCACTTTTCCTATATTTCTGCTTGCTTCTATTTTTGAATAACTAATTCAACTACCAAAATTATATGCCAATGCAAGATTAACGGTAACACAGTAACAAAGTATCTGCCTTTTCAGATCTCAATACACTGTTATGCTTTTTTTACAATATGCCACTGAAATTTAGGATTTCTTGCTCCTTAATTACTAATTAAAACTGTGTGTTCTAGCTTCGACTTAGATCATTTTTGTCTTGAGGCGACACTGTTTGATCAAGTCGAGGTGACATACACTTAAAATTACTTGGGATCGACGTATTTAAATACTCAACTAAAAAAGAAAGTTCATAAACCGTTTTTGGAGTTGATCACGTGATGACCATCGCTTTCCGATTGACCTAGCATTTCAAGTTTTGCAAAGCAGGACGATTCAACGCTCATTAACTACTGTCACCAGCTGTTCGAGTCCTTCGAGTCCTGTAATCAGTTCGCTGTAGCCCAATACAGATCGAACGAGATAAGGTTAACGGTTTTTGTGTTATGTCAAACTTGTGCGCCTCGTTTGCATCCCCGGGAGAAGAGGCCGAGCTGAAGATGCGGCAGACATTCCGCACGCAGTGCTCCTACATTTTCAAATCTCGTTCGAAACCTGTTTCCTGTTTTCAGGTTGTGCGCCAAAGTGGCTTCCCTTTGCAATACGCGGCGAAGGGGAAAATAGAAAACTGTGGACGCTGTAAAACGGACGCTGGAAACGATAGAGTGGAGGAGTGAAAAAAAAATGCGGACGGACATGAATATAAATTTGCCGGTTGGACATCGCGTACACGCGGTCCGCTCGTAGGATGAGTGGAATCGGTTTTCCAGGTTTCGAATTTCCTGTTTTCATTTTAGTGGGCCATGCATGCGTCCAGTGGCGAGTGCAGGAACGGCACAGGATTAGATCGCAGGCAGAAAAGGGGGGTTCCTCCCACTGTTAGTGGGAGAAGGAACCGCCACTCTTACACCCCGCGGGTTTTCCTCTGTGCGCTAGATTTTCCCGTTAAGCCGCCCGGATCACGGGCGGCAATGAAATAACTCGATTTCGGTTCGGTAACGGTGGCCCAGAATGGGTAGGTTGCGTGTACAAAGGCAATGATGACATAATTAGAGACCGGTCTACCTTGAAGTGGACCAACCCGGTGGCTCTTTCTCGGCCCAACAGGACAACCGGAATTATAGAACACGGAAACGGATGTCCACGTTGCTGTAATTTTAACACCTTCGAGTCTGAGTTTCTATCTGTAAGCGTCAGTGGTGCCATGGCGTAACTCAAGCGGAAACCATATCGATCCAATTGAAATTGTAACACAAGTTGCTGGATGCAAATTTAGAGATTAGGCCGCCCCAAATTGGTTACATGACGTATGACGCAAGTTCTCTGACTGCTTCCTTTTTAGTTGCTTGCAAACATCTCGTACGCCATTTGCCAATTAAAACCAGGGCTATTAGTTCCTCTCCGAAGAAGGCCCGCTGCAAATGAAAATGGTTCCCTTACCTTACCGCCGCGGCAACCGATTCTGGCGCTCGTGGATCGTTAGATTTTAACCCACGAAAGTGTTGTTCGCGCTTTTCCCATTGTTTTGGCTCACGGCGTTTCGGTTCTGTGGTGGCGAGTGTGTTATTAAACACAGACGACTGTTTCCGACGGATTACAACGAGCTGGGGCGCTGCGTAGATTAGCCTTACCTTTCCTTCGCCGAGAAGTAATGAGGGAACGCAATGATGCGGCGGACGTTGAAAAATACCTTCCTGCGTGATGTGAACTATGAGCCGCAGGAGAAGATCGGAGAGAAGTAATCTACGCACGGTTGAGCCACTTTGGACTTCCATTTCTGCGATGTGGAATTCGAGAGTGTGCAAAAAACGAAGCAACTCGATGCAATGAGTGTGGCAGTGTTTGCTATGATCGTTAGACATATTTTTCAATCACACTTGTATTGGCAAATCTATGCGATACGCAAACTTCATTACGTCAAAATATTTCCCAAATCTATCTTCACAGCCCGAGCCATCAATAAAATGGAGATGTGTTTATATGGAAATGTCAAATTTGGGCACCGAAATCGAACCGTGTTTTCCACCGAAATAATCATACAGCATCATCGTCCATCAATGGAAGGCGTTATGTCGTTATCACGTTGCATAATGGCTTGGATGAATTAAATCACTTCAAATTGCTTTCTTTATTTCTTTCCTTCCGTTCCGTTCCAGCCCCAATGGAGACACCATCGTTGGTGTATCTGGTGGTCCTTTTCTTTTCTTCAACTTCTCGCACACTGCTGCCACTGCTCAGTGGAACTCGTGAGTGTCTTAAGCGCAGCCCGCATCCAACGGAAGGCGTCAAATCCGCCCCACGTGCGGCACGATGCGCGATAAAAGTTGCCCGAGTTTTAAGCGACTGTAAATAGGTAACGCAACTGCTGAGCCTTCTCCTGGGTTTCGTTTGGGAGAGTATCCTAGAACTAGCGATTGCCAAACACATTGCAGTCCCAAACCGGTACCCAAAACGAAGGTTCGTCGTTTAGGCATGAAATTTAATGTTATTTGCTTTATAAGAAGCTAGAACGCTGTGCCAATCAATCTAATCGTAAGAATAGATTTCGTATGTTCTGAGCAGAAAAAAGAGTGAGCTACTGATAAGACAGTCATCGTACAGGAAAGTAATTCACTGATTCCCCAGTGTCGTTCTGCCTTATCGGCTGTTGAAGTCTTTCGTATTTCGAACAAAATGCTTCTCGCGCCGTGAAGCTTGCCATCGGCTCACCTGCAACCGATCGCAGTGAGTGCGAAGTGAAGTGCGAAGAGCGCGCGGAGAAATGAGAAATCATTGCCCAGTTTCGTCTGCGCGCGGCACCTTCTTCACCTTAAATCTCACCCATCGTGAGGCCGGCCTGGCTCGCGATCAAGTGCTCACGCTGTCGCGCTTGCCCTGTCTCGCCGACGATCTTACGCCTTGGCTCCGTTTCCCTCTTTCTTCCGCAGCCAGGGGGTTACTAGCCTGGCTGGCTTACGATCGGCTACCAGCAACCGGCGGGCGAGGTGCGCGCGCTCGCGCTATACCTTCTTCGGTGTCGTCTTGGCGCAAGCGTCTGCATTCGCCGTTCGACCAGCGGCCTTGACGGACTTTTTTGCTTTTTCTGCTGCTCCTGCTGCTGTTACTACTCCTGCTTCCTACTGCTGCTGCTGCTGCTGCTCAAGAAGTTCCGGACCGGACGCGTCGGTCGTGATCGCCGCGCCGTCGTTCCGTTCGCCAATTCGTCGGTGCTCGTGCAGATCGTGGTGTTTGGTGCTTTACTTTTGGGTGCCTGTTTCCTCCCCCTCCCCCGTTGCCCGGCGGTTCCGGTCTTTCCCTCTGCACCCACTGCACTGCGTGAGCATAATAAGCGCCGGAACAAGCCGGCGCCGTGCCTTTTCGTGGGTTGTTTCGCGACGGAGCGAAAGCGAAATCCGGAACAGCAAAAACCGATTCGTCACAAAGTTCGTGAGTTAATTTGAAAATCAAAAAGGCGAAGTAGGCGCGAACCGAAATTTCTCCATCGGGTGTAAAAGTTTCGCCAAAAATAAACAGTAGGCTACGGCGGCAGAGTTAGGCAGTTCGTCTGTGCGGTGCGGAGTGTTTTTTTGCCGTATTTGCGAGGACGAAGGAATGGCCGCACGAATCTTCCCTCAAGTGAACTGGTTGAAACTGTGACGATGTTTGAAGAGATCATAATCAGGTGCCCACCGTCCGCATGATACCAACCAACCGGGGGCCGGCGGCAGAACAGAAAGCGCAGCGCACAAGTGCAGTGAGTGAGACGCAAGTGAACCGGCGAGCGGTTTCGGTTTCACTTGCAACACACGGCAGAGCTTCCCAGGCCGGATTGTCGGAATGCGTGTGATGTGCTGTGTGCCGATGTTCTCACTGTAACTTCTGGCCACCTTCTTGGGGGTGCAGTTTTCCTCCCTTGAACCTGGAACCCACTGGAAAAAAGAAAAACAGAAAGGAAAAGCCGTGCGACGATTGCAGACGAGCTGCCGAGTGTTGGAGAAAGCGAAAGGAAAAGCCGAGTGTGTGCAGCCCTTGGCAAGACTCGCCAGTGATCCGGTGTTGGTGGTGCCTAGTGAGAACTTCTGCGCCGTGGCCCAAGGGTGCGAGCGGCCAGCGGTGCGTGTGTCGTATCGAGCAAACTTAGAATACAATGCAGTAATTAGTTGGACGGTTGCAGCCGCTGCGAGGCCGTTGAGAGGTGAGTGGAAACGATATGAAATTACAAACCTCGTCTGCTTCAACCAGCCCCACCAACTCTGCCGTCTGTGACGCTGAGGCCCTTTCCGAGATGCCCTTTCCGAGGTGGGCCTCGGCTTCCTGAGGCCAGTGTCGGTGACTGACATTTTGTTACACTTTTAAAAACGACCTGACGGGGAACTGGCCGAAGCTTAGGGTATCGTGTACTTTATGCTTATTTCTTTTTCCACCCATCTTCGGAGGGACGGGGCGCCGTGTCGCGTACCGTGACTTATGCGATGCCATGTTTTCTATCGTCCCTTTGATGCTTTGGAGACAGGGAGCGAGAGGGACCGTGGTGTGCGAAATCGCTGATCGGTGCAGAATTGGTACCCACCGCCGGGATCATCCTCTGGAACGCCAGGCTCGCAAAGTTTTCACTTTTCGTTCGATGACGCTGAGCCGGGAGTCGTGACCATAATTGTTCACACATCAACCGAAGATGATCAATTGGCGATCGCAGGCGCTGTCACCGACGCCACCGCCGATGTCTTGCTTCTGCCACGGGTGTTCCATTGAAAGCTGCGACTTTGAGATCTCTATTTTCGGGCGAAACTAGTTTCCAATATCCGTTTGTGGTATTTTGATTGGAAGGAATATTTTCACGTTCCACCGAATCGCTAGAAAGTACTCAAGCATAAATGTTACGGTTTCACGGGGCTTGTTTGAGCTACCCCGACGATAAGCGGAAGTTGTTTGTTTGGGCTGCGGGCCCGAACGTTCGTCGTGAAAGTCGCCCCTTTCTCACGTATTGTTCTTCGAGAAGTTTGATTTATTTGGAATGTTTTGAAAGCCCTCCGTAGGGCTTGACATCGTCGTGACGCAACACTGGGCTGGGCTGGACAAAAGCACACTGTAAATCATAAGCTTAATTACATTGTTTGTTACAACACCAGCAACGGCTTTTCATTGGACCCTTTGTCGAGTGAGATTTGTTCATTATTTTGTATGGTTGACACTGTAAATGTTTAACACAACATACTTAAAACATTCGGCTGAGTTTGTGGCCCAAAGCAAGATGTTTACGGAATCTAAGGTGGGCTTCATTCTGAAGACAGTTGGGACTAGTTATGGTAATGACCTTAGACCTTGATAAGGACCTTGTCGTTAAGGCACTTTACAAGAGTCGGGCCCACCCGAGTACGCCAGTGTTGTCTGGTGCTACCTGATTGTTTGATCACGGACAGAGGCCAGATCAGAGCTACCTATCGTATCTTTGTCGCAACCGACTCAAATCTCTTGACTGTAGACGAGGATGCGTTCAGTGTCGGTTTGTTGCGGGACTTACTGTCTACATTGCCCTCATAGAACTAGTCGTTGCGCTTTATGTTGCAATGTCTCTCTTAAGTCTCTCTTCAAACTAATCTCATCTCTTCAAACGCGTGATCGCATAGTGTGTCCATTAGGCCTAGTGGCTCGTGTAATTGGACTGAATCAATATTAATAAATAATAATTTTAAGTGAGCAGGTTTGAAGTTGAAATGGAAATTGAAAAAAAAAATCCACTTTGAAGCATGCACAGCATCGGTGTAAATCAAAGTTGAACATTACCTTTCTTTCGCATCGCCGTCACACTGGGTCGCAAATTAACGCTCCGGCTGCACTGCAACCAGTGTTTGGTGGATAAACTTTCAATTTACCCGAACCCCGATCCGGTCTGGAGATAAATTAGCCAAACCAGATCGGATCGATCGGGCGACCGAAAGAAAGTCCGGCCTCGACGCCGGCCGTTTAATGGCTCAATCGAAAACGGATCGATTTGACCCAGCCGTGAGGCGCGTCTAGTGAAAGGAAATACTTTGCATACGAATGGAGTGGTTTAATGTTTATTTACGTTTGGAGGCGGCAGGACGAAAGCAAAAAATCAAGATCAGGCGTAATTATGGGAATAGTAAGTAAGTAAAAGTAAGTGTTTCCAGGTACTGAGTGATCTCCATCGTTTCTTGTGACGGGCTGTGTGGGGTTTTAATTGGATAAAACGTTATCAGCGTACTACTTTGGTGTTTATGAACGCACTTTTGCTTATTTCGAAAACAGGAACCCTGAAATTGTAGAAGTTTTTCTCCGTTACATTCCGTTGCTGCCATTGCGGTGAGGTGACCCTATGGAAACCGAATGTGTGCCACATATTGATTTTGTAATATTTATTCAAATCGAGCGGCCTAATTGGATGCACCACCATCTGGCCAACAATGCTGGGATGGCTTTCTAGGCTCCACTCATTACCGACCCATCGGCCGCGCAGCTAATGAAACCACCGCCGAGTGTAACACTTTTGCACTCGGCGTTATGATTGGTGGTCCGAGAATGAAATGCGTTTTTGGCGTGCTGCGCGAGTTCTTTTTATGTTGCGCTGGCCGTTTGTTTCGCGCGCGCGCTCGCGCTTGTTGATGCTGCTCAATTAAAACGACACAGAAACTCATCACGCTCGTTGCGTGTGTTGTGTGCGCATCATCCCTGTTTGTTCATCTGTCCGCCCAACGGTCGCGCCCACCGCGGGCCCGCGATTAAAGCAACATTCCAACATAACACCCGCCGGGGCGTCGCGAGCGCGTCCGAGATTGGTTATTGGTTTTGTTTCTGCGTTGCAACCGGTACGGCACCGGCACTTCCGTCTCGCGCACACATCATTAGTCGGTATGGAGCCCGCCAAAGGAGGGCTTGTTTGAAGCAGATCGCCAGTGGCATCGATGTTTGCTGGCTGCACAACAACGCAACAACTTCATCGCTTGGGTCGAGAAATCGGAGCCAGCGTTCGGAGCCTCCTCTGCCACTTTGGGGCGCGTTGCGTATGATTTCGCGCGTCGCTGTGGGCCAAAGTGACGCTGCTCGTTACATTGATGTGCGCTTGCTCTCACCTCCCTTCGAGGCACCCGGGGGCTAACAAGAGTGCTTGTTGAAGCAAAGGAAAAAGCTATTTAATCCACGAAACCAATCCACGGTCGCGGGCCGGCGCTATTTGAATTGTGCAATATTTGGAGCGTGAAGAATTACTTCATTATATTTTAATAATTACCGGCTTATCATCGGCTCACCCGCGCACGCACGGCAATCGGCGAAGGAGTGAAGTTGCCACTTTTTCGGACGCCTGTCAGGTGGTGGCGCACCCGCGTTCGAGGTCGATCGGAAGGTGTCGTTTTTAGCGCTCCGTGCGCTAGAGGTGCTCCTTAACGGTTGTTTCAAATTCGGACAGCCTTTTTATGCTGTCGGCAAAGTAGGCAGCGCTAATCGGCCGACGGTGAATATTCAAATAAGGGTAAAACAAAGTAGAGTGGCTTTGGCTTTTTTACTGTACCAAAGGTCCTGATATTGATCGGGAGCAGGAAGATCGCACCGAGTACACGCGTTTCTTCTTCGCGTTTTTCTTGTTAATAAGCTCGTGCGGCACGGCACGGGCCCGGCTTAGGGAGGGCGCAGTAGTAAAAAGGGAACTTAAGCCTCCGGTTCCAGGACTAATTCATTTTCGCATCCCTCAATTAGTGCGGGCAAACAGTGCGACTGGAGGCACGGTGACCGCAGTCGCCCATCTTCGGGCGTTTCGGGGAGCCCGGGGCGCCATTAGCAGCTCGTAAATAAGCGCCGCGAAGGAATGCGAAACGTGTTCTGTGGGCCACGGTCCGGCTCTTTAATGAGCTGCGCTGCGGTTGAGGCCCTGTGACTGCTGAAATGGAGCGGAACTGTGTGGCGTACTCGGCCTCGGGTGCCAGGTGGTGGTTCCTCATCGACGACAGTGGGTGTACGTGGTGGGTGATCCGTTCCGTGGCGTCCGGCCATTACCGGACCTTGATGGCATTATTTAGCGATAGTTCCGAAGCGTGGTTCGCTTCACCGCACACCATGCCGGGCGGGAGGCCGATTGGGACACTCGATCCGCGCCGGTCCTGTTGGTTAGTTTTAATTGAAATTTGTTCTACGATCGTTTTTTGTTGATCACCATCACCACCAACCTCTTTAATGGGCCTCTAATTGTCGGTCGATCTGTGATGGGGTTTTTTCTTCTGGGTTCGATCCGATGGCCCCAACTAGTGGCCGTTCTGTTGGAACAGAAGTTTCGGGTCCGGTCGAGGTGTCGTGAAACAGCGTGTTCTACTGGACGTTGGTGTCGCGCTGCGGTGTGAGGTCCATTTAATTAGTCACGAACTAGGATGAGCTGTCCCGTAGCTGTTTGTGCCGGAATTTCCACTTCACTCCGGTGTAATTATGTTGTCCTGCGCGTTGATTGGAGCAGCAACGTGCTGCTTTCCCTCCTCGACGTCAACGGAAGCTCTGCGCCACGCTTCCGCCCCTCGTGGCGGGACGGGCGGCATTTTTCATCGTTGCTTACATATTTTGAAAAGTCCATTATGCTCCGTCCGTCACGTGCGATGATAAGCGCGGTACACGATTGGCCATGCACCGGTTCGCCTAATTCTGGGTCGGGTCGACCCTGGGTTCCTGAGTGAAGCCACCGACAGGCCACTTGCAGACCCAGACGAGCCTAACGGTTCGTGGCGAAGAAAATGTAATAATGCAAACATCAAAACATAACACACGCGCGCTCGCTCACAAAGGATCCGGACCGGTCAAATATGGACAATAACAATACGCGCGCGTTAAACATTGCGCCGTAACCTTGGCCCCGGTCCGGCCCACGATGTTCGACCTGGGCCGGGTCCGGGGTTTTGCATTGAAAACGGCGCGTTCGGCGTAGAAAGAAAAGAAGGTTAGATGTAGAGTTTGGGAACAAAGCGGGCGCCCCGCACGGCCATCCCAGCGAGCGGCCCAGGAAACGAGGAGGCGACGCACGGCAGCGGCAGGCCGGGCCAACATTAGACGTAGCGATGGGGGGCACTGCGTAATTACTGGCGAACCTGCAGTATTTAAAACGGGAGGAGCTCTTTAACGTTCCGCAATTATTGGATAGCACCTATGAATTATGTAATTTCTATAGAGGGTACAGGTGCCACGGGGACGCCGTGCCTAACCACACGGGTCCGTCCGGGCACGTGTGTGAGGTTGGAGCGCGATCGCACCGCGGTGACCCCAGCGGTGAGCAACCGTCGGTAGCAAGACCGTTCCAGGAAGAAGCCGCCAACTCCGATGATTGCCCGCCAAGGTATTGTCCTTACCGAAGGGGGGTGTCTCAAGTGGTTAAGGGGCGTCCACTGGACGGCTCGTGCTGTGGATCAGGTTGCAGCTTTCTTCGAAGAATTCCACACTCGATGGTGCAGAATGCTGCTTCGCCAAAACTCAAATGCGGTACGAAAGACTCGAAGCGACGAACCCCCATTGGCAGTCAAATCAGTTAAATTCATTGAACTGATCTAGTTGACCGGTTGACAAATCTGGCCCACAAATTGGCGTGCAAAAGCAGGAAGAGTAAAAGAAAGAGTTCTTACGTTACCGCGGCACGTGGTGCCGCCAACAGTGTCGAATAGTAAACTTAAAAGCGAAATAGACAACCGCAGCCTAAGAGAATGGGAGAAAACAAATCGTGACCGCAAGAAAAAGATGACGGAAACGAATTGGAACCAAGGTTACTAAAACAGAAACCCCGCTAAGGTCATACACGAGCCAGCAAAAGGAGCATGTGTTTGAACTGGATTTTATGGATGACCGGCATATCGGCCGGTAGATAGAGCCAACGCCCCACCAAAAACCTGTTGGAAGCTGCCGTCGCAGCCGCAAAATTAATCATAGCTCGTGTCAATCATCCGGAATTCGGCTCGACCGTCCGAATCGTTGCGCGAACCTTTGCCGCTCGGCGATGACGTCCTTAGCGCGTGGCGGAAGGATTGCCCGGCGACCCAATTCTTATGCTCGGTCTCGGTCCCCACAACAAACTCGCGCGACAACGCGCTGCGCATCGAAACGGGTTTGAACGCTTTTGTCATACACGAGACGATTGACACGAAATGATAAAAAATGATGGCCATTAACCTGCACGGGAACACATGGCATACCTTGGCAGACAGCCGATTTCTAGGTTTCGATGTTTATCACCCGCGTGAGACTGGCGAGACTTGTGCCGAAGCTCCAAGCCGATCACGTGCAAAACGCCCTTCACCGATGGGTTTGTTGAAGGTGAATCGAAACAAAGCCCGAACCTAACGTTCCCAGCGCGGTGCAGTGCGGTGGCAGAGGAAGAAATTCCTATCAATTAATGCCCCTATGCATCGCCGTGCATCGCGTGACAGTTTCGAGATCATAAACATCGGTTTCACTTTTGACTGCTCGTCTGCAGTCACGGGGCGTTTAGTGATATGCCGGCGATTTCTCGCGTGCAGCTCACTCTCGGGCGTCATGGACCATCGAGTCAAGTGGTCGGAGTCGCACAGTCGTAGCATCTTATCAATTTGCGCCCGGTGCCTGTGGAGGTCTCATGTTTCAGCGCATGTTGAAGGCGCTTCGGAGTGTTCTTCGCTTACGGTAGTCGTACCGTGCACGTGCCGTGTGCTCTTGGTGTTTTGGTAAATTAATTTCTGTCGGCCATGTTGCAAATTTATCATGGGCCCATAACATGACTGAATGGATGACGTCGTTAAAAGCTGCATCTCTCTGGATCCTTTCCGGGGAATTCGAGGAACAGCAAAACACCTTCATGGAACTCCAGCAGTTGGTCAGCGCGGCCCGCATGGTCCGCCAGCCAGGTTCTATGCTGGCCAGTTGCCAGTTGGTGGGCAGTTGCTGTATATTTCGCGCGCGCTCATGTAGTGTATGTTTTAAACATGATCACACCGCGAATGCGCAGCCAAGCGGAACGCGGTGGGCACGGGCCCCGACACATTCCCGTTGCTGGGGTGGATGAATTATGGATTATGGTGCGCGGCACCGGTCCAGAACCGAACCTAGAAAAGGGTAGCGCACCACAACTGCCGCCAGTCGGCTGCCCTGCTGGTCACTTCAGGTTCTGGTGGCTCGCTCCCGGTCGCGGTAGGGGCTAGATGATTTTCTAATCGCGCCCGCAACGGTACGTGATCCGCTCGCTAGGGTGGTTTTTTGTATTATTAATTAAAACCGAAGCTCGTTGTGTGAGATTTAACGAACTCAACGAAATGAATTATGACCCTGCGCCATTCTAAGCAAGAGATTTGTGCTGCTCGGAACTGCCCGGAAGCCCACTTTTGCCCAGGAACTGACCGATGTGCCCGCTGAGTCCCGATTTTGTGCATTGCATATTCTGTGGGAGATAATTGATCCATGTTGGACTGTCCGCGCCCAGCTAACGGGAATGGCCGCTGTAAAGTGGCGTACCTTGTTTGGTGCCCAGGAAAAACCCTGGCCCCGGATCGGCGATCTGATAAGTGCGCCGTAGAAAGTAAAAGGGGCACCAGAAGGCGTGAAATAAATCTCGCGGGAGACCTAAAATTAGAAAGAAAAAAAAAACGAATAACGATCTGTCTCGTGGAAAGGTTACGGTGGGTGGCTCGCCCAGGTTTTCTTCTCCAGGGAGGTTGAAATAGTTTTGTGGTCGGAAGTAATTAGGCCGGAGCATAAACAATTTTCATAATGTACATAGCGACAAAAAAAAGAGGCTGGAGGTCGCCTAAGCAGAGGTCTTCAGCTAATTACACCCTGAGGGGGCCAATCGCATCCCAAACGATCGCTTACTTACGCGTTTAATGTTGCCCGTTGTGGGAGGGTCATCCACCACCGCTGGCTGACCCTCCTTCGGCCCACATTATTCCCCAACAAGCGGAGGGGCCTCAAGCGAGTGTAAGAAACTAAAAAAGAGCAAGCCTGTAGCCTCAGATGGCTTCACTGACCGACTGAGCGAGGCGTGAATCTTGCGGTCGCGGTGCCGAAAAGAGCGCGGTGAAAATGGAACAGTTTTCTGGGGGAAAATTCGAAATTCGCGCTCGCCACCCCGGGCCCGCTCGGGGCACACTAGTAACCTGCTAGCACTGTTCGGAGGGCTGCTGCGCGGCTCCGAGTTTTCCCTTCTTTCACTTTATTTCACGTGCTTAATTCAAGTGCTAATTTTCCCGCCGGCAGCAGCCCGGACCGCGGGTAGATGCGGGTCACGATAGTGAAAATTAAATGCATAATTAATTGCATGCGTGAGAAAATAGCAAAAGGGAGAAAAGGGTGTGCCGGTGCATGGGTCCCCGCACTGGTAGGCCGCAAGGGAGTGCGAGGGATAAAGCGAGAGTGCAGGCGACCTAAACACGGCTGAGCCCTTAACAACATCAGTTCGTTGATGGTGGCCAATGCCCGTTTCTCGCTCGTCATCCGACAGGACAGTTGCGGGATGCGATGCTCCACCTTTCTAATTGGGAAAAAGCTCGATTCTGTCAGGCGAGACACTTTCCAAGGTAATCGGAGCCCTTCGTTCGATTAGTTTCAGCTTCCCATTCGATTCTAATTTAAAATTCAATTCGTGAACTTTGGGCGATCGCAACCGCTGAGGTGTGAGAACACGTTTTTGGTCTAACGTGAGCAAACGTGGCAGTCACCGCGCCGACGGCTTGCGCATGTTTAAACTTTTTCCAACTCCACTCGTGACAAAGAAACTTGTTCTACATGTTCACAACATCTCGTCCCTCCAATTAGTGGGGGGCTCGTCTAGCACCATTCGGTGAAGTTTAAGTGATGTCCGGCCCACACCTAAATTTAGCTGACCAAAATTTCACTGTGGTAAATGATTAGACTTATACCCTTTGCACAGAATCCATGTTATCTTGTTTCAAGTACGCGTATTGCCTTTCAAAAACAAATATTTAATAACAGTTCGATACACAAAAACTGCGCATTCAAACTGGCTGTAGTTTTGGTGAATATTTGTCAGAGGATTAGAGTGCTACTATCTCCATGTTGCGGTCGTAAGTTTATTAAACCATCCTCGTCATGACTTTAAAACCGTATCGAACGTTTCGAAAGCATTTATTTAAATTTAATGTATTTAACACCTGGAAATGATTAAAATTTATAATCAAATCGAAAGTACTTGATTGACTGCAGGAAAAGGAATTAAAGCTCTTACAAAAACTATAATAATTGAAACGTGAACGTCTGCCGCAGGCAAAATCGGCACTAACGTTATGTTCGACTCGATCCGGGCGATACAGCGCAAGAGCACTCCGGCCACTACTTCACCTCTGTAGCATTCCAATCGAATCGCATTCCTTGAACCTCCCGGTGCCGGCTGATTTTCGGCTGAATGACCTACGGAGTGGCTTTTCCCCGTTTCATTTCGCACGAAAAACCGTTCGAACTCGAAGCTCTTGCTTGCTTGCTAGGCTCGTTGCTGGCCCGTTGATTGGAATGGCACGAAGCATCGGGTTCAGCGGCTGCGTTCCGAGCCACCTGCCGACGGTCCGGTGGGTAGAGAACTTTATTTGCGCACCGCGTGGAGTCTGCCGCCCTTTACAAGGTACTTACAGGCTAAGAGGTGCTGCCCGGTACCAGCTCGGCGGTGGGCCTTATGCGCACCCCTGCGCAGCATAGTGGCCGTTCATTAAACCTTCGCTCGAAATTATTATTTCACCGCCGCCGATTATTATTCTATTTGCTTGAGCCGAGGCGGAGGAATTATTTCACACAATGGTGATCTTTGCTTGTTTTTCGTTTTCCCTCCCGCGTCAATCTCCGTCGGGCTTCGGTGGCTTCTTCTTGTGGCCGGGTTTTGTTGGGCGGCCTGGGCGGCCGCTGATGGCTCCAGTGTTTCGCTTTCTGATCCAGTAGCCATATGTGCGCCGTGCTTCGCTGGCTGGACAGTGGGCCTAGTGCACCCCGGTTGGGGCCGGTCGGAAAAGTGGGCAGAAAGGAAAACACTGGCTTCATTAGCGAGGAGGAGTCGCGCCCAGCCGCGGCTGACATGGACGGCTGCGCCCGGTAATAGAACTCCCGAGGACCGTGGTTCGCGGCCAAAAGTGCGCTTCAAAGCAACGTCACTCACGCCCATTGCGATAACACTGGGGGGCGATCGATACCGGGCGGGCGTATACCGGGAATGCTTCAATGTTTTATTTATAAACCCACGCCGATCCGAAGCGGCCCAAAGTGTGGCGCGTATGACGCAAGCCGCAAGCGCAAGTAATTATTTTTCGCTTTCGAAGCCATTTTGTTGGCAGCTTGTTTGATCTTTGCCTACCGGCTCGCCGGCCGTAATGATCCTTGGCGCTAAACTGTGTACGTGATGATAAGCTGTGTTTGTTTTATGCAAACGTCACCCATTATCTTCACGGACGGTTTGGCGGCCAATCTCTTGAAGTCCCAATGAATAGGCCTTTCGAAAGGCGTCGTTTTCGAATTGCAAACAAAGACCCGCGATTCATTGAATATTTATCCCGAGGTTAGAACCGCCAACTTTTGACCATCGCTGGAGCGCTCTGCCGACCATAGTGGGCACCAAGCGATCCGGGATTGTGGAGTTTGATCTTCATAGCGAGCTCTCACGGCACCCGCCATCCGTCAAGCCCGGCGGAGGGGGGACCATAGCTCACCCCACCCCCACGGTGGTGGGCTACTCCTCTCCGACCCCCGACGGGTTTGGGTTGCGCTCAGCCAGCCGGAACGCATTCTCTCCAGAGTCCGCCGTCAGGTGTCAATGATCGCCACATGGGCCAGCACCGTGGCAACATTTCACCATATTGCGCCGACCCTCGCTGCCCGGTGTGGACAGGGGGGAACATACCCTGCCACCCCTTATCAGGGTGAATAGAGCACACTCCACCCCGTTGCTCGGGCTTTTGTGGCCCATGTTCTCCACGTTGGACGGCGCATCACTCATCCAGCGATTTGATTACTTTTTAGTGCCCGGTGCTTCCCCGGACTGTCCCGTTTCGTTATGCAATGCATTTCCCCGCGCGACGGGCGGCATCGATCACGCAAATGCGATTTTGATAGCAGGTCCGTCGGGAACGGGCGCGCGCTCGTGGGACTCCTCTCCTGGTTCCTGTTGCGCAAATAATGAACTAGATAATGGCGCGAATCGATGGTGATGGAATGTGACGCTCGATGGGTTTCCGGTTTTTCCGTTCAGGCCGGGTTCCGCCATTCCGGAACCAATTACTGACCCCTGAGTGAGGGGCGCCGGTGTGCCCATAGACCCTGTGTGGGCATTAACCGTCCCGAGCCGGAAGTTCATGTGCGATGCTTATCGTATCGGTGCCATCGGCCACGGAGATCATTGCCCCTCGAAACATTGTGCGCGCACACGCGTGTGTTCGTGTGGACATAGATTTAGCGAACTTCTAACGGTACTTTCACATGGACCTGTCGGTAGGGCGACGCCGCCGCCATTGGAGTCCCTTTTAAAGCCCCTAGAATAAGCATTAATCGCATGCGCGTTGATTGGTAGCTCGATCGCACTCAACGTGGCTGTCAACGTGACGGGGGAGCTGCCGTGGGAGCTGCGCCCAACAAATTAATACAATTTAGAACCAGTTCAGTGATCTCTCGGGGGTGGTGCGCTTATCCAATAAACCAATAAAACTGCCACTCGCAGGGAATGGAAAAATGGCAGACAGATTTTGCGCAGGGCGCAGCAGGAACAGCACCCGGCAGCGTGTGCCAATCTGCTGCGCCTGCGGTCTGATCCCCAACATTGTCTAAGCTGGCGGCCAGTCTAGGTCCTGGTTCTCCGGAGGCTCGTCGGTGGGGGGGGCGTGCTCCAGACCATTAGCAAACCGGCATCCACGGCACAGTTCCGCGCGGTAAATCATAGCCCTTCGGACTGATGGGCTGCTACTCGTGCCAGAAAAAAGGAATGCCCCGGAATGGAGGCGTACAACAGCGGACGGGTTTAAACGGGTCCCAGACGGGTATCAGACGACCGTTTGCTTCATTGATGGAACGCGCGCGCATCTTGCGCGGACGATACCACGTGGAGGGGCAGATAAAACCCGAGACGAATGCAACTGTCACTTAGCGGGGCGTGATCGTTGCGTGATCGTTACGGGATCAGAGTGTCCGCATTCGGTCTGTCCGAGTGCGCCCGGGGCAGATGGAATGCGCTGGTCTTCATCACCATCTGTGGCGTTCGCTTTAATCAACTTTTAATCACCACCTCCATTTAAAGTCAGCGCGAGTAGCGGAAAAAAAGTTAAAGCTACTGAAGACGGCCCAAGAAGCTTAAAGGCGCGCCTCTTGGACAAATAATTATCCTTTTTGTAACAGAACCACTCATACTTTTCGAATAGAAGGAAACTGCAGAAAAAACTAAAAGCAGAGGAAATGTTAAGAAAAGGAGATTTTGCTTTATGCCGTAGTTTAGGACAGACTCACGAAAGAAGGCGTTGCTCGTATCATCTTAGATAACTAGAGATAACGCATCTGGCAGGAGGGCAGAACCATGGCATCAAACATTTCAACACACCTCGGAGCACCGCTTAATGAACCACCTGGACGAGCGTGTTTCTTAGAGCCGCGACTCACGGCGGCTGCGTGGCTAGAACGAAGTACCATTTTAAATGTTATGATTCGTGATTCTCGCATCTCGGCAGATTGGGGCAATTTTCTAATCAACTTCGCACCACCACCGTACTCACCGCTTCTTCACCTTCTGCTTTTCGTCCGATCAACCACCATCTGTTGTCGATCGGCTGCTGATTCGATCGGTCGATTTCCACAATTTCGGTCTCGCTCCAGCAAGGCACGTTGGTGCGCTCTCTCTCTCTCTCTCTCTCTGTCTCTCGGGCAGCTTTTCCTGTCTCTCGGAGTCTGGTTTCGGCGGAAGTGTTTAGCTGTGGCCGGTAGAGCTCGCAGTGGCCACATTCCCGGTCCGTGCGGTTCGTTCGTTGACCTTCGAACGTTTTCCACCTTGTGGCCGGCGGTCAGACGCCGGTTTTCCACAATTCTTTCCACCGGCTGGCGATGCGATTTGGAATCGGTTTTTAAGTGCCGAACCGAAATCGGCCGGTTTGGCCGATTGGATCGGAACCGTATTGGTGCCGGAGAATGGAACAACACCGAGAACAACAGTTCCGGCCGGGTCATCGAACGACTAGCGAAGTCTCGAGAAATTTTTGGTGAAAAACAAATGAAAACACCATCGGTCAAAGCTTTCGCAGATGCAGGAACCGTACACGGCTGGCCGGTTGGAAGCATATGGCCCGAATCGGCAAAAAATCAGCAACTTTTTTCAAAATTTAGCTACGCATTACTTCAAGTAAATACTGAAAACCGGAATTCAAAGGTCATAGTCGATGTTTTCTGATAGGTCTTTCTGATTATTTACCTAAATATTGTGAGTGTCCAACCATTTATTCCAGTCGCGGTGAGGTTGTTCTATGAAAAAAATCTAACTCCTTTCCGGTTTATGTTATCGGCTACCAAAGATCGATTGGGCGAGAGAGCCCGGTCGGGTTTTGCAGTGGACAGAAAATTACAGCATCTTCACAGCCCTCGAGTGCGTAGGCTTCCTGCGCCCGAAGGCTGATTCCTGCGTTCCTTAATGCGCTGAAATGATAGCGATCGGTGGCTTGCAATGACCGCGCAGGCGCAAGTGTCTCGGGGCGCATTACACAATGGGACCACCACAGGAATGGGACCGGGGCATTATTTGCATGCTATAAAATAATAGTAGCGCAAGACGTTATCCCGCCTCGGCCGATCGGCAGAATAACCGAGTGGCTTCTTTGGTTCGGCGGAAAGTGCCCAGGACACCGGGCCCTTCGCTGTGCTACAGAAAATAGGTACCGGAAAGGCGAATGGCTTCCAACGGTCGGGTATCGATAAATCTGGCGCAGCTTCCGTGGAGTTTTGCGGAGGGCAATAATCGGCGCTGATCGCGTTGGTTTCGCTATGTTGCCGCGAGCCGTCCGTCGTGGGAAGGTGGTAGAGATTTTGCAGCACATAAAATTAAAAACCAATTGTCGTAACGATTCGCAAAAGATGCTGCCGGGGCTTGTGTTTCCGATGGCGCGTGGGCTTAGAATTTTAGCTTCGACGCCACTTCGAGGGAGGGCAATCTCTGGAGAGGATTTCATTTATGCTATTTTTATCGCGGGAAATGCTTCGGTAAATTCACAGCAATTGCATTCGGTTGCCAATGAGTTTTCAACGTAAAATCATGGTAGAAAAAAAGAAGTATTTAAGTAGTAGCTCCTAAAATAACGTTTTTCTTGAATGAAACACAACATGTTTACAACAAGTCTTTTTAACCTTGAACCAACTTGTGCCATTCTTTTGTGATAAAATGCTGGAACATGTGTTTATTTGAATTTTAAAATAATCTTTTATATAAGCTCATTAATTTACTTATCTTCGCTTAAAAATGTTACCCTTTGTTAAGGTAAAGGTAATTATCACATTCAGTCAGATAAATCATTTGTTAACTCGTAGCAGTTGTAGCAGGGAAAAGGTGCCGTTGCTGGTAACAAAACCGCTAGTAAAATAGATTTTTCCTGAACGATCTTTTTCTGCCAACGATCAATCGAGCCCCATCAATCGCGGAAATACCGCCAAAGTAGCCGGAAAGAACCGAACCGATCGGGAAGCATAAAACCCCTTCAGTGGAGCCTGTTTTGCACCGCTCTCCTCTCAATCGATCGAAAACCTCAGCCGCAGACCCCAAATCAACCGGAACTAATTGAAATCGATTAGAGAGCATTATTACCCGCGTGGTCTGCGCAGTCGGATCTCCGCTCTGAACAGCCCACGACCGCCCAAATTGGAAACGGCGGAAGGAAGCACTTTCGAGTTGCGCGGCCGATTGGGGAGGCAAAGAGAAATGAAATGGCGTAATAGCTGCGGTCTGCGCGAGAGGGTGCCAAGAACCACACGCAACGCGAACCGAATTTCCCGTTTGCTTCCACCGTCCGTCCGAAAAGTCCGCATCAAAACTATTTTTTCTCATCCGCCTACGTCCGGTTGAGGGCCTTTGGAGGATGCATTTCCGGTTTTCTTTTTTGGAGAATCGGAGAGAAGCGAACGCCAAGGAATGCAATAGCTTTGTTGGTAGCGTGGTGTCGTTCTGGCTTAGTTATTAGTGCCAGTTTTTGGGGAGCAAACGAGGCTGACAGGTTGACCACGCGTGTAAGCAGAAGGTTGTAATTAACGTGCCCGTGCCCGTGGTCGGCCGCACGACATCTCAAGTCTCAAGACTTCCCGACAGCCCCGGCAGTCATCATCATCTTGGAGTGCCGACGCTCCGTCTGCGCGCAGTGCGCCACAAACACGCAAAATCTCGACTGTCCGCTTCATTCGATACACAAATCAGAGTGTGCGCGAGAAGCGGTCTCTTCCCCTGCGGGTTTGCCGCCTGCTTGGCCCACGGCTTCCGGGACCTGTTCCTGAGAGTCCCTCGTGTGCGATTAGGCCATGAGCGAAAACACTGGCTGCTGCTGGCGCTGGAGCTGCGCCGCGCTCGGATGGAATGCTCGCGTTTGCAAACGAGGACGAAGACGATCGATGGCCGGGCCGGGCTGTCAGCGGACCTCCCTCCGACGCGAGGTGGATTCTTCGCGACACTTGGCTCGCGATGGGAAGGAAGATCACCACGGCACCAGACTCGGCTCGAGGCAGGCAAATCCTTCGCCTTCGCCGACGTGCCGACTAATGATCTTCGCCGGGATGTAGGCCCTTGGTGCGGGCCTCGACGTAGAATGGGGGTTTGATTTATTTTACGGACCTACCCCAACCGAACCCCGGTCGCCATGGTCGAGAATTTATTCGTCGAGAATGGCGGTGGCAGCGCGCTGAAAAGCGGAAAAACAGGTCCGACTTTTCCATCGGGCCCCCGGCCCGCGGGAGCGAAGTGATCCCCAAAGGACGGCGCTCCGTTGCGTGTGACGCTGACGCTGGACTTTGCATGCTGGGGCCCTTCACCGGGGCCGATCTGCTCTCGTTGACCGTTTAATAAATGGTACGAATTTGTAACAACAATTATGGGGGCCCTGTCGTGGGGATTAGAAGCTTTGGAGGGGGAATCGCGAGACATTAGCATAGCACCTAGGTTCCTGGCACGAAGATCCAACTGCCGAGCCGGGTGGGTCCCTCGGGTGTCATGGGCTAAACTGGATCGAGCGGCCAGCAAACGGAACACGGTGATGGAATTATTCGCTTACGAGGGACAATAAAATTGATTCCGAGATGGCACGCTGCAGTTAGTGTGAGGAGTGAGAAATTGGAGCCTTCCTGGCAACGGAGCTAAGTCGGTACTCGGGAACGGCGTTCTCTGACACTGGACAGGTCCGGATTTCGTTACATTTGATCACGTTGCAATAATTGATTACATTGATGAGCCAATGCATTAGGTTTTACGAGAAAAGTTAGTTACATAAAATAAATAAAATGGTGGACATGGGCATTCGATATAAAGAGGAGTCTGCTCAGTAAAAAAGATATTACGTAATGTGCAGCTGCAGTAGAAAGGCTGCCGGCTGCCCGAGCAAAACATATAATTATTCTCCTTGTTTTACCTTAGCTGCCGACTCCGAACAATGTTGCAAAAGGCATATAAAAATTGTATGTTTCAATAAAAAACGACAAATTCCCGGTGGCAACGACGAATGCAAAGTCCACAGTTCGGCAACGAGCCCGCTGTCGGCCACAAGAAAGCGATTTTTCTCACAAGGAATTTTCCGGTAGGATCGCTGCCCATTAGTTAGCTGACATTCCGACACCTTGCGGCACAAGGGAAGCCCCTGCAGAATCCCTGCCGCCGAAGGGGAGCAGAAAGAAATATCAAATGTTTGAATAATTTTAATAGCCCCGCGCTAACCATCGGCTGCATTGCCCCGGCAGGCATTTTAGCGTTGCCGACACGGGCGGACACGGCCTAACCTTCAGACACGGCCGCCTCAGTACCAGAGTACCGGCACGACCTTGATCGGTGGTCGCGGTTACGTAAGCCGCCTGCAATTTATCGGCCGATGGTGGTTGCGCAACTCCCTTCCAACGGATTCATCGGTGGCGATTAAGGCGCAAGGCCTCGGAAGAGGTTCTGCCGGCGCAGAACCACACAACCATATCGCGTCCCAGTTCGTCGGTGATTTAGTCGTCTTTTTTGCGCCTTTTTTGCCGGCTGGGTAAGCTTCGATGCTGCTGCTGCTCCCGGGATGCAGCGCTGCCATCCGAACGGGACCGCACAGGCGCTAGATGATATTTTAATGATAATTATACGACGCTTTCTTCGGTCGGCCCACGGGGCCATGAATATTTATAAGCGGGTTTCGCCCGGCCACCGGGACTCCCTTCGATCCGCGAACAAAATTGCATATTAATTGATCATTTGTCAACCGCGAAGCGATGTGCAAAACGGGGGGAAGTGCCATTTCTCTTCATTTTTCTCCGTGCACGTAAAATGCACGATTCGAGCCTCCGCAGGACTGTGGCCTGGCTCGCGCTTATCACTCGGTCATATGTTGTCGGCAAATTTTTAATCTGTTACGAGCGCCTCTGTACATATGCAGCGTTGGTGATGGTATAAATCAACGGCGCTGCTGCTGCTGCTGCAAAGAGATCTCTACAAAAATCAGCTGCTTGAGTGAAGGAATTGAAAAATGTGTCTGTTTTTGGAGCGAAACGATACGCAATCAGTTATCAGTTGCTTTCAGTGCGAGCAATGTAAGCTAACATATACATCCACCACCATTAGTAATTCAAATAGGTAAGAGTTCGCCTATATAGTGGACTACATTTTTAAAACATGCATTTTCACTGCACTGTGCACTCTTATCACGACAATTACTTCGAAAGGTGACTTTAAAATAAACAAATGCTTTAAAAAGGTTCGTCGCTTGCGTCCTAGTTGAGTCTTTCGATGTAAATAAATTATTATAAAAAATCGCTATTGGCGCAGACTTTTAGTGAGTTTACTCGTGACCCATACCGAAACGAGGACGTTGCAGCTCTTTTTCGATCGCTGGTCCCAAGAGGTCGCGCATCATTCCCGGCTAATGATATCTTCCCATTGCTTGACATTTTTCACTGCAACAGCTTCGATTCAACTGTCACCAACCTCCAGATGATTAACTTGGCCGCACTGTGTTTGTGTGTGTTTTTGCCCATTTTCAGCCCAGACACCAGACATCCCTTCTGCGGCCGGGCCACTTATCGGGCATCAGCCATCAGGAAATCCTTCGCAAAGGCACCGCAACCAGCCTTGGAGCCTAGGGTCCCGGACACGGCGTAAGTAATGCCAGGAATTGATTAAACTTCACATTTCGTTACCAATCCATCAGCGGCGTTAAGGCCGGTTAAGTGGCCGAGATACCAGCGTTCGATATTCGGTTCCAGCGAATACCGGTGGCCGGAAGACGTCGCCCGTTGCACTGAGCGGAGAGGCCAAAGGGAGACAGTTACGTTTGTACCCGATTGGCATCTGCTGGTGACGCGCCGATTGCGCAATCTGGGCCGGCCAGTCGGCCGTGCGTACGTGCGAAGCATAAAAGTAGGGTTAGGTGACTCCAACGAGGCAAGAAGTGATGACAAAAAGGAAGGCCAACTCGAGAAGTGCGTTAATGGTGCGCTCGCAACACGATTCTTGAGGATTCTTGAGATTAAGTCTAGGACGGGCGCAGACTAGCACTCCACCAGCGATGCAGGAGCCAAAAGGGGGGCAAAGTAAATAGAGGACCCCGTCTTTCGCTGCGTTCGCTAAATGGTTCTTTTTTTCACCGAACAACCGACCCGTAGGGGACCTCAATCGGAGCACCGGACCGCTTCATAAATATTCATGATTGATAAGGGGCTATTAATTTGCGTCGCCACATCATCCCGATGCGTTTCCTGTTTGGCTAGAATTGCGGATGGAAGATGTTGGCTAAGACTAAACGTGTGTGACACCAACCTTTACCTTAGCTATCGATCGCACCGTGTGCATTCGTGCAAAAGATGACACAACACCATTCCATAATTTTATCGTCCCGTGTTCTCACGCAGGGCCGATCGCTATTCTGGAAAACGATCAACACGCCTGGGTGTGCGTGGAAAATTCTATATTCCATTTGGGCGCCCTGTGTCCAGTTTCTAGTTTGCTGGCTAACGGTGAACCTGTTCTCCTGCGTGGTATGCACATGGCGTGCTCGCTGTAAAAGATGGACGGGTGGTAATGAGAATTAATCACGTGTTTGCTTATGGAGATGGGAATGTAATAGGCGAACCATGGTTTGAGCGATTGCCATTGAGGTAACATCGGGGAATCGGGAAAGGTACCGTATCCGACGGGTAACATTAAAATAAATAGGTTTTTGAAGGATTAGGCATTGTCCGTCGTTGTTGAGTAAGGTTGATGGTGAACGCACATCAAACACTCATTTTTAACATCAAATCAATTTCATATTTTACTTTTTGTGCTGTAAACACGAATAGTTGTAGAACTGTTGAAATTCATTTCTGAATTGAATCCTTCAATTTATAGAAGCAATACACTCAGTGTTCGATAACCAGTCTCACCGATGAGACCAGACTCTGATCCGTTTTCTCGAACAACGCCTTCTTTATTACGGAAATAGAACAGTCGGCAAGCCATGGATGTGAAGTAACCATTTAAAGGAATGCCTGCAGACAAACAATCTTTTATAGGCCATTCGGCCATCCTCGTTCTGTACCGTGTAGAGCATGATCCGAGGCCGTTGTTCAGTTTCTCGACCATGTTTGCCTTGCGCAGAATGGCGTATCCTATTTCAACCCGGTCCGGGACACAAAGTATGCCACTGTGGTGTGTGGAACGTCCGGAACCTCCAAAGAAGCGTCGGTCAGGGCGTTAGGGCGATGGTTAAGCGATGGTGGCAGAAGGTCACCTCTACCTGCCTGCCTTTCGGTAGGCGAAAGGTTGGGCCCCTGGGGCGTCTCTCCTTCTTCCTTCTTATCTCTTATCCGACTGCATACCGCGAGAAGTACATCCTCGTCCGTGGCGTCCGCATAGCGCAAATTACTTTTATGCCCGCGTCGAACTGGAAAAACTGGCCGGAACAAGTTTATTTCTTGTTCGTTCTCGTGGCTTCGGACAGGAAAACAAATCAAACGCTCGGCCTCGCGCCGACCGGGTCGGGAAGATGGTGGATTTTCTCTCCCATTTCACGCACCTTGGCGGGTCGTGCTGGTTCACAGCATCCCAGCGGGCCCGGCCGGAACCGTACTGGCGTCCCTGAGACCGCCACCGAACCCGCAGTAAAATTGATTTATTGTCTCAAGTCCACCCGGACCCTTCGTTGGGTGTGCGTTTTATTTGTTTTCCAATTACCGGATAGATCCTGGGCAGAGTGAGAAAGGGGCGAAAACCTTTGGCCCCTCCGGGATCCGGAGAGGAAAGCAAAGTGTCTGTGGCTGTGTGCGGTGGGGTTGAATCGTTATTTTCTTAATTTATTCTTGGCCGCCACCCAAAATAAAAAAAAAATGGCGAAGGAAAACCCAGCATTTTATGCTCTCGCCGGAGGGCGGCTTGGCCGCCTGCTAACGTCTTCATTTGGTCGTTTCGCGAGGCCGCAACCCGTGGCCGATCGTTAAGCCCGGGAGTGAGACATTATGATCGACGCAGCCCCAAGATGCATTTCCGAGCGGTAATGAGAGCATACCCCGGGGTAGTGGCCATTCGGCTCGGTAGGGACACCGAACAGAGCGATCGCTTCCGGGGACGCGGGATATGAACGGAAAATCTACGAACGTCGAACTACTGGCAGGCAGGATCGGTGTAGGGTTGGGTCCAAGCCGGGTACCCGTTGCGGAAAACGATATTTGAAGCGATCGTTTAGATTTTTGCTTTTCGGGGCACTAAGCATAGAGTTTGCTCAATTGAGATTTTCTTAGTGTTCGTCGTATGATTTATTTTTTGCACGTTTTCATTTAAATCATCACGATCAAACTACCATCACAATGTGGAATAGAATGTGTCGTCCGGCGATCTAGGGCTAACGAGGTCCACCGATCGTTGTGATCGGAAGTAACCGTTGATTGCCGTTAATGTCTTGCAATCAAAACGACCACAATTACCGAGCCGCTTGCCTTGCGCAAACTCTGGGAGCCAGACTGCAGCGTGGAACCAGTTCCAGTGACCAGGCGACAGTGCATCAGTCCGGAAGGAATGTCCGGAGCTTCCTTCCGTCGCCGGGCGTGTGACGAGCGTTCGGCACCTTGTCCGGTCAGGCCGGTCATCCGGTGTCTCACGGTCGCCCGCTAGGTCAACCGGTTCATGCGCAACGGCAGTTCGATCAGAAATCGCTCAACAAAACCGTCAGACAGCACGGGAAATGTGAGACTTGCAGAAATGAAGGCGAAGAAGTGGGAAAATGGCGTTATTAGCCAGTCTATTCGGCCCAGGACGTCCATCCGTTGGCCGGGTGAAACAATAAAATCGAAACATTACATAAATTATTGCAAGGATGATGGTGCGTTGCGTTGTGGTCTCCACTTCACCGAGGGCGCTAGCGAGCCACAAGAACTTCACAATCGGCCGAGAAACAGCACCACGGTCTCTAGGTTGAAAAAGGAAAAACCGGACCGGATTTATCGGCTCGCCGGGATCGGCCGCAGTGCGCCGCGTGTGTACTTGCTGTGGAGCCTCGCCCGAGAGCGGTTTGTCTTTGTAGAACTAAACCAAAAACCCGAACGAGTCCCTCCCGCATGCGCGGGTGTTTGAGTGGAAATCCGATCGTATGTGACGGCCCCGTACGTACGGTGCCTTTGGGCGCAGGGCGGCAGATAATTTAATTTACATAATGGCCTCTCGCGAGAGCGCGGGAGGATGCCGGTGCCGGACAATTGAGGGTCACCCGCGGGGACCAGAGCCAGAGGAGGAGTCATTACATAAACGAGCAGCGACCCGGGCCCAGGGATTGAAATATCGATCTGGGGCAACATAATTTGTACGACGCTGTGCCGTGTTATCGTCGACGACGTAGGAGGATAACAGTAACAGGATCTGCGGCACTGCGATGTCTAAATAGGGCCGGCTCCGCAGTCCGGTGTCTTTCTGTTTGCGCGGACCAATCCTTGGCCAGCCACGAGGGCTGGGCAGACGCACGCAGCCTAACTGCCAGGCCGTTGAAGCTGAAATCTGGTTTTATCAGCAGTGGCGGCCGACGGCGGCACTGCTGGTGGAGGGTTTACGGAACTCGGGCCCATGATTGAAGTCGCATTGAGGTGCATCTTTGCAACGGTCTTGCAGTTATCTAGCCCCACACGATCCGTTCCGTTGCGCCGCCTGGTTTCTCGGTAAAGATGGAACTTGTTTCACAAAACTCGTTGCACTTGTTGTCGATAGTTGCAGATCTTCATCCCGGGGGCTGGGGCAGGAGGGCGGACAAAGTGCGTACTGGGAGAGGAGCAAACACTTTGAGGCCGTATTTTTTGCCCACACACACATGCGCACTCGGAGATGGAGGCCTCAAAAACGGGTTCATCATGTATGCGAGTGAAGGGCACACACCATGACCGTGGCCCATGGCCGATCGGCTCGGTGCGACAGGCCATTAAAAGAAAATACTTTTATAACTGCTTTTTTATTAGGAAAAACATCGACCACCGGTAGACCGTTGACCGATTGTGCACCGAGCGGTCGACGCCAAACGTGGCCGGGTTCGTCGCTTCCAACGCGCGCTGAAGTCTTTCGATCGGCTGATGTCACCGCCAAGGTTCAGGCCGCCTTTTTTTGTGTGCGATTTTGCTCAAAGGACCGTAGAAAGTGGCGAAACGCCAACGAGGGAGCTGTTTAGCTAGAAAGCGCTAGTAAGCGTTCAACGGCCGCCCGCTCGCGTGAAGATGAAATGCTAATAAAGAAACGTTTTATGGCGTTATTGTGGCTAAGGTTTTCGCAATTAAATTATCACAAAAAAATTCTGATTGTAATCTCCTTAACGGCCCGGTGGAAGATCAACGACTGCGCGGCTCCAGCATATCGTCCCAGTCGAATCGAAGTCCGTTGCCCGATCCTCAACATTGATGAATTAATCATTCGATCAATAAATTGAGTGATTTATGATTATATTGTACAACGTACAATTCCGAGCCGCGCTGCCTGCTTTTCGGGGTACGTGAAGACGCCGCAAACCGGTCAGAATGCGCACCGAGGCTCGTAAGGTAGCGCCGAGCCCCGGGGCCGCCGCTCATCTTCTACCGAGCGCAGACACCCCGAACGGTACGCACGGGGGCACTGGCATCATCAGATAGTCCGTAATAATAATAATAATTCTAATAGGCCCAGTTTGGCTCCGGGTTTTCCAAGACGGGGTCCCTCGAAGGCACGGCAATCGGGAAGGTTATCGCGCCCGATAGGATTACCGGCACCGGCGCCGGCACCTGTACCCGCTTCGCTTGCCTTGATTTTTTCGCGCCGCCAAACCAGAATCGCAAGCCATCGGCAGCAAAGTGGATCAGTTAACGATAGTGGGCCCAGATAATCAGCACAATTACCAACAATACCTTTCAATGAATCGCTCAAATTACCACCATTCGGTAGTCCCATTTGCTGCCGTTGCTGTGTCTAGAGCGAGGGGGGGCTAGAAATTACCAGAAACCCTTGCCGCCTTGCCGGTTCGAGTGGATTATCCCGGACCGTTCTGGAGGTGCCGTGAAGATAGATCGATAATGGCGGTGGTGGTGGGGCGGCCGGGGCCCGTTACACAGTGTCGGCCCGAGCTGTCGGCATCCCTCTGCCGGCCGGTGACGATTATCGTAAAACTTCGAAGAACAACTAATTTGCTTCCCCGTCAAAGTGAGATCTTGAAGTTGCAGCCGTCTTCGTCTTCTGGGGGGATCATTTTGGTTTCAACCGTGGCTTTGTCTCGCTGATCGTACAATTTATGAAACATAAAAGATGTGCGTGGTGGTACTACATTGCGGACGGTGCAGCTTCCAGGGTTTCCGCGGACGTTCTGGCAGCGGTTAATGTGCGGTCCGGTAGCTCGCTAAGCCGAACGGTTGGCTCTCGAAACGAGCGGTCTTGCGGTGCTGTGTCAAGTGGCAAAGTAACTTCATCAACTTCAGTGACCGGCACGGCCCGGTCAGGTAAGTGTCATAACCTTCCACGGGGCCACAGGTGGCTACGGCCTGTTCAACCTGCAGCCATCAAGTGGTCCCGGGAGGGGTTGAACGTAACATTCTTGTGTTGCGTGAGGAGATCGGGCTGGGTTCCTGTGAATCTCTCTCAAGTGTACCTAATTACACGGCGCGAAGCGCGGAGGCAAAATCAATAAGCCCTACAATCGGTTCAGTTTTTTTGTGTTATTTTTGGGATGGCTCCCAGAGCTCCCAGATTGTTGGAAACAACTTGAATTCACGACCCACTTAACAGTCGCCTTGAAGCCCGAGCGAGGGCCACTACACTTCACCGCAGTTCGTTACAAGTTAATAAGCGAACGGAGGGCCTCACCCGAGAATGGGTTTCTCTTCGTTTCCCAGGATTAGACCGCTCGTTTGGGTCCGCCCTGGAACCGTCCCGACTTGATGTCCCGATTTGCATATGAACACGACAGCCCGGTGATCAGCCCGAAATCAGCCGCCCCATTGTCCTGCGGCGCGGTCGATCGATCGTCGCGTGCTTATCCTCATGTCAATCCGCGGACGAATCGAAAGCGCCGAAAGGCACGTGTCGCGGTCCAATCCCAGCGTCCCAACGTCGGCCTCGGTACGACCAGGGCGGAGTCCGGTTTTACGCATTCCAGGACACCGAACCGCTGCATGCAGCTCTACTTTTGCGAGGCGCCCGAACGCCGACTGGCTCATTTGCATGCCCCGTGGAATGCGAATGTGGCGAGTTGCCGAGGTGGCTACAAATTGATAATGGCGAGTCGTGACACTGCCCAAAATGGCATTCGCGACTGCCACGAATTAGCCTAATGGTGGCCGCCGCGGTCCACCCGGTCACTGATCGATTTCATTTGCGAACGAGACGCAACATCGCCCGCCCTGTTTTTGTTCGGAATTTCTGGAAGCTTCTGGTAGTCGCAGCCTAGTCGAACGCGACTCCATGACTCGGTGGTCCTTATCGCGGCATCACTGTGGACACCAGACACTGGAATTACGTGATGGTTCCGTACCCCGTTTCTATGCTTCATTTATCTTCATTTTTTCTGGTTTGCTCCCTAGCTGAAGGACCGGGCAAAAAACCCGGGCGGTTGGCCCGTGTTGTCTTACGGCCAACTTATGGTGCGGTGGATCTTCATTAGCAGTTCGATCGACGGTGCAAAAACGGGCCAACCGGTCGCGGGCAGTGCATTCAACACAACAAGTGCGCCACAGTGAGCCAAGGACCCCCCGATGGGCCGCTAGGTCCCGATCGGCTCCAGATTTGGTGCCTCCGGATAGTAGGCCACCGGCCCGAGAACCGGCGGGATCGCTGCCGAACCGGTAAATCTAGAACTGCTGCGGAACGGCCATACAATCGCTGCGGCCATAAGCGACTTCTTGAGCGACGGGCTGAAGAAAAAAAACCCGCCGGAATGGGCCATGAGGGATAAAAAAGCGATCCACCCATAAAACCTGGGGCCGAGATGCCGAGGCAGCAGCGGGCACAGAGCGATGATATCATACTGTGGTAATTGTTTGAGATTAGAAAAGTTCGATACGCGCGGCACGGCCGATGTGTGGTGCCGTGCACGTGTACGTTGGATAATTATCGGTCCGGTACGCGGTCGGTCAGGGATACCGGTGGTGCAGTTCTCTTCGCCGCTTCTGTCGGCACGGCCATAAAGAGCTGCTGCCGCGGATAACGTCGAAATGGCGAAGACGATCCAATATTCTACGTGTGCGCGACTGTGCGATCGCCTCACAGACCGCGCTGGGCGCGCGATTGAATCTATCCGCGCCGTGAATCTGCCCGGGCACTGTGCGGCGACGGCGTGTCCAACCGGTGCCGGTCACCGGCCTGCCACTTAGCGATATAATATTTTTATCTTTCAATAAACCCCGCTAAACATAGGTTTTCGTACGCAGCGTGAGATGCGCGTTGGCGCGAAACCGTGGCTCATAAATTGTTTCGCGCAATTGCGTCTGGTGCGCTCTGTCGGAAACGTACGGTAATCGAGCGGAGTTTTCGGTTGAACTGATCCTTTACGGCACATATGCTATCGTACGTAAAGCGTGCCCGGCGAAGAAGTCGCGAAGAATGGTGTCTTCACTGGGGAGAACGCTCACTTCTCAGTTCGCAAAACCATTTGGTAAATCATTCGCTCTGTTAATCGGTTTAGAGGATGATGTATTACATTTCTACGCAGGAGTGTCAACAAGAAGAGCTGCAGGAGCGTGACGAGAAACGACATTGGCAATGAGCTTAAAGAAATTGTAAACAATCCATTCATTCCCGAAGCGGGCTCTAATCCGTCGGATTGCCAGCCGAAGAATGCTTCGCAATCGTCGCGCATTTCGCCCGATGCCCGCTGTTGGCCAGTGTCCAGCAGAGCTACAGGAATGGTTCTACAATTAATAACCATTACTTTTAATTGCGCCGTCGGTACGTAACGGAACTTGGCGGCGGAACCCGTATGTCGCGGCGTGCCTTTCGCGAGCCGGCAAACAAAACCCAGTAAAATTCATCGATCGCCGATGATCGCCGTCCTGTCGTCGGAATTGAGTGACGATCGCGCCCAGCACGTTGCTGGACCGCACATCGCGCACGGGACGGGTAAATACCAAGCGTAACGCAGGGCAGAAACCAGGCAAGGCCTTCGGAGCTGGAACCTGTTTAAGCCCCGTGCGATGTCCCCATTTGATCTAATTAATTTTATTCAAAGTGAACGAACGTACGCAGGCACCTTGAGCGAGTCGAGTCCAACTAACTAGGCCATTAAATTTCGCTGATTTTTTTCTATTCAATTACGGAGGCTCGGTGGAAGGTAACGAGAGAATCGTACATTGAGTACGTTGTACTGTTGGCCGCAGGGCTGAAGTATTCTTCTCGACAACATAACAAAAGGCGGTGGTATCCTCGCGCCGTAGCGCCCAAGGTGACAGTATTTACCGATGCTAATGTTCCGGCCCATTAGGAAGACCCTACCTGGCAACCAGTTGGCTGGCCCGCAGGTGGCGAACTATTTTCGCTCGGATATTAATACCCCGCCCCGGGGAGATGGGGTCCCCGCGTGTCCTTCCGTGGACTGCTGACTTAATTATGAAAACTAGTCTTTCATATTTTCCCTCCCCGTACCGGTGCCGGAAGGGTTCGAACCGGAGTCGATGAAGCTGAATCGCTCCTCCCGGGGTGGCCCACCACGGGGCGGCGAACGAGGACATTTGCCCATAATTGGCGTAGGGAAATTACCTCGCTGCCGACGGCGCAAAGTATGCATCTCGGGCAACTAATCAACCGGGCGAGGAATCTCTAATTGCTGCTTATCGGAACGTGATCAGGCTGCGAGGCTGCGCGATCGACGCAGTAATTTTCGCTGAATTTAATTCATTGGCGTAACCGATCGTGCTAATTTGAAAAGGCCGATCGCCGGCAGTTGGCTTACTTCCTGCATTCCAAGCTGGGGTCCGTGTTTGCACAGAAGCGCAAACGATGCTCTACGCGCGTGCGTTGCGCAAACAATACAATCGCCGCGACCTTATAAGGTGGCCGCATAATGTCGTCCTCGATGTGACGCCTGACGGAAGGTTGACAAATTTATGCACGGTTCCTGTCAGCACGTGGCCGCTGTCTGCGTCTGGTTCCTGCGCACGGTTCCGCCCGGACTGGAGCTGATCGGAGCGACTCAACATTTCAATCATGAACAGATTTTTTGCTCACCGTTTTCTTCAAACTGAACCATAAAAAGTTCATGCTCTCGTATAAATCACGTCGAGAACCTGGCCGATGCCCTTGCTGATGAGGATGAAGAAATTATCCGCTCGCCACTCGGGGCTCGCCACCCATAAAACGTGCTGCCCGTTCGGTTCGTTCGGTCCCTTCGTTTGCGTTTGAGTTTACTGCCCAAGCTTTTACTGTTTCCTGGAGTGATTAGGTGGTAAGGGCTAGCGCTGTTTGTTGACTGCTTTTAATGGGCGCGCTCGGATCTGGTTCGATTCTTTACGGGCCGTCCCGCGGGCCAGGAACCATTTGATGTAATGATTGCTAAAAGATATAACTAAATTAACGAGTCGCGCGGGTCGGCTGACATTGGTGTTCGTTCAAACGTGCGCTTGTTACTACAAGACTTAATTTGGACCTTTTAATGTGGCTTAACACTGTAATTTTCTGTACAAAAATATTGATTTTCAAGCAGCGCCAATTCGCAGCTGCCATTCATTGCAAAATCCACGCCATATAATTATATTGGGAGAAAATTCAATTATCACCTAAAGGCAACTTTGGAAGCTGGCAATTTTCTTGTGTTGCAATTTTATTTATCCCATCCCGATGTGGGTTCATCTTTTTGTGCGAAACGCGCGTTGGAAAGTACTGAATCAGCATTCAAATTTACGTTTATGAGCTCTCGCTCATTATTTTGGGTCCTTTAGCCTCAAACTCCCGGCCCCGTTTGGCCATTAATGTGTCTCGTTAAAAGATAAACAGCCACCGGGATGTTGCACCGAAGCAACGGAAGCTGCCCCAGTTGCCGTATCGGTGACGAATCGCACTCGAAGCCGAATCCTTTCGGACGCTGCCCCGAAACGGGAAACCGTTTCACGAAACGGACCGCGCCTTCTCATAATGATTTCTCACACTTCGACCACTCGTCAGAACATTTGTTCCATCGCTCCAGCCATTCAATCAATGGCTCTGAGATTGGGCCGCTGCGTTAAAGGCCGAGGGGATCCAATTTAAATGACGGAACACGGCGCCCAGCAAGCCGAACGGCCGGTCCAATCACGTGGGCACACCATCGCCCATCTCTTGTTGGAATACTAATTAATTATGCCAGAGCAGCGGGAACACGGGTGAAATTTAACCGCCGGCCAAAGCGACAACACGCGTTCCGTGTGCCCAAATCATAAGAACGCCGAACGCCGCCGTCGATGACGATTACACGGAATCTGTTACGAAGCCGCAGGGAAGCGTCTTCCGTTGCGTTGGTCGGCGCTGGGACCACCGATCGACAAGATCTCGTTTACGATTACGAAAGTCGACGTGGAATTGGAATTACTGCCGGCGGCGGCGTTGTGCGATTTGGTGGCTTTCGGCTAGAAACAGGCAACATTTAACGGTTACTCTCGGTTGGCGTCTTGGTCGGTGGTCAGTGCGGTTCGCGAGTTGCTTATCGTGCACAAATTAGTGCGGTAATGCTCACGCACGGAATGCCACTCGGGGACTGCGAGGGAGCTCGTACGGATGGTCATTATCACTTGATAAAATCACCGAAAACCGAAAATGTCCGAAATGAGGTAATAATTTCGGCTCAGACATTGATGGCAATATCTTCAGCATCGCGTAAACAAGTTCACATTAATTTTACAACATCTGGACATTATCCGAATAGATATCCATTCTGCGAACTGACCATTGAGCTCCGAAATATTCATTTATCAGTTACACAAAATGACCTACTCTTGTTATCTTGTTATCTGTTTAATCTTTGCTATAACTGTCGGATATGTCTCCAGTCCTTCACTAAGATAAAATTAATAAATAAAAGTTTTTGAATTGAATTCGATTCTAAATTAGAAAAAAAAATAAAAACCAGTAAACAATTAAACCTACAAAGAAAGGTTGAAATGAAACACAAACTTGAAAGCTAAACAAACGATGCGTAAATGGTATATTGGAAAAATCGAATGGATTTCTGGACAATAATGTTTATTATTTTAAATACGTTATTGTTCATCGCAATGTTTAAATGAAATACTATTGAAAAGGGCGAGTTCAATCAACAAGCTTTGTAGTGCGCCATTAGTTGTTCAACTGACAGATGGCTCGTGGTTCATGTCACGACTATATTGGTTAGTAGATTAATACAATAAGTAAAGAGCTGACTTTATTTGTTACTTTTACCGAACTTATATAATTTCTTACCTGTGCTTGATTGAACCTAACGTTTTGGGGGGTCCTGATCAATCCCTTTGTCCCTGTCTGCCTGTCCTAGTGTATAATTGTCGACACAGTGAATTGGCCGATGACTACTGTACTGCCAGCGTTGGAACAGGTTGGGGTTTTAATCATCGATGTTCCGTTATGAACGTCAGGTGTCATCATTGATTTCGTCGCGATCGTCCCCACGCATCGGTAAAGCGGAAGTGGCTCGCGGCACGTGTGCGGGATGTGGCTGCTCGGACAAGTCGTAGGTTCAGTCATGCATGGCTTTGTAACACGACACTCCGACAATTATGCACCTTAAGCCACCACACTTTTGTGCTGATTAATGTGAACAAACACTGAACATTGTGCCCGCACAAATGATCGGTTCGGTGCGAAAAGTCGCATCGGCGTGACACTTTGAACGCAAAAAGTTGTTACCGAGGTGGCCACCGCTGAAAAATGTCACCTTTCAAACGCTTTCTAACATCTAACAACAACGGTGTCGAGAAGGAAAGTTGCTGTTGCTCGTTGGGAGGTTAATTCGCCCGGTTCTAAATTCTTTCACCTCGGGCTAGCGCGGGAACGGGTGCGCCACTTCTGTCCGGAGCTCAATCACCAGGCCTTTCCCGTTGGATTGGAAGCCATCGATGACGAGTCAGCTTTTGCATTCACATGGCCCGGGACAAAACGACGTGGCCCACCCGTTAATCAATGCATCAACCTGAGCACGATCATTAATCAATCGCGGTTAAACGAGCCGAGCGGCTCGACAACTGTTCGCCGTAGTCCTAATTTATGATTTACATAGTCTAAATTGATCAAGATCAACGGTCACGACAGGCTTCCGTGGAAATGGAGCCACACCCAGCCAGTTCGGCTTTCTCGACCGGGCTCCACGGAGAATTTAATGTCTTTTCGAACAGCGCAGGTGCTTGGCGCCGGGGCTGAGCAGATGGCGGATGGTGGTGTCCCAATCGGCGTCAAATCGACCACTTTATTAAGAAACTCAGCCTATGCTCAGCGCAATCAGCACGAGATCGAGATCATCTCCGGCGAGTGTCGTTAAGGAACGTTCCCAAGGGAACGGCCACTTTAACGACTTCATCGGCCCGGCGTGTTGTACGGGAAATGTGAACCCGAACCGAATTGTTGCCAAATCATTCGAGCAACGTGGAGCGGCCAGCGACCGGCTCACCAACGATGCACAGGATCCTCGAGAGAATGAAGAGTTACTGGCTAAAAACCGGGGTTGCCAGTTGCGTCCATTAATCACCTCCGGCAACAACAGAACCTACCGTAATGTGTTTGAACTTGGCCCCGCGGCTGACCTCGGTCGCGAGGCCACGTTTCGGATGCCTCGCTCGGTTGCCTCCCAAATTAGCTTCCCAAACAGCATTTAGCCGTGCCTCCGCCAGGCCCCAAAACCGTTGCGTGAAATGAAGTAGTTGCGATGGAAGAAGCGCAACACAAAGCGCTAATTTCTGCTCCTTTTGAATTGGTTGGCTCCTGTGTCCCTCCCCTTATTAAAGTGCGGCTTCGCGTGGCTTCTTCTTCCATCTCCAGGTCCACAGTCCACAGCACCGCAGATCCTTCGCCTCGTCCGATGCCCGTGCGACGACTGATGGGAAATTCGAGTGGATTCGAGTAGATGAATGAACGCGCACCGCATCGACCCGGGCGCCGGCGAAAGGACGCCATCGCCGTCGACGGAGCCATCAACCGTCGGCCATGCTCGGGCTCGGGGTTGCCGATTACGGTTGCTGACGACCGGCAGGCGATGCCACGGGCGTCGCAGATTATACCCCGCCGGCGGAGGGTCGCTAGGGCGCGTCGGTCCGCCCGGTTGGTGGCCCGAGGTCTGGGACGTGATAATTACGATGCCTCCCCGTCACGAACGGACCGGGCGGCACCGTGTGCGGTCAACAGCCGGGACTGCTGGTGGCTGCTGTTCGTGGCGCTGCTGGCCGTGGCCAGCTGGAGCTGTCGGATCGGGACGGAGGCGACAGCTACACCTGTCCGGAGCCCGCTGGACGAGTACAGCCGGCGGCACCCGATGTTCAAGCGGATGGGCGCGCTGTCCGACTCGGCCAGGATCTCCAACCTGACGCGTCTGCACCGGGGCGATCTGTTCTACACATTCGGTAAGTGACTCATTTCTGCGCCACTCGCATTCCGTTTGGGCCGTTTTGATTTCGCTAATCGCCACATGCGATCGATGATCGGCACGCAACGCTGCCCGGCCCGGAGCACATCCGTTCTAGTTAGCACGCCGAGGTCACCGTTGGGCATATTGCGTGTCCCGGGCGATCGAGGGGGAAAAATGCGGGCCGTGAAATTGATTTTATCCAGCTAGAACAGCGACTCCGCGAACCGGCAAACATGCGACGCCACCATTACGCAATCGGCTTAAAGTGGAATGTGTAGATTGATTTCGAATCCATTTCTGTGCCGTCGGGGGTCAATTAATTTATGCTGCTTGGCAAAGGCGGCACTAAATACGAACCCTGCAGCATTGCTTCACAAAGCCGTTCACTCTTTGAATATAAAGTTTGCGGATGAGAATTTAATTCCACAAAAATAAAACTATTTAAAATGGGTGAGCTGGAAGTTTTCAAAATAATTAAAAACGGACCAAGGATCAAACGAAGCCCACACGAAATGCCATAATCACCACCATAAAACTTCATCGGGAGGCACTAATTTTCACAACACCCTTCCACACCACGCCGAACCGGAGATGAGTTTAATTGTAAAACGCGTCTGAAATGATGTCTATTTCCGCCCGGCCTTACTTTCAGAATCGGAAAAATGTGATACGGATACGTGCGTGGGGCTGTCGAGCGGCACGGCGGAACTGGCGATCGGTGGTGACCGGACGGCGGGCAGTCCCATCGACGGTGGGCCCGGAACGAACCGCGAGCACATCAAAGAAATCGGTAAGTCGCGCCGTGGAAATTCGAATCGGAGACGGACCGCAAAACTAGATCACCCCGCGGAGCTGGAGCCGGAGCCTGGGGAAAATGACAGTTTCATTAGTACCTGTGGCGTGTCCAAACGTGTGCCGTGCGGCAGCCCACATTCCGTTAGGTGTTGCCCCGGTTGGGGTTTGGAAATTGTTTTACTCGATCCGAAGCACCCGGACGGGGCTATCATTAGATGGCATTTGGCTTTGGTTTGTTTGCGGAGCACATTTTCATTTGTTTATCCTCTCCCGTTCGCAGATATGTCATCGGATGCGGGCATCGAGTGCAGGTGCCAGTGTTTGCCCCACCTGAGCACGTACCGGGAAGATTTGGGCATCTGTGTGGACGATATTAGAGGTAGGTAGCCAATTAGCCGAGCATTCCGCCGCGTAATGATGGTAATCATGCTCGCTGTCCAACCAAAGCCCAGCATAATTGTTGCTTCGCCGGCCGGCGCTGTGCGATTTGAATTCCAGCCCGACACGGCACGGCACCACGGTTCATGTCAAATCAGTTTCAACCCCAGTGAGTTTTCGAGTCCCAGCGTTGGGGCCACGTTGGGAAAGCATCATCACCGCGCGGAGGGTGATTATGATCGCGCGGCTGCAACGATTTTTCAATTGAAAGTTTACCGAGCGCAACGCGCCAGAACGGTTCGGGAAAATCAATTACAAACCCCACCGAGAGAAGAGGGTTCAGCGATGCACCGCCACGTGCCCATTCCCGTCGGTCACTGCATTCCGTTGCTGAGAGTGGAGAAAAACCGGGCCTTCCACGTCCGCACCGGGGGCTCCAGTCTCGGCTGTCCAGTCTGTGCGCATCCGTTTGCCTGCGCACTCGGCGTTCATTACGGCACGCGATCGGGAACTACTGCGGCGGTTTCACATAAGGCACCACATGTTGCTACCGTAGCCAATTGGATGCGAAAATGCGGCCTCGCAGAACCTCGCTTGTCGGGCGCTGGCAAATCGATGTTAAATCAGGCGCCTGATACGCCCGGTAATTTACTTCCAATTGGTTTCGAGCCCGATAGGGCACCTGTGGCTGCCGTGCAATTTACGCTGCGCCAAGGAAGCGTGCGCCGAAACCGTGCACAGCACGTGTACTTTATAATTGTATCGATCAGGAAATGATTTATTTTCATTTGTCCAATGAAGAATTAATCGATTTTGCTCCAGATTCTGTTGGCAGGTTTATAAGTTTAAATTACAGGGTTTTGTGCGATGACGAAAACACATAATTTTCAGGAGAACGTCAGTAAATTCGTATGATTCGCTCGGGCGATTTGATTAGCTACACATTTTGCTCAACACTCAGGAAAATTTGTGATTCCTTTTCCAATAGTTTGTTTGTTTCATCGGAACCCATTCGTCGACTCCGAATTGATGCGATAATGTGACGGCGCAGGTCTGGTCTCGTGGCTTTTAGACGATGTAAGATTGCTGCTTGGAACACATTCAATGGCTCTGCCCATTTTCGTTCTGTTTCGGTTGGGTCTGCATCTAACAATTTCTACAAATCCTTGTCTTCAAACCTTTTCACTGCACCACGATGGTAGTTATTCTTCAGATGGAAATCCACGCATTGCCGTAAATTTCCGAAACTGCTTCGAAATTAAATTAAATTACTTCGAAGCAAAAGTGCATTATTCGGATTGGAATTCCACATTTTGAAAAGGCTGAACAACCAATTTATTTCCTTTTTGAAGAATTAATTCAACACATTTTTAATGCTTATATTTAATGCCAAATAAAATTATCGTTGGTACGACTGTTGCTCTCGGATTTGCACCAGAGCTCAATTCCATATGAGACGAACAGACAGACATAACCTTTTTGGGTATGCAAAAATGAGAACTTAAACCAAATGAAAGCTCCCTAGGCAATATGCTCAGCTGCCTTCAATTTATGCGGAAGCCATCACACGGGACCGTTGCGATGGCCACCGTCCAACGCACGTTAACTCACCAAATGTGCCGTTTAACTAGCGCATTTACCACAACACAATGCCGATGCCAATGGGTTGTAAAAGAAGTTGCTCTCTTCCCGGCGCTGGAGACGCTCGACGCGGATCGTTAACCGTGCCGTGGATTAACGCCACAAACCGACGCTCCGCGGGCAGCTGCGCCAAAAAGCAAAAGACACGGCCACGGATCGTGCGCTCAGCGCCGATTTCGGAAGGCCCAGAAGCCCCGCGGCGTGTTGGGTCGAAGTGACGAAACGAATCGCTCACCGTACCGTACCGGGAAATGAAATGGTTGGCCAAAATGGCATTAATTACCCCATAACATCCCCGCGGGGAGGTTTTATCGGGCGGTGGACCGGTTTACGGAAAAAGCGCGCTACCTCTCGGAACGAAACTCTGAGCCGAGCGGAGTAAGTGGATTATCTTCACGCGCGCAGAACACAGAACCCCAGCTGTTCCAGTGCGGCCACCGATGGCCACGGTGCACAGAAGCGTAAGTAAACTGTGACGGATTAATGCCACAGCTTAATTCACTCAACTCCGGCACCGGTTTTTGGGCTCGAGGGGTTTCAGCCCCTCGATAAGACAACGTTCTTACACTTTCTTCGCTTCCTTCGGGCCGCGAGGTTTACGGGGCCAAATTTAAACAACCTCTCGCTAGCGTAATTAATGACTACGTGTGCGCGGTAGTCCTTCTGCGCGGTGGGTTGAGTTTGCGTTTTGTTGAAGCCTCAAAGGCTCATCACAATTTGGCCGGCAATCTGCGAGTTCAGCAGAAGATGCTTTTGGGCCACGGGTCGTCGGGTCTGATTGAACGTAAACGTGAACAATAAGAACACTGATTGCGTTAATTATGTTATCAGTTTTATTACACTCGCCGCTTTCGCGGCCAAATCTGCGCCCGCTCTGCGTTCGCCCTGACCTCGTGTTCGCAATTCGCAATCGATAATCCAGCTATAAATTAATGGTTTTCAGTTGTACCGCCGATCCGGAGATCCGTTAGATTCGAGCCCCACTCAGCCCGGTGATGCAACTCTCCGTTCGACTCCACTCAAGCCCAGCTCGCTATCGCTGCTCGGACTAATGAGTCATAGGTTTTATGGTGCTCGAGTGTGCGAAACACACAGCCGGCGAATGGAACTCTAATGTAAGCAGGCCGAAGTGAAGGCTCATAAAGTCCGAAACACTTCTCGGTATCCTCGGGCCCATGGGTGAGCACATTTCCACATTCCACGCCACATGCAAGACGGTGCGGCGATCTTGGTGCGATCCGGTCCGACGTGAAGCTTTATAAATTTCCTCTTGTCACTTGGCTGGAAAATTTATTAATTGAGATAATATACAAGGCATTATACGCACCGGCGCATCCCATGACCTAGCTGAGCGAGCCGATCCACCGCGCCGGCAGCCTGGATGGATGCACACCAGGATCGAGTGGGTACTTGCGGGCACTGCCCATTCACCTCGGGCATGTCTTGACCATCGTCTTGCGGGATATGAATTATGATATGCCCCACACGCTCCGGCTCGGGGATTAGAGGCCGGCCTCCCTACAGGACGCTATCGACGACCCTGCGCTGAGGTGCTGTCGAGATAGTTGAGTGCCTTTTCTGCGCTGCGTGTTCTCCGTCCGGTAACATTTCTTATTATCATAGATTTATTCGCACCCTAGCCTCAGGCAGGGTGCCTTTCTAACGCGCAAAATTCTACGCCCGTGCGCAGATAGCGAGCACTTTGCATTAGAACCTGATAGGTGGACGCTGATACCGCCGTGGAATCGCCCGGCAGCCCTGTGATGGCTTTATTTTAACACAAGATTTATTGTCTTCTAACACCTCCGAGCAGTGCGTCGGCCTACCGATCGGTGAGGTGCGATTGGCAAGCGACCGAAGGCGAGATAGAGTGTCCCCGGGTTAGACGCTGGGTAATTTGGGACCATAAATTAGAGCCAATTGCTTTCCACCGATAAGTTGCGCCAGGTCTACGTCGATTCAAACGGGAGGCGGCCCCAGGTGGCCCCGAGTGGGCCGTCCTCCGTTTAGTGGCCGTTTTGTAGTTCTGTGTTGTCATCGCAGAGCGCCCGGTGATATAAACACGGGTCTTTAATCGTAATGGGACGCTTTACGGCTCGCGAGGATGACTTCATGACTTCGTGCCATTCGCGACCTGACCACGATCGCGATCAGAGGCGCACTCGATTTCTTGCACAATCATTCGGCCGAGTTTCAACCGAGACGGCGTTACTCAAACATCACACCGATCGATCAGACTACCGGGCTACACGGATAATTGAGCGCCGGTGCTGCGATGGCCACCAGACAGATCACGGTTCCATTGGGCAACAGAAGCAACCTGCCCCATTACGCTACGCGGGTCCACCTTTGGACATTTCACTGCCACTTTCCACTGTGCTGACGTCATCGGGTTGTTCTTCTCCTCGGGCCTTGGAACTGGACGTTACGCTCACGCACCCCCCAAAGATTCACTGGAGCGATGCGTTCTGGACGGTGCTGCCTCTCTTTCGCTCTAATGAATTCAATTTATTAAGCCTTTCGCCGCCGGTGTTGATGGACGTTTGAAAGAGCCTCGCGAGAGGTGCTGGACCCCCACCCGCGATCGGTGTTGATCTAGAACGCTGACGTTTGCTTTGCGCTAAGTGGGCATTACGGTGCGCACCGGCTGTAAAACATATAAATTAGACGCAAGAAGACGGACCCTAGACGTGGGGCCGATCGATCGTGGACCGGAACGCGCCCCTGAGACGGACCGCGATCGACCGCATCGATCGCGTGTCCATAATTGCCCGGGAAGTGGGAAATGCGCTGAACCCACCGTGGCCGGGACGTCTGTCTGGCTGTTGAATGAATCGCAGCTGCAATCGGTCAGTTACGGCTTCAAGTTCACCGTCGGCTCAGCCAGACCACCATTACACTGCGCTGAACGTCAATCAGAGGCCCCGAGACCGGCCCCCGGTGATCTACGTGATTAAGCCGTGTGGTGGCGGAAAGCGGCTCACTTTAAACAGGCTGCTGCCCGTTGATATCAATCAATTTGCGAAAGCGCCCAAGCCGAAGACGGTCGAGTCGGAAGCTGAACCTGTCAAGGGGGACCGCGCATTGGGTCTGCCCTGTCAATGGGCACGACTTCCACCGACCGAACCCATCGATCAGGACCGTTTGCAATGTAGTGCACCTCGGTATGGTAATTAGTTGCTGGCCGCCGTGCCGGATGCGGCTAATCACATGTTTGCCCGACTGAGGCACGCGCTCACTCGGTGGTGTTATGCACCCGTCATTAGCACCACATCTCATCCCGAGTGGGGTCGGAATAAATTTCCCTGCCAGATTTCGCCACGTTGATGTATAAATAATCGATTCGAACTGAAGCCGTTTAAATGGTTTCGGTTAATGTTTTCGGTTGGCAAACAGGGAAATAGGACCGTTTCATCGTCCCAAGCATTCGGCCCCGAGGACACGCCTCGGGGAAGATTGAGACGTTTTGGTCAACACCTTCGTCGACTGTGATTAAACAATGGTTGGAAAGTTTGGGTTCGGGTTCTCACTAATGTGTGAATCACACACGCCGTAAAGCCATCGTCGGATCGTTAAGCGGCAGTTAGCGGACAGTGCTGGCCGGTTCGTCGGATCAACTCTCTCGTCGTCGTTGGCCGTAGGGACAAATTGTGGCCCTGCCGGGGCGTCCAATAAAAGCGTGTTTGTTAATCGCCGCAATCGCCGGGAGTTTCGGCTGCCATAATTTCGGCAGCTTGTAACAGCTTCAAAGACGCTCCCGAGCCCCACCATTAATCCGCATTCGGTTAACGAAACGAGCCGGACAATGGGCGAGTTTATGTTATGGGTGGAAATTTGGAGAAAATGAACTGGACCGGTAGGTTTATTGTTATTCTAATGAAATTGTGACTATTTATCTTACGTAAATGTCACCATCAGCCGCTTGGAATGTTGAAGATTGGGGGCTAAGCCGAAGCTGAAGCCCGCTCCGTCGATCGGGAAAGAAGTATGTCAAAGGTGTGCTGTTACTTTTCACACGGCACCCTAAGCGGTGCCGTAATTACATCCTGCAATTGTTTGCTCTCATGTTTCTTCCGAGCCGCCCGCCCCGGGAAACCGATACTGTTGGGGCTTTCGATGTAATCGATCGCAACATTGCGGTCACCATTGATTTTCTGCACCCTTCCGCAAACGGAGAGTGGAAACGGTTAAGCAAATAGACGGTAAACGCTCGGAACCTCGCGGCACACTTCGCACAACAATTTATGGGCGTTATGATCAACCCAAGCGAGTCAATGTTTTCCTTTCTTCAATCGCAAGTCTAACAATCGGCACGCCGATCGGTTGCCGATCAGCAGACGATCAACTGTTGCAAACATAAGCAGGTTGCCCCTGTTGGGGGTTTGTGGTCTTAATGTTTGGCTCGTGTCCGCGCCGTTGCGAAGAGTGTCCCTTTTCGCTTCCTGGTTGTTGAGAAGTAGAACGTACATTTGTTGGCGCGACCGCGCCACTACACGCCATTAGTGGTCGGCGTATGCAGATTAGCGATGTTCGTTTCTTCATTAAAGGGCCACATTAAGTTCAGGGTAGCCAACCGTTCTGTCGGGGATAAAATTAGGTCGCCCCGAAAGTGATTCAGCCTCATCGGGGTTTGGGTACTTGGAATTTCTCCAAAAGTCAACAAAGAAATGTTCATGTTACTAAACACATTGGACCTTTATCCTTTTTTCCAACAAATTATTTGATAGTTTTCAGACCCTTATTACAATAAAGCGATTCTGTTTAATGTAGTAATATTGAATATATTAAAATAAATAAAATCACCTCGGCAAACTTCGAAAACAATTGCTCATGAACCTTAAGGAGACAGACTCTAAGGCCAACCCAATGGCCGATCCTGGTCGAGCCGCGTAACAAAACACCAACGACGGCCGACGGCAATCGCGTCGCGATCGATCCACATTATGCTGCCGCCGCACCACGGTCAAGGATAAATATTTGCGTTTCGAAGGCTAATGTGCTAAAAGTGTAGCACCGAGGGCGCATTGATGTAGGCGGCGGTGGCCACTCCGAACCCACCTAGCTTCCCGCCAACATTGCAAATGGCAGCAACAGCGTTGCATGGCCCCCTGGTTGGCCATGTTGTTGAACCCCACGCAATGTCTCTGCTTTGACTTTGAAATTCGATCCACTTCCCTGTGGCTGTGGCTGCTGCATAACTACACGACATTTGCCGCATCGGTTGCGATGGCGTACGCGGCTGGCATGCCAATGTGCCATTATTTTCGGCCACTCGGCCACCTAGACAAACACTATTTATATCACTCGATCACGAGATAGCCACGCGGTCCCGAAAGGGGATCGATTTGCGTTGTTAATGCGCTCGTAAATGGCCTCGATCAGGGTGCTCCCGCTGCAGAAGTTGACCGGCTGACCGCCCGGTTACCGTAACGTTCCAGTTTTTTTGAAGGGCGAATCCATACGAGCGAAGCGGTGCACCTGGGGCATTAAAATGTAGCAAAAACGGGCATTGCCAATCGAGTGTCCAACTCCAGGATCCTGGAGCAGCGAACAAAACGGTTCCCCGTCGAACGCGGAGATGGCGGCTGGCGTTGTTTATTGGAAAATGATGCGTGTAAAGTGGCTATTTTATTAGACGGCCCTTTTCTCTACTGGCCCCCGTCGGCGGATAGGCCACAGGGAGCCTCCTCCGGATAGTCGAACGATCGCCAGCCATGGGGAAGGGGAGGGTTCTTCAGGGGAGCAAGATCATCCCGCACGATCGCGATGTGTTAATCCAGTTTATGGCGATCAGCATAAAGAGGGGCAACAAATGCGATCGCATCGTCCTGGGGTCCCTGTGACGTGGTTACCTCATCTGGTACGTGGTCCGCTTTCTTCCGCTGCGGAGACGATGCGCACGGAGCGTTGTTGCTCGTAGCGTATGCAGATAATTGCCCATAATCCAGTGCACCAGTGCCCCGTAACTGCAGCTCCGGACTGCAGTGGTCCTGCTGGACCAGCCAGGCGGCCTGTTTACACTGCGCTCCTCACACAATAATCCGCGCCGATGCGCGTTATCTTGGCGATGCGCGAACACAATCGCGTGGTACGTGTTCTGGGGCGAACAAGAAATTGATTTTTACAGCTCAGCGCACACACAGGCACACGGGGAGGTTTGTTGGACACCCTCCCGCTGGTTGAGTGCATTCCTGCAGCGACCAGACATCTCCCGATGCAAATGGGGCGGCCCCATGGCGCTGAGCTCTCTCCGGAAGACGAGGTCCGAGGTCCTTCTCGCGTCTCGCGCATAACTGTGCCGATGATAAATGGAACTTTTCCTGGCGGATGTCGTGTCTGATTGACGGGGCCTGGGCGGTGTCGGGGAAATGGATGCTTGCCGTGGCCCCGTGAAGCCGTGCGTAGCATTTGCATGTCGCCTGCATGTCGCCCGCTTCCTGCACACCGTTGGCTGGTGGCGTGGAAATTGTGATCCTCTTGGCTAATTAGTCCTGCGTCGAGTGGGCCGAGTTTAAATTATGACCCACGGTCACCCGATGACGTTCGGAGTGGGGCGGAGACTTCTCTAGGAACCTTATATGGAGTATGTTGGCCCAAAAGTCTCAAGAAAGGGAGACGATGGGGCAGTTTTTTTAATGAAAGAAGTACAAATGCAGTAACTCTAGATTTTACTTTTTAGTTGAATCATTGGTGGCAGTTGAAAGTCGATTGTTAGAACCTCTTCAGGGTGATCTTGAAGATGTATGCCCAACCGCCCAGACTTATCATGTTTGAAAATGTAGCAGATCAATGAGAACGTTGAGTACTTCCAAAAACTCTTCCTAAAAAGTTAAAAGTTCTTACTAAAGTCATGATAATGACATTTTAAATTGAATCCAATAATTTCCTAAACAGGTAATTTAATGTGTGGCCTACAGAAGTTGCCATTCATTTTCGCTCAAAATACAACATTTTTCTAATTACAATTTAAAGCTTATAAAATTTTTACCAAAGCCCGAGAAGAAAAGAAAACTCGTGGAGAAACAGAAAAAAAAGAAACTTTTCCTTCCCAAGATAGGAAGATAATTGACGCAATGCTTACCCGAAGCGGTGAGTACCTCAAGTTAGTCGTCGCTTTTTAGCCGTCAGTGAACAGCACACTTCACAGCAGGTGAAAGAACTTGACCCCCAGAACACACCGCGTATGAGCACCGTTGCGTCCCGTTATGCTCATTAAAGGCTCAAATTGCTTAGCAAATAGTTTTATTAGACGCTAAGTTGGGATCGATAAATCATGCTTCTCCGTCCCATGCCGGGCGTCGTCCGAAGAAGAACCTGTCGATCGCACAGAACCTGATCGACCACGGCAGGTGCTTTCTCGCCCGGCAATCAATCGGGCCCGGCCCGGCCCCGTGTGTCGGCTCGCTAATGATGTGAGACAATATGCTCCAATTACACTGCCACTTCTCAGCCAGGCGTCAAGCGCGTCTTCCTGCCGATCTCGTCCGGCCCGGACCCGGTTGATGGACCGACCCCATACGAGAGGGCCCCAGAGGGAAGCCTAAATTATGCCTTGTTAGCTGCAGACGCTTGGTTTGGGTCGATCAGGCGGCGGCGACGCCGATATGTTCGTGGCACTCCAAAACCGGCAATCACCTGGACCGCAAGCGCATCAGGTTCCCAACGGCCGCGGCTGGCTTCAAAAACGTGTAAACCGGTGTTCATTAGAAGCCGTCGGGAGTTCAGCAGGCCCTCGGGCGGGCCCTCTCGGGTTGCGGGTAAGTGGTTCCGGGCGAGATTCCGGGGCCCGCGGTTGATACTTTAATGTTTCACACGTTTATTAAATCGATCAGTGCCGATTGTGTGTGACTCAGACCCAGCCAGAACCGCACCCCGTAAAAGGTGAAGTTGCCGGAGGATTCTTGGGGCGATCATTGCGAGTGATCCCGGAGTGATCTTGGAGCACTGCTTCAGGAGCCACTCGAAACGGTGTCTGTGCCTGTGTGATCGGGAACAAAGGAAGTTTCGGCCCCCTTTTTTCGTTCGTGGCCCGACGCCTATGCTGGCGCCGCAACATACCGGGTCCGGTCGCCGTACACTAAACGCCACGCTAACGATTGCCAGATGCTCTGGCATCGATTTGCGTGGTTTTTTTTCCGGTGCCTCTCTCATGTCGAAAGATGCCATTGCTTCGAGAGGCTTTCGGTCAGCAAATCCGGGGCCCGAAAAAGCCGACTCATCCACCAGAGAGAGAGAGAGAGAGAGAGAAAGAGGGAGCTGTTCGGAGCCGGGGCCGGGTCATGAGAAAACATTCATTACCCGAACCACCGTTTAGAGTGTGAATTTATAATGGTTGTTGCGAATGGCCATATGTTTCGCGCCGGTCCAGGGCGTCGCAGTCACCAACGGCCAACAGATGATTAACCAGTTATGGGACGGAGAGTGCGGACGGAAACCACGATTTCAAACGCCCAGCGGATGATTATTACCCCCCCGGGACGGTTGTGAATGTTTTTGGTCGGGCCGGCCGGCCCCAAATTGCCCCCAACTAAGATGGACGAATTGAAAATGAAATCGAATGAACTACATTTCCCGACAATTACGACTGGGCTGGGGAGGGCCACAATTGTGGTGCGCCGGTAAGGTACCTGCACCGTGCTCTGGTTTGACTGGATTTGACAAACAAACATAGAGTATTGTCGTGATAAAATTGGGTCAGCAGCAATCGACGAGCGTCACCCAAAAAGGCATGCCGTGCTCGGACTATTATTTGAGGGTAATTTAATTTCACTGGAACTGGAATGCGGTTGCACCGAAAATCGACATCGCCAACCGATTGATGCTCGTCGGAGCCACCAAAACAGAAGCAGCGAAGGCGGTTTGGCGGGGAGAGATATTTTGTTTCGGGGCCAGCCGGACTAGCCCAGTTTCGAATCGGTTTCTCGCAAGACTCACTAGCTCAGGCTGTCTGGATGTGTGTGTTTTTGTATATGTATTGGCCGGCGAGCTACGGCGCGAACCCTACACGGTTTAATTATGCAGAGAAGCGTAAATTCGGCGCATGTTTCCCCATTTCGCTCTGCGGCGGGCCCGCATGTTAAGCCCCTGCCGAGTGCAGCATCTTCCTTGTGTGCCGACGTTCGCCAACTCATAAGGCTCGCCCGGAATGCTCACCGGATCGCCCGCCGGACCTAGCGGTTCTTTGGCAATGTTCATTAAAGCGAGCGCAAAACCTTGTTGCCGGCGAGCGGCAAGTAAATGAGATTTGGGCCCCACCGAGCCACTACTGGTCTACGCTTTCTTTTGCCTAGATTCGTTGATTAATCCAGGCACCGCCAATTTTTCCACCAAAAAACCCACCGCGAACCGCGTTGAGTAGTGCGTTGTTTAGAAGATTGGCGCCATTGGACCGCCATTGTTTATGAAGTACGAAATGTAAGGCCCCCATCCAGCCAAGCGGGTCCAGCCTTTTGCGAAGTTGAAGGTTATGGTCGAGCCGTTATTGGGGTGGTTTTAATGAAAGTGCTTGCCGGCGACTGTCAACGGATGGGATTGTGTTTTGGCCGTGGCAAGGAAAAGGCGACAAAATTAGGCCGTCGATTAGCTCCGCAAAGGAGGGTTACCAGCGCCGACGGTCCGGCAAATGGGGTGGAAAGTTTATGGTTTGTTTTGGAAATTAATAGCAAACGGTGCAAATGATAGAAATTGAGCGAGCAGAAGCTCCGAATTGGTGTGATTATTGCAGGCGATGGCGAAAGTAAAACCTCGAACGTTACTTTTCTGCGCTGGGGTGGCGCAAATTCAGATCATTGACACATCACATTGATCATTCACACTTTAAGATGGTATGAATTAAATTAAGAAAAAGTTGTTCATGATTTGGGTCAGTGTGAATGAAACGAGAGATTGTTGAAACCAACGAAGCAAGCATCAAAAACAACCATTCAAAACAATCATCGTTTGGAATGTAATATGTGATGTACCTTTGAATATTTTAAGGGTACAAAACTGTCAAATGAAATTCTTTCGTTGTTTCTAAATTGTCAGAAGAATCGTAATTGAGGGTCTACGAATGTGTTTATGTTTGCAAATTTGATGATGTTTCCCGTGGTTTGTTCTCTCTGGATGCCTTCACAAACATGTTTAGCTCTGTTTTGCGCTCAATCTATTTTAAGTAGTATCAAATAATTTTGGTATAACCAACTGAAAAGTGTACCTTAGGTGGTATCTTTTGCATAAAATTAGATTAAGCAACTAATTGAATCCCTTTTCGGAGAAGATCAAAATCAAACGAAGCTGAAAGAGAAAACTGTTGAAGTAAATCCAATATTGCAATGTAATAATGAGTCTATGATCAAATGAGGTATTTTTTTTTGAAAATCATTTGGAAAACTAATAGTTAGCCGAATAACAATTCTGGCTAATGGTAAAATTTCCAATGAAATCAGTATGGCTTTAGCATCTAAAAGCCAAATGCAACAGCCAAATGCAACAGCCAAATGATCATAATAATATTTCTATTCACAAATAAAGTCTAGTCATAAATTATAGAAAGTCATATTGCCATTCCTAATTCCTGTCTGTGGCCAATTGCTCCAAAATACCCCCCGGGGTGGTGCTCCAAAATCCGTCTCCGGTAGGCGTTTCCCTTTCTTTACTTTCATTTTCCGCTACCAAACATAAGCTCAAACAATATCCAAAACAAACCCACCGTTTTGGCAGCCAATCGTATGTTGCGCCGGCTTTTCGCATAACATCCGTTGACAATCGGATGCGAGGTCCCCGCCTTGAGTGATGGTTGGGGCCACTTTCACAACGGTCTTTCCGAAACCCAGCCAGCCCTGGGGGTTGGGTTCGATCGGAGGTCAAAGGCCGATGATTTGCGAAAATGAAGCCGCCATCGATCGCCAGACCCGCCAGACGTCGGTGATCCCCAGAGGGGAGGGAATGGTGGTGCCGAAGTGGGTATGCAAACAATAATCTCACCCGAACCGTACCGTGTGGCGGCTGAGAACTTCTCGCTTTCCGGTCGCTTCACGCTCCTCACGGGGGGGGTTCGTCGTCTTCGCCGGCGCCAAATGCACCGTGAAGCGCATCGAAATCCCCGACCGGATGGTGTGGCCCCGCGGCGAAATAGCTCGGGTTAAAATCGGTCCACGGGGATCGGGAAGATTCCCGGACGGAACGGAATACCGCTGAACCGTTGCTGGTCGGGGCATCCGAGATGCGCAGCGCAACACGATCTGCTTCGCGTTAGGCGGCCCACCGTGGCGTGATCGTGGGTTGATCCTCACAAAGCATAACTCCCGCCAGCCCCGCCACGCGACGTCGGCCGAACGCAAGCGGCTAGTTTACATTGAACATTTTATTCTGCTCATCATTTCTGTTGATTTAACTTCCACTTTTCAAACCCCACCCGGCCCGGCGGCTGGCGCTCCCTTCCTGTTGGCCCTTTTGCAACAAATTTGTGTGGGAAAATCGGTTCCCACCGAATGGGGTGGCCAAGCGGCTAGGGCCCCCCGGGGAGGGGTGCTGGAATCCAGTAACGTACCATTCTGATGCTAACGGACCCGGTAGCTCGATTGTCATGCACTTCAATCGTTTCTCTCTTCCTCTCTCTCTCTCTCTCTCTCTCTCTCTCTGTCTCTTCTTGATGAGTTTGAAGAGCTCATCTGCGACTCACCCACAGCCCGGAGCCATTGGGGGGGAGAGAGAGAGGATGAAAGGGATGGGAAAAAATGGAAATACGTATCTGCATCTCATTTCTTTTCATCAGTCAAACGAGCTCTCAACGGCTGCTTCCGGGATTTGGGGCCGCGGCCACGGCAACGGTTTCGGGTGGCTTTTAGATGGGATTTTGGGCGACCTCCGGAAAGGGAAAGTCAACGAATGGGTTTGACAAACATGTCAGCTAATAACCCAATATCCTCTTCGTCTGTGGGCCGCAAACGGTCGCAAATACTACATGGATTCAGAAGCACTGCTCCTAGTGCCGTTGGTGCCGCTATCAACTCGAACTTCACAGCAACAGTAGGCCCTGTCGAACAATTCGCTGATAAACGTCAATGCCTAGTTGAGTAAAAGGACGACTCGAGACCAAACACACAAAAGGAAATATTTAGAAATAGGTCTTATCGTATGATATAAATTGGCAACATTATAGAAGAGTTCAAAATTATGTTGAAGGCTCCTTCAAAAATACATCGCTTGATATTCCAACATTTAACCGTTTCTCGGTGACTTTAAAGTATTGAGTAACCCAAAAGCAGCTGTCGTCCAGCTCGCATCTTGCTCAAGTGCGCTCTCCATTCGCCTGTTGTTTGTTGTGTCGACTTTGTTTGTTCTCGGGCGGTCCGAGGCGATTTTCCGCGGCGATCTGGGTGACTTCAACATTTTCAATCGTCGACCCACAAACCGGCCCCTGCTTCCGTAAACGGTGCTAATGGGCGCGCTGAGCTGAAAAAAAAACCTGTGCCACACTTTTATTTTCCAACCACTTTTCCCATCTGTTTGTTTGCTTGGCTTGGCTTTTGAGGTCGGCCCACCACCGTCGGCAGTTTTCCACCGTTGTTGTTTTCCTCCGTTTGACTAAATAATTCAATTTGACCCGTCTCACCCGTTTTTTCTTTCTTTTTCTTCCTTTTCTTGCTCTTCTTCTTGCTCGGCAGAGTGCACTCTAGCGCCGTTCATCAGCGGTTCCAGCGCGGAGAAGATACCGTTCGTCTTTTTGCCCCACCGTGGCCAAATCGTTCATCCGAGCCGCGAGATTGGATTTCCCGGTAAGTTTTCGTCCCTACGTTCTGGTAGCTCACCGTCCACGGCCAAGAAAACGATCTACACTTCGCGGCTCTTGACTTTAATTTAGCAAACAATTACTTAGCCAGGCTGGCCCTCCGGGTGTGTCCGGGGCCTTCGGATGAGCAAGCTCCGTTCGGAGCCAGAAAAACTCGGGTCTCGGGCCACCTGACCCGGAGAAGGATCCTCCTGGGCAGCACCTGTTTCTTGCCACCATTATTTAACAACTCTCGGTCGAGTGGTTTCTTTTTTTTGCTCCGATCGCTTTCCGATCCGTACGAATTTTTCCTCGACTCTAACGCTCCACATTAAGCGCAAGCCGTGTAATATAGCCTTGGTGCAGGGTTCGTGCCCTTTTCGCTCAACGGCGCGACGGATGCAATTTGCGCTTCTGACCACTGTGTGCCCGTGTGTGGCCAGTTGTTTGCCTTTCGGTAGCCCCGGAGTGCTGCCACCGGTGGCAAGCACTTGGAACACGTTCCGAGCCACTCGAGAACATTGTGCGATCCGCGTGGACCCGTGCGCATGTTCTGTACCGTTTCGGATGCGGCATTTAGCTTGATGCACTGCTGAGCGCAAGTGGCCCCGAAATATGAGCTGGAGCCGACCAGGCCTACCCGGGGATTGCTCCCGACCACGACCCCATCTAGGCAGGTCAGTAGCCTAGGCGGCGGGCCGTGTTGCGCGATAAATGCACAGGACGGTCCACTGTTAACGGCAGCCGGTCGCGAAATGGGTTGTTAGGTGGGACGTGTGGCAACAGTCAGCAGCCGAGAGAGAGAGAGTTGGCGACATGGCGACAGAACAATCCAAAATTGACCGTCATTATGCGTCATTAACTGTGTGCACGGCCATTTTTTTCTTCTTTTGTTCTGTTAGTGGCTGTTGACCGCCAGAAGCATCATTTAGGCGAAGGCCACCAGAACGTTTAGCTCGCGCCGTGGAGTGCATAGAATGTGGACAATTTCGAATGTGTCGACATGCGTTGGATTGCATCGTACATGAAACATTAGCCTTCTTTCTCTCATAATAAAATGAGACACTGCAACAAACTTTACGAAGTCATTATATGGACTGAAAACTACATCAATAATTAATCGATGGAACCAGAATTTTGGAACACAATTTTATTGATTGCAAACAATTTTGTTTACGATGTGTCGGATCATCGGTTTCTCTAATTATCGTGAATCTTAGAGAAACCCACATCCGCCTGGCGCTAGGACTTGTTGCACCAACAACTGGTCAGCGTGAAACAAATTTACAGGATTATGCAAATGGCACTTGGCGTCCGTGCAGCCAGCCAGCCGTGTCAGACCTTTTTTATTAACCGTTTTAGAGGTTTTCTGCACCTGGCAGGCTTCGCCAGTTTTAGCCATCACTTTGCGGGCCCCGTAATGCTCAACGCACTCGCACCTGGAAGGATCCATTGGTCAAAAATTTATTCATTCCTCATAAACGAACGCTGTGGCCCGGGTTGGCGCTCATAAAACGAAAACATCAATAAAGGTCGTAAATAGTTTGAATGGTCTTCGACTGTTCTGTTTTCTGTTTGCGGCCTACCATAAATTAGCCGCGGCCGGGGATCTTTTGGCAACCAGCGGTAACGGCAAACACGTGGCGAGCGATCGGATCGAATTAGCTCGATCGGTTTTTTCGGGCGTTCCCGGCTCCGAAACAGTTGTTTTCTTTGCTACGGACGGCGACGATATTTCGCCGCGTAACGAAATGTAAATTAGATCCCTTTCTTTAGCCGGAGTAGATTGGTTTTTCAGGGAAGCGGAGTGGAAAGCCTGCGAGGCGGGGCCAACGTTATTGTGAAGCAAATTAGCTCACGTAAAACACGTCACCCGGTCCGCGCTGGAGAGTGGTGGCTTGGCAAACACGTCAAACATTCGCTGGGTTTTTGCATGATTAATGTCGAAAGAAGTCCGCGAAGCATTAGCAGCCACTGGCCACATGGCTGATGGTTGGCAGCTGAAAATGTGACCGAAATTGATTTTCCAACCCTGGTGCCCTGGGCGTCTGGGTTAGAAGCTTTGGAGTGATCTGGAATTTTATTGTTCTTTGGGATTTTACTGTCCCCCTAGGAAAGATGGCTCACGATTGTATCGTCCGGCTCGTTGATCTACATCACAATGGAGCTAGAAAATCGAATCAAATCTCGGCAGGCCGATCAACTGGCTTCTTCGTGGGCTTTCATATGTAAAACGGAGCCTAACCGGAGCCCGCAGCCGGTAGGTAGGTGATCCTGATGGGACCAATTCTCCTGGGTCGATTTCTTAATCAGGTTTGATCGGGAGATCCCGGGCGAAAGTGCGCACCTGCCCGGAGAACATAAAGCCCACAACGCCTCTCAAATGCAAATCAGCCCGTTCGAGGGCTCTTTGGAGCCATCCTCTTCGAGCTCACGAAACAAAGCGGCCCCGGACGACATGCGTCCCGGGGCCGAGACCGACCGAAACGGGAACGACCGATCGGCGACTAATAAAATAATAACAACGTAGCCCCGTTGAAGGGTCATAATAGCAATAATCATGCTGATGCTTGTAATCATCGCACAGCGCGTGTTCCCGTCGGCTCGAGGACGCTGACGTGGCCCGTTGTTGTTTGTTTGTTTGATTGGCGCATCAATGGGCCGCGGTCCTCACCGGACGGCCTCACTGGCCTTTTCCGGCTGGACGCCCAGAAGAGGGGTTTCCACTGGAAAGGGATACGACTCTCGAGCAGCTTCGCGCCACGCAATCGATCCGGCCCGACAATGGCTACACCCTGAAGTGGATGACACTCGACGGGCCGCGCGGAATCAAGACTTCAACTCCCGGTGCCGTACCGGTGCGTGCGCTGATGAGCGCTTTCTTGGAAGAGCAAATGTATGACGCAGGAATTGACGCACATTTCTTGGACCCCTTCATGAAGCCGAATTCTTTTGGGGTGCGTAGCGTAGCCTTCGCACACTAACGGTATTTGGAAAGGTGCGACAAAATTCCAAAATTGAACCCACGATTGAGGGACAGGATCAGCAAGGCTCCCGGGCTCGAACAGGTTTAAGGATTTACCGGGTCGGTCAACTCCCCAACTAAAATCCCACTCTCAGCCGTTAACGGAAACACTAAAATTGTTTCCAAATCATTTCTCGGAATTTAAAAACCTGTTCGGCCTGTGGGCCCGGGCGTAATGAAATCTGTTCGAAATGACCGGCCCTCATTGGCTCTGTCATCGGCGTGGTCGTGGCGTAAATTGGTCACATAAAACGGATAACAAACGCAGTGCGCTAGCGCACTGCGTTTTGCGCGTGAAAGTGAACGCAGCGCTCCCGAAGAAAGGAGCGCACATTCTCGACAAGGAAGCTCGCCGTTCGCAGAATCAACATTCCTTTCGGGCCGGAACCAGCGCAATGTTGCGCTCACTAAACGCGGCCGTTGGGAGCGTTCTGGGCACCTGAGGGACCGGGTTCGCACGTTTTGTGTTGTATGGCATTACTTTGAAAGTGCTTTCGCCATTTTTATTGCGCTGCCGAATAATGTCCGCGCGGGAAGACGTGCCATAAACTTACACTCGGAACGGCGGTGACGCTAACGAGTTGATGTGTTCGGATTTTTTTTTTTCAATTATTGGGCCATTGGGAAGTTTTCACTTTATCATGCGTATTCGTCCTGTGCAGAGCCGGCGCAGTCTGTTGGATTTATGCTAAAGAGATTGATACGAACGAGCGGAATGGTTGCAAACATTCACCGAATGGCGGCGCGGGTTCCAGTCACCTCAAGACAGTGTTTACTTTGTGGCCTTTCGGGGGCTAATCAACCTTTAACATCTGTCCTTTCGGGCACTTCGGTATCAACGACGGCCAGGGGCTAGGTCAACATGCGCACACCAAATGTTGCCTTTCTTCCTAAAAGTACTTGGGAACGCTGATTTATGATAATGATTCTTTCATTAGTGTGGCCACTACGATAAGGCTGGATACCTTGAGATACTTTAAAGACACCTTGAGAGAGAGAGAGAGTGAATGTCGGAGAGAAGATGTCACCCGTATAAAATTATCTCCAAAATGAGTCTTTCGTTTGAAAGTTCCAAACATGGTCGTTATTAAGTGAAAGTTGGTGACTTTAAGCATAATAAAGTGAATTATTTTTAGAGCTTCCGTCGACGCTATATCGACTAACAGGAACTGATGTGAAAGGAGTTGAAGTTGGTGATAATACAGCTATGACCGTTTTAACAGATAAAATAAATTAATTAAGTAGATAAATCGTTTGCGAAGCTTGATTTACCCAAATTAAAGGTATGTTACAATTCACGATAACTGAACATTAACTGGTTCGGCTCCACAGGGACTACTTCAAACTTCTGAACGTGAGAGAAACTATTAAACAAACAACATATTATTATTAATGTTTTAAAAATTGCGGCACTTTCCAAGGAACGCTAACCACCGGAGCCGAGTTTCGGCCTAGGAACGAACCCTAGTTCTAGCGCAACTCAATGTACTACAGCGAATCGTAACAGTCTGAACATGGCCATTAAATCCCCTGTCTTTTCTCTCTCTCTTTGCAGGCGTCAAAATGCCGATGTGTGCGGTGTCGGCCGCCCAATACCTCACGACGAAGGGGTGGGCCGAGCTGCGCAACCCGCTCGACACGGACGTCCCGTTCCGGTTGTTCCGCGACGAGGGCCGCATCTACCTGCAGTGGCTCGGGGAACCGGAACTGCGCCAGCGGATGCAAGGCCGGTTGGTGCTGGTGCACCTGATGTGCCGCGACATGACCCCGCGCCTGCCCCTGCCGAAGGATAGCCGGGCCGCCGTGCCGCACGGTACGTGTTGTCGAGCAGCTAATGGTTTCCCGTGTTCTCCGTGCCCCGTCCGCCGTGTCTTTGTTTTATTAATTTCTTTAATTTCCACCGGCCGCGGAGAGGGCGCGCGCGCGAGCCTAGGGCACGCTCCGCTGAGTCCGCCCGCTGAGTCCGCCTCAAGAAGTCAGTGACTCCTTCGGGCCGCGGCCACGCCATGTTACAATATCGCACGCCCGGTGCACCGAGGGCAGCCATTCCTGGAGGAATAATTAGAACCGCTTGTGATTTTCCACTTCCCCACGGGCTGTGTACCCCTTGTTGTTGGCCGTGTTTTGCTACGCCCCGCGAAGGGCCGTCCGCAACCCCTGCGAACCCCTCGGAAGGTATCGTGTCAAATTTTTATCTTCACAACACCAGCCTTCCCGGCGGACTCGGCCGAGCGTGGCGCGGAAAGAAGCGCGATAAATTTATGATGAATCACTCCTTTCTGGAGTCCGCACCATCCCCCCCTGCAGGTCGCAGGTTTACGTTCTTCGGCGGTGCCTTAGCTCTCTCCCGTGCGCCCAAAGTGCTCGCTTATTTGGGAGCTCATAAATTCATTAGTTTGTTGGCTTTAGAGCGACCGGCGGCTTTGACAAGCCCTCCACACTCTCCTTTGACCCCCGTGGAGGTCCGCGGAAGAGGTGCTGAAGAGTTTATAGTGTTCCTATTTATTTATGAGGCTTTCCGCCGTGTTCTTCTTCGCGCCATTCCGCCCACCACGTGCCATACCCGTGCCGGCTCTCTCTCTCTCTCTGTACGGTGCGGTGACCCCCATCTGGTGGCGATCTGGAACGAATTGGGCCCAAAAGTTTCAGCGGCCAGTGTGCGTCAGTGATCGCCAGCAGATGATTAGCCGTCGCGATGGGCCGTTGGATCGCGGTCACCGATAGTCCGATTCTGGGGAGATTCTGGGCCGGAGGGCCGGGGCACATTAGGGCCGTAAATAGACCATTACGGCACTCTCCGGGAGGTCACACTAGCGACGACCTCGGCTTCTGCAAAAAGGAAACCATCACCCTGCGGAGTGCGTCATCATCTACCGGACGAGAGATTACATCGCAACCGGCTTGTGGGCAACATGAGTTATGGACCTCACTGCCTCAATAGCAACGGGTGATCGCCCGTTTTTTGTTGACGGGCTTCCTTACAGTGCGCCGGAAATGGTCAACCAATTACTGATCAATAGCTCAACAGCACGCAGTCCATCTTCGTCTTGTTAGCCGATAAAGAACTAGATCGTGGCAGGTGATAGCTTCGGAACAGTTCTCCGTTTTGTGGCTTTTTTATGCAATACAATTGAACTGGCAGCTGTCTGGCGATGCTTGAAGCTAGTTTAGTTGTAAATTATCCTAAAATGTAGTTGAGAAAATTGTAGCTCTATGAAGAATTGGAACAAGGCAACACAACCAGTCAAACGTTAAAGATGTACCTGTCCGGAGTGACCCCAATCTAGCTGTGGACGGTGTCGATTCAATCGGGCCGGTGCTACGGACCTAAGCCTCCAACCGTCTACGCCGAAGATCGATGAGTTGTTTGGGTTTTATCACTTTACATCCCACGTCCCATAAAGTGCCCGCAGTACCGGGTGACCCGCTTTAATGGTTCCGTCTCCATCGCTGGAAAAGCCACCCTCCCCCATCCAGGCCTGTTTCCACCCGCGGGCGCACTCGCAATTGCACTGCGACAAATAGAGTGCGATAAAAACGAATGGCAGCGAATGATATTTTGTAATCAGCGAGTAAGTTATTTACGATGCCCGCGAACGCGATATCGCACACTCACGGGCCGTATCTTCCTGGTGGCCCTCCGTCCCGGACGCCACCTTCGGGAGACGAGATCCCGGTCTATGTTTTATAGCGCCTAGGTGCCGGCTCCGGAGGACCCAGCATAAACGGTGTATGTAAATGAAGCATCATATGTTCGTTTGATGATGCTGCTCTTTTTGTCCGCGATCGTAGGCGACTCCTTGGGGCGATCCTGGCGATCCGATCTGTGTTTTGTGAGTGTTGCTGGGTTTTTTCTTCGGTTTCGCTGCACAACTCATTGCCCAACCCCGTTCCTATTGGTCCGTGGTCGCGAGTATTTTATGGCTCCTGCAATGGCATCGACCATCGTTGGCCATTCGACTCTATCTTTAACCGCCCCTGGGGGCTCAATATCGCCTGGGCTTGCCACACACATGCACACACATGCACGCCGGCACACGGTCGCATTAACAATAAAACAAAATTACTCCCCTAGTTAGGAGGATATTAATTCTGCTCCATTTATTATCGCATCGTGTACGTCTTCGTGATTTTGCCGCCGCTCGTCAGGTTCGCGTCGGATGTGCTAGGGCCGAGGATTCCTAGGACGCCCAGCATGGCTGGCCGAGCGTGGTGGCGAATTATGATTTATTATTTGCACTGCTCACCACCGATCAGCGAGCGAGTGCACGAATCGTGATCGTGCCGGTTGCAGTTTCATTTGTCCGGGTCAGTTCCCGTTCCCGCGGCTGAGCAGCGCAGTTGTTGCTCCCGATTTCTGCACCCCGTTCCGTGCAACAGTTCCCCATTGGTACGGTGGTTTTCAATTTGCACTGTATCCACCCTCTGCGCATTAGTGCGATTTATGGCGGACGACGGACGACGGCCGCTGGAAATGATTATTTATGCGTTCTATCGTCGGCCAAAAATCTGCTTCTGGTACCACGCAGCCAAGGATGATCGTTTTATTACACCTTTCTCTCGGACAGCAGCAACAGCAGCACCGGTTGATAGAATGTTCTGTCGACTGTGGCAAAGGCCACAGACACAGTGGTTGAACTTGATCATATCGACCGACGCACTCTGTAGCCTCAATTAATAAAACACCGACGGCGTTGGGCAGTTGTAGCAATAAATTCACTTTACGCCCCAACTCGATCCCTTCTCGGCCCGGGATCAGATTTCGCCTGAGGTGTGCTTTCTGTTGCGCTGACGCTCATCGTTTACCTTTCTTTTTCCTCCACAGATGACATGCAGATGCCGAATCAAAACATCTTTACACCGTGCATCGCTTTCCGCGTCGTCGGGACACCCATAAAATACGTCAACAGTAAGTGTTTGTTTATTTTTATGTTGCTTTATTTTGCATCTTCAGCTCTGTTGGGTTTCCTACTCTCTTTGTTTTCGGTTTTTCTGACCAGCTGATGATGATTTACGGTGGCGAATGTTTTGCTTCACTCCTCTTAATTGCACCACACTCCGTTGCATAATTGCCACACTGTTACGCTCGGAGTCACAGTTTTTTTTTTTTCGGTGCCCTCAACTAGAAGATCGTCAAGCCTGAACACGGTTTATAAGGTGAACTGTTTATGCCAATCGAAATGATCGCGACTCTCACATTTCAAGACTTGTACGCCATCCTATTTGTTGTATTTTTTAAACAGTAAAACAGTTATTAATCAAATTGAAACTAAAATTGGTTAGAATTACGATTATTAAACATTTGAAAGCAGAAAGTAAATATTCACGTGTCTCGGATTAGATTTATCAAACGAGACCCCAACTATTGCATTGTCGGTCATTATGTTGTTAAAATGACCATATTATGTTGCCCAAAATGGCGAGTGACATTTGTACCTTGAATAGGATTCTCACATTAATGGAATATCTCTGCGCACCCTTGAGCTCCTTGGAGATTCGAATCAGCAACATTCAGCTGCTTGTTGCTATAACAAATCAGTAGTCAGGAGTCAAGATGTTGACAATAAATAGCCCCCGTGGTCAAGTACTGTCCAGGTACTTGTCGCTCACCCATTCGGTAGCCAGCCAGCCAGGTGACTTGCAACCCCGTCAGGCCAAGCAAATTGAAAGCGAAAGCTCGAGTCATCCGCTGCCCCGAGCCGCGACTCAAGAGCAGACCTCCGAACACCTCGTGATAATCACTTCCTGCCGTCAAAGAAGACGTTAACAGCACAGTGGCCGCACAGTCCCACACCCGCGGACGGACGGACGGATGGACGGACGGTAACCCAAACAAAACCCGGCGCGGCATAATAATCATTCATAAAAGTTCATCGGACGAATGCTCGGAGCTCACTGAGTCGTGTAATTGATATATTTACTTTGGTCCCCTCTCTCTCGCTGGTGCGGACTTGCGGTTCACCTTCTCGGCTTCTGAGGCTTCGGCTTCGTCGTGACCGGCGGAACCTCGCCCGGTAACATTGTATGCAAATCAGCACGAAAGAGACACAGAGACCCGGGGTTCACCGGGGGCACTGGAAACCGGGTGCCGGCGAAGGTGATCTTTAAGACGAATGATCAATGTTTTGTGGTTAACCACCGGCGCACTCGCGCCCCTGATGGTGCCAAATGAATATATGCATGCCCGGGCTATGCCAAATGAGTCTGAAAGATGCGCGCATGCTACTTAGCGGAGGTGGCCGAGCGCGGCCACGAAATGAAAGCGAAACAAAACGTGAACCCCAATTAAGGGAGAAAGGGCGTCGTAATTATGAGCAAACGCACGAGGAAAGGGAAAAGAACTCGCACGGGCTGCGTGTGTGGAGTTTTCTATTAATTTGCCTTCCTTGCAGAGATGAGCTATTTATGCTCGAATTTTATTCCTTTCGATGGTCACCGGGAAAAGGAGTAGCCCAAATGGGCCAACGGATAATTAACGTGCCGAGGGTTTTTACTCCAACGAATTTCACTTCCACGTTCAGCAATGGACCCGGTCGCGACTCTGGCGACCCATAAATAAAATGCAACATAGAAAAAGAATCCACAACATATGCTCGCAGTGAAACCCGGTAAGCCCCGGAGGCTGTACCACAATGGGGTCCTAGGGAGTAATTGTCCTATTTGTCGCCCCATAAAGTGTTCACGATGACAAAACGCTGCAAACGCAAAAGACCATCGCCACAGCCGACCAGTGCGGCCGAACACGGTGGACGGATAAATTATGAGTCCCACCGGGGAGGAACGTTCCACCCGGGAAGAAATCATTTTCTCTCTTCCTCGTATGGCATCCCCGGCAGCCAGTGGGGACAGTCTGCTCCCACGGCCTCAGCATACGGACTGGGGACGACAAAATTATGGCAGATCGTTTACACAAATCCACCACAACATGGTGGGCCGTTTGGTGCGTTTGGCGCATTAATCGAACAATTGTGCCCCGTGTGGAGAGGGGTCCAGGGTCTCAGAGGAAGGAAAGAGGAGGTACACCAGGGACTAGCGCCTCTATTCGTGACAAAGTGGCCACCCGACAAACGGCCACCGCCCAGGCTTCATTCAAACCGTTTCCGTTTTTATCGCTTTCGGTCGAGAGACTAGCGCGCGGCGGCAAGACACGAACCCGCGGCCGCGGTCATTCGTTTGCTTTATTGTCCCATTTGGGGTGACTTTATGAGACGTCTTACTCGATCGGGATAATTCGTTTCGCTCGTTCTCACCCGTTTCCACTCAGGGCTCGGGCAACCGCGCCTGTTTGGCTACCGTTTGTAGTAGGGCCTCATCCGCCGAATGGGCCCAAAATTCATGCTGACCGTGACGAAGCTAAACAATCGATCACTCGCGCAGTGCGGCGCATTTTATGTGCTTCCTTTTTGGCCTGGGGCGATCAACAGCGAGTGGACCCCGAAACCCGCAAATTAGTCCATTTTCTTCACGCCTGTTTGGCTGCGATGACATTCAACCGAAATGGTAACAATTGGCCGAAAGGAAATGAACATCGGTTTATGCTTGGGATTACCGGCTGTGAATCGAATCGGAAAAAAGGTGATGCAGAAAACTTAAAGAATGAACTCTGGCCGTGCCGCATCTCGCATGTCGGTGCGAACGATCTGCATCGCGATCTTGCTGGTGGGCCTGTGCCTAGCAGCTAGTGCCATTTGGCTGACAAATTCCATGCTAATTATGCTTGCATCGTGATAAATAAAATGCATTGCCTCTCGAAACTGGGAGCAATAAATGAGAATCGTAACTTAATGTTATTGGCTGCAATTTCTCCCGATTCTTAACGATGGCTTGTTGCGCCAACTCGATGGAGGATAAGTTTGACAACCGTTCAAGAATTTAGCGTCCTCCGCTGAAGGTGTGAAGCACCTGTCTGCTGTGCTCGCTGCAGTGGAACCCACCTGTTAGACACCGCGCACCGTAAGATGCTATCCCATTCGCATCGAACCGTTCATCCCTGACATTTAAAAACACGACCGGTGGCTGCCGATCATTAGGCGGTTCCTTCGGCCATCATAAACTTAACTTATGCTGAACTGGTTTTAATGGGCACGATCGTTACTGAACGATCGTTATAAATTCCAGTTCAGCGCCTCGTATAACAAGAAATCCGGATCAGCTCGGCTGCTCGGCTGCTCGGCGGGACAAGAATGTTACAGCCGATCCGGCCCCGCCAGAGAGAATAAAAAATCACAGCCAATTATGCTCGATCCCTTTTTTCGGAACGTCAACGGAACCGGAGCACACTTCCGAAAGGGTACGGTCGATTGAGACATTCATAAATATTTCGTTCTCATACCGTACACACTGGCCCCCGGGACCGGGCCAATGGTGAACGATCAATCCGTTGTCTTGTAATTAATTATATTTGGGGCAATAGCGGAGCAGTAGCATCGATGGTTGTGTTACACAATCGTCCCGGCGCAACCGGGCTGCAGCGGGATTTATAGCTACCAGATTGTGCCTTCGTTGGGAACGGGATGCAATCTGATCTGCCTTCTGATGCTCGCTTTCTAATTGGTAGTTCCTGATTTGTTAACCAACCCGAAATTAACGTACAATGTTGGGCCCACCGATTGATCGAACCGTAAACCACATTCCGTTGGCGGGAAAACGCCTCATTTGCCCGATTGCCGCATGATTCTAAATGTTAATTCGGTTTTTATGGGATCGATTTATTGGTTTACTGGATGAGATTTTGAGTGTTACAAAACGATACAAACCGGATCGGTTTAGTACCGTAGGGAGTGCCGACATCGAACTACAGTTCCCATGTCTTGGGACGATTGTTCTTGCAAGCGGATTGGGTTGCGGAAAAAGTTTTTGGTTTGCAATAAATGAAATTCATTTCGTTTTGCTATCGAATCTTATATATTCTAATTTTTTCATAAATAATTTTACGTAGGCCTAGGCTAAGAATTTATAGTTTACATCCTGGCCGTATTTTTAACTGTTAAACAATGTTGGGATTAGGATAAAAAGAAGCTTTTAGTTTCCTACTAATAATTAATGTTTGCATTTCAAAATCATTTTTTTATAAATTATTGAGCATAGGTTAAACTGTACGGAGTAGCTTCTTGTTACAATTAACCTAAACAGATGTTTCCTAAGATTCTTGAACCTTTCTATTCAATTTGAAAAACATTCTTAAAACAAATATTTGGATAATTTAATGTAGAATTGAACCCTCGTGTTATGCAAAATTAGTACCAATCATAAGGCAATTGGATTGTAGACAAACTATCGACGGACTTGTGTGGGAAATCCAGCATATAATTGGAGCCCCAACCTCAATCAAACTAGAAACAAGTAGAAAAACAGGAACTCTAAATGGTCCAAACGCGGTCCTCCGTCCCTGTCGTCAATGTTCAGATCGTTTTCCCAGCTCCCCTGAGCCCTGGGCAATGGCAGCCCGGCCGTGGCACATTAATATTAACCCATGTCGAGGAACCGTCTAGCGATAGTAAAAATGGTTTATGGACACCGGGACCGGGACCGGCTCTTTAGGTTTGCATTTTTCCTCTTGTTTTTCGCGAAACCCGACCCTCAATGGGGCGGATCGCGCGGTTTGATCGTTTGTGGTTTCGCTATCGTAAAAGAGCCATCAGCGGAATGTATTACTTCACATTATACGCCTAGATTGTGTTGTTGCGGTGAAAGAGAGTCATTTCGGTTTGGGGAGAAAAAACAAAACCGACCCAAGCCGGATGATGCAATGACGGAACGGTCCGCCCGATCGGGAGGAAACATTTGTCTAAGCTCCTTCGCTTCCTATTTTGTGTTTTGAATACCGCACTCACCTTTCTTCCAAACAAATCTCACCCACTTAGGGCCCCACGATCAGTTCCCATCAGGGGGCCAAGTGTAAATATTTTTTAACGCGTAACCGGAGCAACATATTTATGCTCGACCAAAGAACAATCTCCCGAAGTGGAGCTTTCGCTTTCACAACCTGCGACCGGCACGGGCAGCAAGAGTGTCACAAACCGCCCGGGGCCGGGTGTCTCTTCGGGTGTCATAATTCATACCCTCGTGGTCCTCTTTCGGTGGCCGATCCGGGCGCCGTCTTCAAATGGGATCACTTTAAGTCAGCGATTATGCTAATTGTGTGAGCGCCGCCCAGGGAGGACTTGGGCTCCGCAGGTGCCACCGGTGCTCGTAAATCACGCCACCGTAAAACGGGTCCATTCGCGCAGACAGCGCAGACCGGCTGGGCCGTTCCCTCTAGATGTTTACGATGCGAACAACCACCAGCTCGACCTCATCCTATTCAGCAGAAGTCCGGCGATGGCCTCGAGGAAAACCAATGTGTCATCCGGACGTCCGTTCGCCCGGGTCGGACCGCGCCCCGGTCAGTGAAAGTGAGTTTTCCACACCGTTCGCCACTTCCGAGTAACGACGCAGTATTATCACACAATTATGAATATTATCCAACCTCAGCCATTTTCGGCGGGGGGCGAGCGAGACGGCCGTTCCGTGGCTGGCCGCCGCGTAATGGCCGGGCTCCGGGGGCTTTCTCTTTTCGAGCCCGCGCCCGCTGGGTGTGATAACGGCCCCCGCCGGATGGTGCCGCGTTATCAGGAGCTATGCAATCGCCACCTTCGTGATAATCGGTCGGACACCGCTGCGGTTCCGGTGTCCGCGGAGTTGCCAGCGTTGCTGTGGGTGCGAGCGGAGATGACGCAATGGATTTGCCCTTTGTTGTGGGGTGCCTGATCTGATGAGTCGTCTTCGCACTAGTGATCGGTAAAACAACCCCTCTCACCTCTTAATACGGCCTATGCAAACGCCCGAGTGATCAAACCTGTGCGGTGCCTTTCGAAAGGGATACTTTTCACTGTGACCGCTCCCACCGTGAGCCGGGCAGACCCATTGACTATTAATAAGCTCGATCGTCTCGCACCACGAAAGCCCATTAAAAGGTGCATTTCGTTAAACGGTTCACTGAAGCCGACGGTGACATAAGCGACGTGTGTTGATGCTCCTGAAGATCAGGCATTGAGCGTTACAAAATTGGAAAGCAATCTCTTAATTCGCAAACGGAACCAAACCGAACCGACATTCCTGAACTCGATAATCTCTCGCCCCGCAGATGTCACGGAGGTAACGTTCTCGTCGGAGACGCACGTCGAGCAGCCGTCCGGTTTGTCCACCAAGGAGTACGTCGTGATCGCCGTGTGCAGCCTCTGTCTGGGCCTGATCTACATCGCGTCGGTTTTTCTCTACATCCACGTGAAGAAACGCAAGAATAGATCGGGCTCGGAGGATGATCCGGACCATGGGATGAAGAACGACTACTCCACGTACCAGCAGAATGACCAGGTAACGTTTGGGGTCGGCATGGGTACGACGGTAAGTCCGTTTGGTGGTCAAGCCCGGGCCAGCTTCATCGGGCGGAACGCACTCGGCGGTAGCCAGCGGCAGAGTGGACCGGGTGGTGGACCGGGAGGGCCCCACCGGGGTCTGACGAACGTGGGACTGCACGCGGAGGAGATCGGCATCGTCAAGAGCAACCCGCTGCTGAAGCACTTCCCGAATCTGAGCGACAATTCGGGTTTCATCAGCGACAACTCCAACTCGGTGTCGGAGTTCGAGGATGACATTACGACCGACATGGAGAAGCAGGTAGGTTACGGGGTCGCGGGGTCCTCTGACCGGTCTCTGAACTGGATCCATTTTGTCCTTCCACTCAGATGCAGGGTGGCAAGCATCAGCCAAAAAACTTCTCCGGGCGTACCGAACTGGATGGCGAACTTCGCCTTCAACAGCAACAGCAGCAACAGCAGCAGCATCAGTCGGTTCTCCTGCACCACCACCGCCTCCACCAGCAGCAGCAACACCACCAGTTCCAGCAAGACCCGCTGAACTCTGGTGGCCAGGATACGGAGTGCCTGCCCGAGGAAAATGTATCCATTGTCGAAGAACTGAACAACGAAGAAAAGCTCGAAAGTATGAAGTCTATCGTTAACGGGACGATGCGCCGGAAGCTGTACTTCAACCCGGCCTACTTCGAGCCGCACCTGCTGGTGGTACGTGGCCACTGATGCCGGCCATCGCCGCGACTAATTCACTAACCCATCCTCACACCCATCTTCTGTCTCCCGCAGGCACCACCACCGGCGGCGATCGAGTTCCTGAACAAGATCCGCGAGGTGATCACGATCGCCAAGTACAAGATGTCCTCGAAGCGCTTCCAGCCATCGCTGAACATTATTCCGGAGGAGCAGCAACACGCGGCTGGATCGGAGACGTACGCGGCCGTCCAGACGGGTCCGGCTAGCCGCCGATCGAGTCTGATCAGCTCGCGGAAGGACAGTTCACGGAAGAGCGCCTGCTCGGGCTGTCCGGGCTGCGAGAAGAAACCGACCACGGCCGGCACGGACTCGGTCCTGGTGCCGTCGAGCAACTGTCGTAACTGTGGTGACAAGCAGAACAGCATCCGGAAGTGGCTCGAGGACGTGTCATCGACGCACGAGCACCACGGTGGTGAGGACGATTGTTACGACAGCAAGTCGAACCTTCTGGCCGCCGACGATAGTGGTGCCGCCGGGTGTGACTCCCCGGCGAACGATGAAGGTGATGGGCCAACCGGTGGAGCTACCGGTGGACACACCAACGCGGCCTTCACCGGTGACCAGCAGCTCGATGAACGGGCGGCTCCCGAATCGCTGCCGATACGGCCGGACATCAAGAAGCACCCGAAGCACGGTGGCCGACCGTCGAAAAATGGCGGGAGTTTACCGAGTGACACTTCGTCCACTTCGGACAACGAGACGATCGTGGCGAACAGCGTGAAGGAACGCGGCTCGTCGGTGGGCCGAGTGCCGTCGACGAGCAAATCGATCCGCTCGGACCACAGCTCCGCACCCAAGATCGTATCGCACAGCCTGAAGGCGGACGTGGGGTCCAGCAAGTTGGCTAGATTGGGTCCGTCGCAACCGGATGACGTCGGAGTTGGGGCGTTGATGAAGAACGCCAGCTTCATCTACGAGGAAGGACCGAGCCGGCCGGCACCGACCAAGCAGGATCTGTACATGCGGAACACCAACAACTCGGTGGCCAATCTGGACACGAACAAGGTGTACGATAAGCGCGATCTGTATGGGCTGGCCGGCACCGAGATCTACAACAACCCCCAGTTCGAGGCGTCCCCGTTGATGCCGCACAAGGCACTGGCCACGGTACACTCGGTGCACCACCACCACAAGCCGGGCCGGAAGTCGGGTGGATCGCACACCGGAAGCCTGGGCGCAGCAATGTCCGGCCGACGGCACCACCAGGAAGTGGTGGACCAGTACGCGAACGTGAAGCCGAGCATGATGCGGATGCGCAACATCAGCCAGATGCCGGACATGGTGTACGAGGCGCTAGCGATGGACCAGCGCAAGATCCGCTCGTGGACGGAACGGCACGCGATGGGGCCGGTGGTGGAGCCGGTGGTGGACTACCACCACCAGGCGGACTCGTCCGACAGCCGGTTCAGCAGCATCGATCGGCACGAGCGGTACCGGAACGAGAAGTTCTTTCACGATTTTTTAAACTCGGACCAGGAGGGCAGCAACACGCTCGGGAACCGGTCGGGGAAGGGGTCGCTGCCGCGGTACCAGCCGGACTCGCCGATCTACTCGCGCAAGTCGCCCCACTACCTGATCGTGGACTACGAGACGGACAGCCTGGAGCGGGTCACCTCGAAGACGCCGGGCAGCTTCCACACGGCGTCCACGACGAACAGTAGCGATCTGGGGTCGCAACCGTCGCCATCGCTCAGCACGGCCCTGCCGCTCGAGGAGGAGGTCGAGATACGGAACGCGGTGTACGATCGGGTGGAGGGGTTTAGGAAGGATACTGACACGATCAAGACGGAACGCGAAACGGTCAGTATCCGGTCGGACGAGTATGAGGACGTTCCGCAGGCCGCATCGACCAAGGTGCCGAAGATCAAGTGCGACACGCCGTTTCAGGGCAGCATCACGATCGAGGTGGAGCACAGCCCGGACGACTGCGAGCTCTCGACGGACAGTGACCAGTTCGAGCCGGACACGCTCGACCGGAAGCCGAAAAAGACGGCTGCTGGTGGGCATGGGGCCGCCGTCAGTCGCCATCGCAGCAACGTCTGGGAGGGCGGTGATCGTACGGGGCGCTCGGGCCCACCGGGGATCGAATCCAGCCTCACGTCACTGCCGGCCGACCTGAACAACCACTTTGTGCTCAAGTCGTCCGGTTCGTTCAAGCACGAAACGACTTTCGGCAGTCTGCGGGAGATCTACGAGTCGAAGAACCCGGCCAAGGTGCCACCGGCGCGCGGTTCGTTCAGTAACCTCGCCGAGCTGGACGTGAAGTCGGGCAAGCTGCTGTCGCTGGAGACGAGACACTCGCGCCGGCAACGCACCAACGTGGTCGATGCGCTCGTTCCGGTCCCGAAGCTCATGCCACCGGATCTGATTCCTCCCGAGGTGGATACCATGGCCCCGGGCACGCTCTACGATCACCCACGGTTGCAGCTGAAGAAGGTCGAGGACTACGGGATATCGCCGAAGAATTTGGCCTGCTGGAGTAGCAGCGATAAGTTCTCGAACCCGCCGACCGGTCCGGCCCCGAAGCCGCACTTCAACACGAGCGATGCGTACGAGTCGATCACCAGCCTGACGGCCGACAGTGACTCGACCCAGTTCACCGGCATCTCCGACAACGACCGGACGACGACGGCCAGCAGTGGCAGCCCTCCGAGCAAGTCGGCTCGGGCGGGTGGCAAACTGCCCAACTACAGCCACGTCCACAAGGGGCCCGCCGACCACGGGCTGTACCTCAGCGAGAAGTCAGAGTACGCACGGGTTGTTGACGGAACGCTGCAGGACCTACAGGGCGGTGGCGGAAGCTACCTGACGCTCGGGGAGCTGAACAGTAAGAACTTCCTCCAGCAGGTCGACAGCAAGATCTACGATCTGCGCACCCGTCAGACGCAGGTGGCCATGAGCAAGGCAAAGTTCATCGAGGACATCGACAAGATCGAGGTCCTGTCGACGAAGACACTGTCCACGAACTACAGCTATCCGACCAATCGCAACGGCTCGTCGAAGGACGACCACTCGGAGGACGGGAAGACGGGGCTGTACGAGATCAGTGGCCCCATCCCGATCGCCACGGTCGATGTGCCGACGAAGGTGTTCCGGGTCGAGCTGAACCAGTCATCGAACGGGATGCAGATCGCGATGGGACTGCGTGATCGGGTCAAGAAGTCGAAGGACCTGAAGAACGCGTGGAAGAAGTTCATCGGTATCGCGACGGCCAAGTTTAACGGGGCCAAACCGAACGGTGACTCGGAGCTGGAGAAAACGTCCGACTCGTCGGACATTGTGGACAAGGACGAGGGCATTTCATCCCTGATCGATGACTCTTCCGGTAGCGGGGCGTACGGCGGGATGCACTACCAACAGCAGCAGCAGTTGTTGCGGCACCACCACCATCATCACCGCCGCCACCGGCAACCACCGGTGGCGGAAGACGTTGAGGCGAAGCCTTCGACTTCGACACGCAACATCACCATCGTGCGGAGCAGCTCGAGATCGAGTGCCAAGGAACAGGACAGTGGCTACATGAGTGCCGATTCGAGCGAATCCAAGCTGAAGGGCAAGAAGGTGTACGAACGGTTCAACTTTAGTCCACCCGATGCCGCTGGACCGGATGGTCCGATCATCGAGGAGAACAAGTACGAGATCTGTGCGGTCCAGGAACCACCGCACGGGGTTGGTTCCGGTGAGGGAATCGGTCAAACCCCCGTCGGAACTTCCGATACGCACCGAAGCGGAGGATCTTCGGCGTCCAGCGGCACGACGATCGGTTCGCGGCACGAGAGAACGGTTACCCGGCCACGGTCACCACCACCACCGTTGCCGCCTCCGAATCCCCCTCCACCACCGCCACCGACGGCCACGATCCCCACGAAAAAACCCTTCGTCGCCACGATGAAGCCGCAAAGTAAACCACCACCTCCACCACCGGCACCACCTGCGCCACCAGCCGCCACGATCGTGACCCTTTCGTCGGGGACCGCAGCACCCTCGTCCGGGCCGCAGCGATCCCAGCAAGGGATCTACTTCAACAACGACACGATCAGCGTGCGGGTTTATTCGTCGGACGATGACGACAAGTTCGACGAGGGCAGCGATGACGCGTCCTGCATTTCCGAGGACGACGATCTGGACTCCCACCTGGACGATGTTTCCGAGTCCGGCGCGGAAAGCGTCGAGACGCACTCGGTGTTCTTCAAGAACATTCGCAAACCGACGGCGGCCACAGCGGCCGGGGCCACCCTGTCGTCGGATCACGCCGTAGCCGCGGCTGTGCATTGAGAAGAGTCGGCCGAGTTTTAGGATTAGAGAGCAGCAGCAAGAATGTAAATTGTCTACGTCCCGTCCGTTGATACGGACGGCGGGCGCACACCGTTCGAGATTGAGTTAATGTACCTCCACAAGTATTGAGTCCGACTTCCCGCCGGGCCGCTGTGCTGAACCCGGCCGCCCGGGTTGAGGGTGGCCGGACGACACGCGGACCGCCGGAACGGCTTCCTAGCGACTAAGTGTAGCTGTAGAGACCGGCACCGCCTGGCAACTGTGCAATGAACGCGGAACGTATGTGCAATTCGTGGTTCAAGGGCCGCCTGCAATATACTATTATTTATTTTCGCTTCCTAGAAACGTAAGGCTCTCGTGGGACGCGTGAATGGCGATCGGATGCATGAGATTGTGTTTTATCTGTTTGTTTTTATTGTTGTTGAGTTTATAGCTGGCACCCTGTACATCTTCCGGCCGCCAATCGATACTCGTTACGGTAGAAGGCGCTTAAGACACACACAGCTTCGGTTTCAAGATTTGCTTTCCTGTTTGAGATTATTACTACTTTTATTCCTCTTCCTGATACGTTTTAAGCGCGATTTACCTCCCGTATCGACTTGCGCTCGGAAAAGTGTAGAGAAACGGTGCACGGAATGTGATACACGACGGCAGCGCGCCCTGTTGACCTGTTTTCGTTTGGCAATTTAAAAAAGGCAATATTTTTCGTTTACTATTCTTACCCTACAGCTAAGCGATAGTAACTTAAGGGAACGAAGCAATACTAGACGCAGTACGCAATACGTAGACGGTAAGTGGGAGATCCGCTTCGCGCGGGGAAACCGTCACCGCAATACACTAGGCCGGATATGTGCAATACAATACAACGATCCGTGTTAAGGTTTTTTTTCTCTTTTAAAGATTCAGTAGCATGGAGAGATGCAATATTAGGCTAGTTAGTGTAAAGTGCCCTCCGGATGGGGTCAGTAAAAGTAAGCTAAGCTAAGTGCACCCGCTCGGTATGATAGTTGTAGCCAAGACACAGCTATGATGCCAAAAACAAATTCTTCGCAACTTTTGGGCTGGTTCGAATCGGGATCGTTCAGGCAAGTTAATTGTTAGTTACGATCGTGTTTTGTTTTTTTGTTCACTTTGTCCATATTTTACGTTTGTTATTCCTAATCCTTGTGTTCCGTATGCTACTGTACTGAGCTGAACAAGGCCGGGCGACGTTAGCTTCATAAGTACCTGCCAAAAACGATGGTTTGTGGAACGCTACCAATCGCGGTCGTACCACATTCCAGCAAACGCAACACACGCCGTGGCGCGTTATAGTAATAGCTAATTCTTAACATGTTTTACAGTAAGCTAAGCAAACTATTTATTCGCCGCTTCTTGAAGGTAGTAAAAGTTTCCCATTTTGCGCATAGTGCATTTTGTAGTTTGTTTCCCTGTCAGTAAAAATCGCTCTTCTGTTTAATGTTTAGAACACAGCATCGGGCGTTTCTCGTTGATAATGTTATTTACAAAAGCTGTTATTAGCATAACAATATTAGTTTTGGTGTTACTCGTAGCCAGATAACGTTTTTAGTGAATTTGCGACTAATTTCTGCGCAACGATAGCCTAGTTTTAGTGTAGCAACATTTAATGGTTTTTTTTTTTCATTCTGATTACAAATAAGGACGAATGTATCGCTGAATAATATAGCAAAATGCCTGAAGTTGCTCATCATTTCGGAATTCGTAAACTTGGAGCTGTGTACAGAACTGACTCGAGGACGAACGAAAGCACAGATTTAGTTTTTCTCCTTCTCTTCATCATAAATTTCGTCAACTTACTATAGGACACACGAGTTAATGTAGACCAATTCCTGTACGAAGGATTTTATATAACAATAAATCGAATAAAGAACTGTTTTTAAATAAAATCATATAATAAATGGTTACTCACCTATGAACTTGCTCCACAATCGATACGCCAAGAAAATCAGACTTCTCGAAAAACTGAGCATTAAAGGGGGACATCTTCTTGTGTATTTCTCGGTCAAACTAGACAATTGGTTTTACTCTAATCAAGCTTCGCGGTGGCCACTTTAAACTTTCGGTTTCTTTGGTAACGACCCGAACGCAGATATCACTGTCCCCTTCGTTCCGGTGGCTGTCGTCGTGAGGGTTGGCTGAATAATGCCGGCCGGTTTCAGAACGTTCACCACCGTCACCGGCACGGCCGCTCCCAGCATGCCGGGCGCTGCCCCCAGCACACCCGGTTGATCCCATTTGGATTTCCTCTTTTTCGACTCTTCCGGTTCCATCCGCTTTACGCCGGTTTGAATTTCCGTTTTGGTGGCTTCTTTGCGGGCCTTCTCCACCTTTTCCATTTCGATCATCTGCGCCTTGGCCAACTCCTCGTAGTACGACTCTTTGCCCCACTTGAAGGGATCGAAAAACTCCGGCGGATAGTTGGTGCCGAGTTCGTTGATGTCACAAAAGTGGATCAGCTTCTCGTAGATACTCGGATTCCGAAACTCTTTTCGCTCCTGAATGATACGGTTCGTGTCCATGGTGGAGTTTTTCATGCGTTCGTACAGTGCCGCAATCTTGTCCTGTAGTTCCGGCGGACACTTTCCTTTCGGTTCCGGTGGTAAGCTAAATCCGTATTGTTTCGACCGGTCCGGCTTCTGCGGGGTGGGTGTTTCCTCCGCTGCTGGTTCCTCTTCCGATTGGTCGACCACCTCGGCTTCGTGGCGGGTTGGTGAATTATTTTCATCATCCGAAACGATCGTGTCGTCGATGTAGCTAACTAATCGCAACGCTTTCCTGCGCTTCGGCTTTGATGTTTCGGTATCGCTCCTGCCGGTTCCTTCCACAGATTTAGTGTTGTTGGTTTGCGCCGACGGAGTACCGGAGCTTTCGGAAGTTTCACGTAGCGGTGTTTGTTGCCGCGATCGAACCTGCAAGAGCGAAGCGATTAACGGTGAGGTCCTCTGAGTTCGTCCCTATCGTACAAACCTGAGACACTGTGCTGGCCCCTTCGGATTCCGATTCTTCATCCGTTCGTCGGTCCTCCTCATTTTCGGAGTCGGTATAAGTTGCCGTCAATGAGGCCAAGGCGGAATTTCTTGAGCTCATACTGTATTTTAAGTGGAAATGACTAAAATTACACTAAATTCTGCTCAGCGTTTGTTTGTTGTTTTGATCCCTCAGCTTGACATTCAATGGTTGCTAAAGTACGCAGCCATTTCGAGACATTTAAACAGTGTTTGACGAAAGTATACGGTCAGACAGTATTGGGCGAAGGGCAAATTTCATAATAAAATCATATATTGCGGATAGCAAAAATACTCATTGAAAAACTGCGGGAAGCACATCACCGGATTATTTAGTTTTAGTACAACTCATATTATATATTAAGCTTCGTTTCCTATGTAAAACATTCCAATAATCTAGCTTTCGACAGCTACTTTTACAGCTGGTTATCGTCCGGATGATAAAGTTCGCTTATTAGACGGTATATGTACGACGGAGCATTGGCTCCACTGAAATTGAAAAGAATTACTATTAGCTCCACGTACAGTTTTAACTACCTTAACCGCATCGCATACTTATTCGTGATGAATAGTGTAACCAGCTCCGGGGGAACATAATCGAACAGCGGGTTGTAAACCTTCGTAAAACGGGCCGTCTGAGATTTGAAGGGCAGTATTGCTTCGGTGTTTCCGAGAATGTTGAAATCTCCTTGCTCGTAGTTACACAAATGCACCGGCGCCAGTTTGTACGTTGGGGCGAGCACAATAACCGGCACCGAGAAGTGCTTTGCCGACAGAGCCAAACTGTACGTGCCACAGACCGCTTGCAAGCCACCGTTCGCTAGCACGGAGTGGGTGCCGATGATAACCTTATTGATGCGGGACATAATCGCAAAGATGGCAGCGTCCGAAATGAGAGTCGTTTGAATTTTCGCCCGTCCCAAATTGGCCGCCAGCTGCTGTCCACGACAATCCGGGGCACACTCCACCACTACCACCTCGATCGGGCGCGTTTCGGCCGCCTTCTTGAGAAACTTTTCGACCGCACGCGAGTACCCGATTGTCATAATTAATTCGGCCGAGTGAATGTGTTCCGCTGCCTGTGTGGAAATGCTATCCGCCGTTGTTTCCAGCTCCGTTTCGATCTCCGACAAGTGATCCAGCAGAGCATCCTTCAGATCTGGCATCGGTTTCGAGTAATCGCCACGATCAGAGTCTGCATCCTGCGTTACCAGCTTGTGGAGGGAGAGTATGGTTTGCGCATCGTCCACGTTCTTCAAGCGCGATGAGTCGTACTCTTCGCGCACAATCTTCATCACGCGGCGGGTGGTGTTGGCGATCACAATGTCATGCGGCAGGGCCTGGGAAAGGATCACTCCTTGAGAGCGAATTAGAGCCAGCAGCTCCTCGGCCGTGTTCCATTTTCCTTTCGTCACTAGTTCTTTCAGCAACGATAACGTCTTTGAGGTAAGCTTGTGAGAACCGGATGTTTTGCTGTGCTTGTAGGAAATGGATATTTTGAATGAACGCGGAACGTCGAATGTTGTGAGGCGTCTTACCGGAGCTGAACATCGTGGATAAATCCGTAAATATTCTGAGAAGGATCGAACACGGTTTGCTTACTTTCTTCCTTCATCGTGTGCCGTAGAATGTGTGGATCCAATTTTTACGAACGATTGCTTCTTGATGATCCAGTCAAAACAACTGTCAAATTGCTTCATCGATGCAACAGTTCATCGACAAATATTTAAACAACCATCAAACAACAGTTTGATTTCAATTATGTAGATTTAAGAAACTCTGCATAGTGGCACAAAAAACGCGTGCTTTGGGCGAAAGAATTGGAAAATTAATGAAATTTTGTAATGCCAGGCGCTAACGACGAAGACTTATGTGTAATTAACCATTGAACTGCCATGGAATAAGGTCCACAGTTTGTGCGTCACCCTGTTGCTCAAATGTCAAAACAACCACCGCGAGCATAAAGAAAACAATACTTTGTTTTGGCGAAGGAACAGTTTAGATAAGGCTTTGTTTGATCCTCAATCCGCGACGCGACCCAAAATCTACAAAAGCGCACCGTGCCATTTAATCAGTGAAGTTTCCGCGTCTTCGACTGTTGCACCAGCAGGATACCCAGAATGGCAACCGCAAATCAGAGTCCCACATCGTTGATCACCACGAACGGTGAGGAGTCGTTCGATTTTCTTTTCAAAATCGTCCTTATTGGCGATTGCGGAACGGGTAAAACGTGCATTGTGCAGCGCTTCAAATCGGGGAACTTCATCGAGAGTCACGGCAACACGATCGGAGTGGACTTTTCGATGAAAGCGGTCACGGTGGACGATAAGAAAGTAAAGGTACGTTAGGACCACATGGATAGGCAAATGGTCAGCTGCGTGACTAAGCAAGAGGGCAAAGGCCAGTCAGCAGTTACTGTCACAAGCTTGTACTAAGCATCGAGTGCTTTCTGCGCATTTTCAGCTCCAGATCTGGGACACCGCCGGCCAGGAACGGTTTCGCACCATTACGCAAAGCTACTATCGATCTGCGAACGGAGTTATAATCGGTAAGTGTTGACTCACGCAAGTGTGACGAAGCCACTGGCGAAAGGACAAAACGTTGTAAAACCACGCGATGTGTTTTAATTCCACAGTGTACGACATTACCAAACGTTCGTCCTTCCTGAGCCTGCAGCGATGGATAGACGAAGTGCGAAGGTACACGGCCTCGAACGTCATGATATTCGTGATTGGCAACAAATCGGATCTGGACTCGATTCGGGAGGTGGAGTTCTCGGAAGCCCAAAACATGTGCCAGTACATACCGGAGGTAATGTTCGTCATGGAAACGTCGGCCAAAGATAACCGGTTCGTCGAGGATTCGTTCATGACGTTGGCCACCGAACTGAAGGTACGTAGAGGATCCGGGATAGTATTGATAACATATATTTTAATGTTTTACCCTTTGCTTTCATACATTTACAGCGACGACACGATGGTGTCGTGGCCGCTGAAGCTGAGGAGGCCATTACGCTTGGGAAGGGTAAAGCCTTGTCCGCAAACAATTGCAGCGGGCTGTGTGGTTTGGCGTAAAACTTATATGCCCGATTTAGCCGCACCGGAATTACAGGAACAGGAATGTGAACCACTAGCCCCGAACCAGAAAGGATCTAACGTTTTTATTTTAGCGTAAATCGTCCAAATCAAGAGCCCCCGTTCAATGCCATTAGCTTAAGAAACTAAGCACTAATATACAAAACCATTGCATTGATTTTTCCTTGTAGTCCTACAAGTTTTGTGACCTAAACGCAAATTTGAAGTTATAGCCTCACTATCCAGAGTAAACCATTGTTCATGGACTGAATGTCGTGAATGGACCTTAAATGTATATAGGGTGGGTGCGAATTAGCCCGCAAGCAAGTATGTGTTAACTAATTTGTAATAACTCAAAACCTATGGGATGCTGTTCCCGAAAGTATATTTTACCTGCACCTGAAGCTACATAGTAATAAGCGCAGAATGTTACAAAACGTGGCCGGTTCGCTAAATACTATTTTAGCAAAGCTACAAATATCCTATTTATTTATTTAATCAACTCTATCAAAACTATTTTTACATGCGATTGTAAATACGTAGAGTGTATTTTAAAAGAAGCAGATCTGCCCCGAATAAAGTGTTTTACATGTGACCCGGATCGAACCGACTGTGTCCTTTCTCTGGTCAATCAAAAAATCACCTGCACAGCATGGTTTTTGTAGTCACTGATCACAATCTCCCAATCGGTGCTGACGCAAATACCCGAAATCCAGTTAAATTTACCGGCCGAATCTCCCCTCGAACCGAGCGCCGTCACAAACTGTCCGCTCGGGCGGTAAACCAGTATCTTAGTGTTGCCACCATCGCCCACCAGTATGAACCCGGCCGGATCTATCGCCAGTACTTCGGGATACTGAAACTGGCCATTGATGGTGCCAGTCTGTCCAAACTCAAGCAACTGGTCACCGAGTTTGTTGAACACTTTGACGCGTCGGTTCCCTGCGTCAAGCACAATTACGCTGCTATTGTTGTGAACGGCAACGTCGGTAGGATTCTTGAGGTCGACCAGGCGGGATGATACTTTCGTTTGCGATCCCATCGCCAGCTGGTCTTTCGTTAGCCGTCCGAACTGCGCCAGAGGCTTTCCGTCGGTGCTGCTAAGAGACTGTGGAGCGGGAAAGCAACTTGAGAGACCGGAGGAACGGAGGACATCACAATTACCTGTATCCTATCATTTCCCGTGTCGCATACGAATATGGAACCATTGGCAGCTACGGCTATTCCCTCTGGGGATCTAACGTGCGGGCATTCCAAATGGGACAGTCAAATTTCATAAAACTGAGTCGTGTATTCTACTAACCTCAACTGTCCAGGCTGGTCACCTTTGGAGCAAACCTTGCGCACCAATTGACCATCGTGAGAGAAAACGAAAATGCAGTGCTTCCATTTGTCCGTTACGTACAGTTCTTTCCGTGGCCCATCGAACGCTAGACCTTGTGGGTAGCTCAGCTCTTCATGCATTATTTTCTGCACTATTTGGCCATTTATCCTGGAAGAAGAGATTTCATTAGAGCAAGAGATGCTACGCCTATTGGATTGACTAGTTCTTACTTGTTGATACCGAAAATGGTGCGACATTCCGATCCGGCCACATAGAGGAGAGGCTTTTCGGTGAGCTCATGGTTCCAGGGTGCAAAGCCTACACCCGATGGTCGTTGGCAGTGACTCCAAAGAAGCCGAGGCTTGTAGGAATGGTGCCTGGGGAAACAAACGCAACCATCATCGGAAAGTTTCAACCTTCTTTTGGAAGCTTCTTTTACTAGACTTACTTATAAAAATACATCAGCGACGCTTCGGAAGAGCTCGGATCCAGCCGGTGCTTTTGGGCCGGCGTTAAACTTGTCTGCCGCTTGGTGGGATTTTGGGTTTCAAAGATCGTCTCTACCTTTAGTTTTTCCTGACAAAGCAAATGAATAAGTGCCATCGTTAGTTTCGAGTGACGACTGGCGCCCGGAAAGCTGATCATTACGCTACTGAACAGCACACGCTCCCGGCCCCACAGGGACACTTCCTCCAAGATGATCGACATGTCTTTGTGGAGCTTGAGGTACAGTTGCACCGGATCGTGCGATCCTTGGATGGGACGACCGACCGAGGTCTGTAGTTGGACAATTTTCTCCCGCACTACCTCGTGCGAGCATACGGCATCGTTTAGTATTCCTCGCGAGGCGTCTAAAGCAACCGGATCGAAGGATACGTTCGACATGCGAAGCGGTTTCCGGGCGATTTGTATCGGCACGTAGCACGGTAGCACCGTTCGACAGGCGGCATGAAAATTTGAACAAAATAGAACATGTTAATAAGCTAGAGCAGAGCAAAACGTGCCCGGCATGTGTCCAAAGTGCGGGAGCGCTATTTATCGTTTGTTTGACCGCCGTAGCCACTCGTCGGGGTTCGTCGCCAGTTTGCACGTCGCCCGCGAAGAAAGTTCAATCAATTTCACCTAATAGCTCCGTTTGTTGCTGTTGAAGAGACACAATTTTGTTGCGGAAACACACGCGGATCTCGTCATTAATCTCCTCGAAGCGCTTCTGAAAGTAGGAAAGTAATGTTTCATAAATCATAAATGGAATTCTGTCAAAACGAAACTAAAATATCGTTTAAGCTTTGCGAGCGTTGGAAGCTTTATTGCCCAAATAAAAGAGACATTCACAACGTGCGTGACGATCATATATAATTATAAAATATTGCTTCTTTTTGGAAATACAGTGAAACGGTTCAGTGAACACACAAATTCACCGACCACGAATGGAATGCGTGAACCTTACGAACCAACCTACCGATTCCACTTTGCATAAAATCCTCACCGAAAACACGGTGCGGGCCAAAAATTAACCATTCTGCCGGGGCACCCTGGCTACCGACCAATTTCACCGAAGACAATCGATCAGCCCCACGATGCGGCTAAAATTTTAGGTTTTGCAACTTTTACTTATCGACGGCGCATAGTTTCGTCCCCCGGTTCCTTCCGTTTTCGGGCTACGGATAACAATCGGTGCAACAGCAGCGGGGGATGGCACTTGCTCTGCATGCGCAATGAGCAATGCGGATCACTGCCGGGAACACATTGGGCCACGTGCTTCGATTCGCATTCGCAGCACGTGGTCACTACAAATAAAGATCTTCACGACCGGTCGTGCTAAAGTGGAGTCTAATGCCTTGTGAGTGGGGCCTACCTGTTGCTGCATGGCTTGTCCGTCAGCAACGACACCGTTGGGGGAGACATTAGTTTTCTTACATAAAATAACCATTTAAATAAACGACAACCGTTATCACCTGGCCGCCATTTTCGCTCTGCAAAGCACTGTTTAGTACACGCCGGACGCGATCTTTTGCCACGTTCACGGTCAGTCACAGTAAATTATTCGCCACAATGCATCGATAAAATCGAATGATAAGAAGGGCTGTTTGTTTTTTCACGACCTTATTTTCACTCTCGTCCGGCATCCGGCTGCCCTTCCGTATCGCGCGCGATCGCATATGATCTTGCAGACTGAAGCCGGATGCTGAACAAACTTAGTTTGTTAATTCGCTTACCTTATATTCGATCAGTTTGTGATCCAATTTTTCCACCGCCGACTTCAGCTGACCCTCAAGCTGCCCAACCTGGCGAGCCAGTTCGTCCACGTGGGCTAGCCAGCAGATAGCGCAGAGCATCTGCAAACGGATATAAGGCATTGGTGTCAATTTATTCATCTGCCCCACTTTGCGTGGTTCCGTGTCAAGGGCAGTGAGGTATTATAAAAGGGGAACACATTTTCGTGCAGTTAAAAATTGATTGTTTCGTGTCTAGTGTTCCAGAGAAACTCAGAGGACAATTAAGACACACAAAGATTAGTTTTGGTGTGGAACTAGCATTTGAAATATCGCAATACTTAATGAATGCTCCCCAAAACCGAAAGTAATACTCACAGACATGCAATGCTCACACTTGTCCATCTGTGTTTCGGCCACTGTTTGGCACTTGGAGCACTGCAGAGTGGCACCACCCGGGGCCAGCTTCTAAAATGGTCAAACGAAAGACAAAAGTAAAGAAAAAGACCTTAATTGAAGTTGTTTCGCAGCCGCCCAACATAAGAGGAAACCAAATAGGATCGGCCGCCCGATAAGTGACCATCAATTAGGTCAAAACGAACACACAGCCGGGCGAGATGATGACAAGGGGCGAACGTGATACCGAAAGTTCCATTACCTTTTCCAACTGATAGCTCCCCACGGGCGACCGATGGGGCGTCAGTCCTGCGCCTGGCGATGGGTGCATCATCTGGAGCATGTTGTCGATGTGAAGGTTCGAGGGTAGCGAAGCCAGGTCAGGATCCCGCAGCAGTTGTTTCGTGTCGCAGGTGTTGCAACTGATGTAAGCTAATTCACGGAACTTAAAAGTTAGGGACGAAAATTTCTCTAGTCCGTGGAACTCACTCTTGTCGGACTGCTTCTGCCACCGATCCTCCAGGCAGTGCAAGCAGAAGGTGTGCTGACAATTGAGCATCTTCGGCGCGGTTAAACGTAGGTCACAAAGGCCGCAATTTACAAGGGCTTCGATTGTTTTGGACATTTCTCTAAAATCAGGGAACTCACAATTAGTATAGACTTTACGTTTCAAATTATATGCCGGACACACCTTTTGAGGCCTTCGTAAGAACTACGTGGCGTAGAGCCCTCCGGAGGCTCGGCCCGCAGTGGAATCGCCATCGCTGGGCTTCTCACCGAGTCGTCGTACGAAATCAGCCTACTGTTGCGACTTCCGTGTTGCATGCTGTGGTTTGCCGTTTGCGTCTTTCCTCGGTCAGCTTCGACAAGATAGTCTTGGCCCAAGCAACCACCAACTGTCCTGTCAGTTCGTTCTGATTCGCGATTGAATCTTATCACCCGGACATTCGAACGGCTTCATGTTTCCGTCACTAAAGTGTACCGATTAAATCTTTTTTTTTATCGAAGGGGCGATTCGAATACATGAGGTTGGTCAAAAATCGCTTCGTCGATGTGTGCGGTGGATCTCAGTAGGTCGTAAAGCCAGAAGAACTTTGTTGCCTAGTAACAACACAACATTTGTCGAAAAAAAGTCTATTTTTTAGTGGTTTTGTGAACCACTTAAAAAAATAATCAAAAGCCTATCAGAACCCCGTACTGTGGACACTTTCGTGTCGTGTCCGGCCAGGGTCCGATTATCATTCGACGATGTTCAAATATTCAAATTCACTGATCGCTTTCACTTTTCGTCCTACCCGCGCACAGTGGCCCGTCCGGAAGAATTCTGATTGGGATACACACGAGAAGGCAGCCAATTGTTTCCCCACCATTTTGAAGATGCACCACCCGAACGCCAAGTGTCGTCTGCCGCGGCTGGAAAGTACGTGATGGGCTACATCCACACCAACCAGTTAGCCCCAGCCCTCGCCTCGCCTTGTCGGCGGGGTCCATTCTGCTACCAGATCGCCCGCCAGTGGCTTCGTCTCCAACCGGCGGCATGCCGCGAACGGCGTCACCAGCGCCAGGCGGTTTCCACTCGTTCGCCATTTCTCTGCCGCGATTCGCGCACGCGGGCTTCAGTTGCAGTCCTGGCCATTCCGTCCGTCCGTCCGTCCACTTAAACTCTTTTTTCCCGCTGCGACGCGCTTTAGTCGAGCTCGGAGCGCACAGCGAAACGGTTTACTCTTGTGGCACCGTTTTGTGGTTTTTCCGTCGTCGTCGTCGCAGTGTCTGCATTCTGTCTGTGGGGCCTATCTGCAGCGGTTTCTTCAGTGGCCCGTGGGGCTGAGGTTTAGTGCTTCCGAATTCGAACCGCACCGTTCCGTTCGATCGACGTCGCGGGTCCCGGCTGGCTGATAGCCCCTGCCTGACGAGGCATGGGATAAGTGAATGAGCGTGAAATTGAGCTCATTGAGGTGCGCCCTGGAAGTGGTGTGTTAAAATGTGCCCCAACTAAACGTTGGTCGGTGAGCCATCGATAGGTGCCAGTGACACAATTATCTGACGCGCCACTCGGATGATATCGATATGACTGGATGGGTCCTTGATTGAGTGCTCGGCTTGGCCCAGTTGCGGAGCAACGCAAGTGTGTTCGCCCAAGAACTTTGGTCACTTAAAGGGGCATAGTGTTGACGGTTTTATTCGAATTCTGACCCATTTTAAGGCCTTCAAGTTCAGTGCTGTAGGACAAGCCTTGGAAGCGTAAGTGATCCTGTTCTACTTCAGCGATTGTGTAGGTTTAGTATTTGCAGTTGGGTTGGATTAGGGAGTCTACGTCTTATCTGATGGCTTCTCAAAACGGACACTATCGCCAAGTGTGTTCAAGTCATCGAGGCCATCGTGACCGAATGGATTTTCCAGTTCCAAACTTTTTCCAATCCACGTTTGCCTGGGCGGGGGCTGTTTCTGTGGTTCTCCTACATTCCAGCCGAACGTGCGTGTCCACGGTGTGCCAATTGTGTGCTGCCTAGGCCATCAAGGGGCCACCCTTGGCTGGTTTTGACCGTGGTCGGGATGAAATTAAAAGTAGAATACCACGACCCACCACAGTGTGTGGAAAAGTTCAATTTTCCTGCCGCCCCTGGCTGCCGTCCATCCTGGAGCCTAAGCCTTGCCATTCGTGCCTCCCCGCGACTGGAGCCTCGAGTGCGGCTGATTTACTCCGCATCCGGAGCGGGATGCGAGAGTGAAACCGATGTCGGCCATCGTGCTGGCCAACCCGTCGCTTTCGTTCGACGGGCTGATGATTGTCATCTCGCAGTGAAAACTGGTGGACATGCAACGCCAACCTGTTGCCGGGGCTGCGCTACAAAATTGCTCGCAAATCGTTAGGTCATATGGTGGACCGTCCAGATACTTTGTTCCGACGGTTTCCGTCCGTGCTGGATCTATCCAAAACCTCAATGGCATGAACCGCGATGATTACCATCGTCCAGGAATGTCTCAATTTCTTCAGCTTCTATTTGTGAAAAGTAATCAGTAGATAATGATGTCGTTGCTAAATTGGAAGCTGTGGTGCGTAGGTTCCAGGGACCTTAAAAGGTGACCCCATTCCTTACCTCAAAAACAGGGATGCGTGTTTGACTGATCGTATAAAATCTGGATGTTCAAAACCTCGACAAAAACTGACTGAGAAGAGTGCGTGCCCCGTTGGGCTCCATTTTCTCTTCACACCATGGCCAATGGCCTGGCAACTGCAAGTGCACTCCGATGCGTAGAAGCTGTAATAAGGCTCGTAGCCGGTCGGCTCGAAAAAATAACTCGTTTCCGCCCTAATCCAAACACGCACACGTCCGACGGGCCGGCCTCTCCGGTCGCCAGTACGCCGGTAACTACTGCACCCGTCCGCCATCTCTTCCGGCTTCCGGCAGACTCACTCGCTCGCTCTATTCACTTTCCTTCGAGCAGACCAAGGTACCGATGGAAACCTTGACCCAACTTTGGTGCTCCGCTAGCCTACAGAAGCGCCCCTCCGATCGCCCCTCCGATCGCCCCTCCGATCGCCCCTCCTTCCCGCAAGGTGTAGGATGTGCAAGATGCGCTCGATCCACCGAAATGATGAACGGGTCATCGGCGGCGGATTTCTCGCCGAAGGGGTGTCGTCCTGTCGTCCGACCGATCCAACACGATGAATGCGTGAAAGTGAGCCTTCGCTGAAGAATCTTGAATTGCATTCGGGAGTTGTGCGTATGGGCCCCGTTTCGGTGTCAATGTTTGCCTCATTAGCGTGCCGTGGTGGTGGCCTGTGGTTTATTAATGTTTTCTTGATTTGTCCGTTGACTGGCCAGTCGTTTGCGTTCGATGGACACCGAATGGTACCTTCCCCAGCTTTATCGAATGCTAGTTTCGCTTTGCCGTTTAATAGCCAACTCGTTGAAAGTGTTATTTTATCGGAGGGTGATAGGTAGACATTTTGCAGTGAATGTTGCCAATTCACTCATCACCATCAATTAACTATCATCGATAGGACTATTTTAAGGGGGTCTCTGTTGAACTATTTCTCATGGAATGGCATCTGAGCTGTTTGAGTCTGAGTGGAATGCTTTCGTGATGGTGATTTGTGACTTCAGGACAATGGACGCGATTTAGTGCCTTTTGTGGGATCAGTTGGAAGTTACCCTTTATGAGTCACTGAATAAGCACCAGGCACACCTATCCAAATATATTAATTGATACTTTTGGGACTAGCTCCACGAAGAAACTTCAACGTCAAGCTGTTGTTGCACAAAAAAATCTGCTCAAAACTTAAGTGCTCCTTTCAATTGAATAATTCTTCAGAATGAAAAGTGAAGCCCTTGAACTTTTTAACTCATGATAAAGAGAACCAGAAAATCGATTTTGTTAGGTAACATTGGCACGTGCTGCACGTTTTTACTGTTTTATAGACCTCTTGTGAGACCCATAAACAACCAAACATTTTATTGCATGTTACGAAAGTTCGGCAGAGTTGTGAAGAAAGCTTTTTTTCTTCAAACCGAAGGGGTGCCTTGTTGACCTTCCCTTATGCTTTCCATTTTTTTAATGTTCTCATGAGTCCCGATTAATCGTGCCATTTCATGCTCAATCGGATTAAATTAGCATCGTCGCCGGGGGAACATTTACAGGAGTCAGGAGGTTTCTCTTTTTTAAGGAGCTCACAATGCGCAGGTGGGCCACAAAAGGGGTTCCCGGGATGACGCTCGGATGAAAGTCATTCTTTACGCCCTCTTTTATTTTCTTGCGCCGCGACGCATCTTCCGCCCTGAATGGTCACGAAAATGATGTAAATTATCTTTTGTTCATGACACATTTCGTTGATAAGTGCGCCGAAACAGCTCACAAAGTGAAATCGCAAGTGCATCGCAAGTGGCTGCAATAAAAACAGGAAATTGGAGAGCTACCGAAGGACATAAGGGACAATGCGCAGTTCCAGCGTATAATTTGGCTGCGATCGACACCAAAAGCATGCCCTCGGGCCACACGAATTTTGGAACCCAACTGTCTCGCCGGTTTTGCGGCGAACGGGACAAGTTCAAGGTCGATAAAGGCTTGAGCAGGTTGAGGAACGATGGACTGCGAAGATGCCCTCCGGAGGCTCATGCGCATGTGATGCTCTTTGAACCTTCTTCCCGGTTTCGATAAGTGGCCGAGAATCAAGTGTTGAGAGGTGAAATTATTGGCCAAAAAAAAAACGAGGTCATCCAAGGAGACTCAGAGACTGGTCCGACGGGGTCATCATCGTTGTCATCGTTGCTGCAGTTCGAGGATCGTCCTAAATTTCGAATTTCTCTCGTCCCACGACCGGGTGTGCTACTTTCCGTGTGCGTTTCGGGCATTGATCATAATTCTGCCAGACACAACAGAAAAGGGACATCAGCGGAAGTCCCCGTTTTGGGTTTCGGGCTCGATTTTGTAAATCACCGAACGCTGGAAGTCGCCATACCCCTCCCGCAGCAAACGATGTCATAGATCATCCGAATCGAACCGGCTCGTTTGCCGTGGCGGAGGGATAAAAATGAAACTCCGCCCGGTTGGGGATCCACGCTGGAAGGCGGGCAAATGGCAGTTGCAGTGCTGTGGTGTGTGCTGAAGATGAAAGCGTCATTCCTGGTGGTCGGGTCAGGAGTTTCGGTATTTCTGCTGCGCTTTTCCTTTCTTCGCTCGTTATCGGCCAACGCGGGAAAAGAAACTTTCGTCTTCACTTCTCCACATCCGGAGCTGGGCGAAGAATAAGTCACGGCGTGGAGCAAGGAACACCGCGGCTCTACACGGTTCAGTCACTCGGTCAGTGTCTCACGGACACGGTACGGGAATGTAGGTTCTTGCCGGTCGGATCGTGACTAGGAAACTGGTTTTTCCGGACGTACGGATGGCGAGCCCGCTGAAACGTGTCCAAACAAGCGAGCGTCTTCCGATCTTCGGGCAGGATCTGAACGCCACATGGTACAGTGGGACGATGAAGATGGCGGCCGCTTGCCTGACCATTGCAGGCGCTAAAGCTGTCGATGGTATCGTTGCCTTCTGAAGTTAACACGGAAGCCAACGCGGGGCGGTACGGACAGCCGGTAATAGAGAGCCAGATGTAAGCAACGAGCTCCACCAGGTCCGAGGGCGGACAGCCGCGCATTAGGGACCAATTGGGTTCATAATTTACGATTGTTACGTGAAAAGGTGTGAACGAAGACGGAAACGGAAAGTGAACCGGGATGCGTTCTGATGTAAGGACGAGTTACTAATTAGCAGGCAACTGGACAGGTTGAATGAGCCTTGAACATCCAAAATGAGGATTGCCGCTCATAAAATGGAAACTAATTTGACGCTAAATATTATCGGTTAAGGGGTGCTAAAATTGATTTAGTCGTTTTTAGGATCTCTCTACTAAATATTGCAATCATAGTTCTGTACTTCTTACACCTTCCCTTCCAGTGTCCTTGTGGTGTGGTGGCTTACGACGGTGATATCGGATCTTCCACGGGCGCATCGTTAATCAACATGGAAATTCGATGGCAGCACAGTGTCGGGTCGCTTCTGCTTCTAGCGCTGATAGCGGCGTCCGTAATCGGGACGGCACAAACAGAACCACATTCAGAGCTGGCGGAAAGCAGTCGGAGCTCCTTTGCCGGGGTAGAAAGCGGCACGCAACCCGGTGCCGGCCACTTTCGATTGGCAGACGAGCTAATTGCTGCGCGTGCGGAACCCGGAGCCGACGCGCCACAGAAGCGGCCATCGGGCAAGGAAACGAAAAAGTACCGGAAAAAGTACGTGTCCGAAGACGATTATCGAAAATCGATGCCACGCGTCGAGCGGCAGCCTCCGGCTCACGGAACGGCCGATCCAGAGGCGACCCAGCAAACCAGTGGCACGGCCAAATCCAGCGAACCGCACAGCAGAAAGAAGCGCCTGATCTGGGTTACGGATGATGGCCGGTTGGCGCTGCCACCCGGCACTTCCCTGACGATCGCGCCTACCATCGCCCTGCCGTTTGTGCGCTATCCGCCAACCGGCTTTCTGTCCAACATATCCATCAGTTTGCCCATAACGAGTGAGTAGAGAGCATCCCATGTCCCCCAACCCGAATTGGGTACTAATGTGTTGGGTGTGTCTTTTTCTCGTTTCAGTTGACTTTGATAAACTGGGGCTGACGGATAATCAGAATCCACTCGGTGTACTACCGCCCCTGTTTGCCAGATCGATGGGCCAAGCAGCCGGCTCGGCCCTGGCAGACTACGTGTCGGACTACATGCGTGTGCGGAGACGCAAAAGGAGCCTCCCAGACCCGTCGAATGAAAACTTCAAGATCACCACCAACACGCTCGATGACGAGGGCGAGCTGACGGTACCACAGCTTCCGTCCGAACACAAGCATGCGTTTCACGGTGGCGAGAGGTAAGCCAGAGGCTGTCACGATCGTGTGATTGATTACGAAAAGCGTATCACTAACCTCGAGCACTTCTTCACAGAGCGTTGCTGTATGTAGTTGCGGAAGATTTCATTGCCAATTTCGGACTGGATGGAAGAGCGTGTATGCTCCGTGCCATATGCGAGGTGCACTCAAAGTCGATAGAAAAGTTTGGACTGATCGGAGAAATGTTGAAGCTGTTCTTTACGTAAGCTATCAAATTCGTTGCATTATTACGTTGTAAAGTTCGTGACCAAACCGTTCCGTTCTGCAGAGCCTCGTTATCGCCATACGCAGAGCATTTAGACGAGTACGTGATGGCGGAAAAGGTTGGACGTGGCCAGGACGGTCCCGGCGAGTGTTTCCCCTACTACAAGGATTGTCCGCGAAGTCTCTTCCGGTCGTCGAACAACTTCCAGCACAAGTATCATCAACAGCAGCAGGAGCACCAGGAACAACGCGGCGAGTTGGAACGGGACGAGGACGAGGAAGGCTTCGGCAACGAGATTCCCAACGATTCGAGAGAGGCCGAATTCTTGCTGCGGGAACCCCGTGCCAGCAGCTCGCGGAGTAGCAACACCAAAGAAAACACCATCGTGCAGCTAGAGCAACGTGATCTCACGGAAATGGCCATGTGAGCTGGCGCAGTGCATCGAGGGTTACGCCTGTTGCACACTATTATCCTCGGGGTTGAGTCGGTGGTGCGTCGAGAGTGGATCCTTTTTCCGGCAGGGCGATTAAGGATGGCAGTCAAAGATCGTATGGAGTATTGTTGTTTGTTGTCGTAGTTTGTAGAACTGATAAGCTAGGTACGATCAGTACGAGAGCTTACAGAAGTCAATTGGTAATTTATTTTTGCTCGGTACTAAGCTCGTTACCGTCTCGGTACTCGGTACCGTCCGATCGACGGGTAACTTTCGCCAGACGGAGTGGGAAACTATGGAAAACAGTCGAACCATTATACTTGTGTAGAGTAGAAAGATTTTATTTATTGAAAAAAAAATTGTAGCAACAGGTGTCCATATTTTGTGCACTTGCCGCTTAGTGGCAAGATGCGGATGTAGAAAAATAAAGCGAAACCCGTAGTGTAAATAGTGAATAAGAATGAGTTCCTTTTCTGCACTAGTCACCGTTGTCCGAAATTATCCAATCAACTTTTTTTAACAAGATACTCCTTTTATAATTTTTTGTTATCGTAATGATAATCATTCCTAATCGATGTTCACATGTAAATTGTAAACGCTACAAATATTAAAACACAAATAGGAGGTATTTTTTCAATTTTATCGCACACTAAAAATGTCCTGCTCATAACATTCGTCACACACTGTACCGCTGCGGCCGTTATCGGGGAGTACTAGATTCAACTGTCAAACCAACGCCGTCAAAACTGACGTTCAAACTGTTTTTTTGTGTGCCGATCGTTTGTGTGTTTTGTGTATCGATAACACGCCGGACGTAGAAACTCCAAAACAACAATATATGTGGTTCAGTGAAATCTCACCGTAAATAGGTGATTCATTTGCCTCCAGCGCGGGTCGCAAAGTGTGTGACGAGACCGTGCGCGATTTCGTGTTCGAACGAACGAAGGCAGAACACATTTATTTCCGTGCGGTCCGTTTTTCCGGCCAGCCGTATAGTTTTGTTTTCGTTTGCGGTCCCCACTGGCTACAGGATATTGGGGGGTACATTTTCAGAGGCGCATACGGAGAAAGTTGGAAAGCTCGCGGCGCGCAACGGTTGGGGGTCAATACGGGAAAGTTTTTCATGGTGTTTTACCACGCTCCGCGGTAAATCCGATTCGAACAGTGTTTTCGTACTGCTCCCGGGGGCGCAGTAACTTCAAGCGCAGACCATGGGCGACGATTACTACGGGCAGAACAACTCGAACAGCGATGACTCAGAGGTAGAACTTAACCTGAACACTCCGGAGCTGAGTGGGTATCTGAGCAAGTGGACCAACTACATTCACGGCTGGCAACCGCGGTTCATAGTGCTGAAGGACGGCACGCTGTCGTACTACAAGAGCGAGCAGGACAGTGATTTCGGTTGCCGGGGAGCAATCAGCTTGCAGAAAGCGTCGATAAAGGTGAGAGAACGCGGAGTGGCCTTTGTGGAATCGGACGATCGGTCCGCGACCTTTTTCGACCTCCGGCGTCCCGATAAGAAGTGATATCACCGTCGCTAAGATGCGTTCCTGACCAAAGGGCACTTCGATGGCCGGTCGAACCGTTGATTTCGAATCAACACAATTGATGCAATTAACTCGGCCGGCTCCAGAGTTCAGTGCATCTTTATTAATAGATTCGTCTGCCCGGTCACGCCGGTCCCCGCGAACCGGAGTAATTGATTTAATTGACCAAATATTCAAACGTGTTTGTTGCTCTGTTTCTCTCCCTCTTCTTCTCCCGCACTTTCCGGCCACCAGTCACACGAGTTTGACGAGTGCCGGTTTGATGTGGCGATCGGGCAGAACGTTTGGTACCTGCGGGCCGAAACACCGGAAGACAAGCGGAACTGGATCGAGGTGCTGCAGTCGTACAAAACCGACATCCCGGAGACGGTGAGCTTGCGGCGCCATGGCAGCGCTATATCGTTGCAATCCAACACCCTGTCCACTGCCAGCGGTAGCAGCTTGAAGCGCGTCAGTCGTGGACTGCGGGAGAAGATGCACGAAATCGAAACGTACCGCGACATTCTGTACGGACAAATCGACACGTTACAGCGGTAGGTGACCGCACAGCCCCAGTGAGCAACCCCGGGAAGCCGGTTATTCATGGCAAGGTTCCGCTTCTTTCAGCTACTTCGATGCCCTGCACACCCGAAACGAAGACCAACCACCGTTGGACCTTGGCGATGGGCTGAAACCGATCGATTTCAGGGGAGAAGCTATAACGTTCCGCGAAACCACTGCCGGTGTCATCATCACGCTACAACACTGCTTAGACATTATCTCGCAGAAGGAGGAAAGCTTCAAGAAGAAGCTCGACAAGGAACAGGAGCGGCGAAGGAAGGCGGAAGAACTGTACAGGTACGGGTCGCCGTAGTTTAAGGGACGTAATGGATGCAATACTTAACACGCTTTGAATTCTGTCCTGTTTTGTAGAAACTGCAAAGATGAACTTGCAAAGAACCGAAATTCCGTAATTCCCGGACCAGATTTGGAGGTAAGTCGCCCAATTGTTCGTCGGATGCTAATTGGGAAATACCAGATTAGTTTGCACCGTGTTTATGGTTGAAGCCCACCCCGGCCATATTCCGATTCCAAGCTTATCTTCGCTACTGATATCGGGTAACGGTAGACGTTGCTGCAACGAGCTTTATCTTTCCGAAAGCCAGTGCGTGGCATGGCGTGTGTAGCATTTGTTTCTTGAAGCAACGTAAACACATTAGTCACACTTGCGTCGTCCGATTGCTGGCTGTAGAATGCATTCTGTGCATTCGATGGACGTTCTGCTGAGCGTTGATACTGGCACGTAATTTATTTTAGCTGTGCAAGGTCAACAACTGGAAGCTAAAAATAAATCAAGTTCATTCGCTTGAAGCATTAGGTGTTTGAGGAAACATGAGCATCTTTGATTCCATAAGGAATGCCCGAGCTTTGTGACTCTCCCATCATAGCAACCTGTGAGCGATGAGAACAACGATCTTCATTCATTTTCAGAGCCCACGCAGTCGATGAATGAAGTCAGTTTGTTGTTTGGAATTTTTGTCTCTTGAATGCATTAACAAATGAGCATCAAGAAAACATAAATATATTCCGACGACACTAACCTTGTCTTGAAATATTTTCCGGCAGATAAATTTTGCCGCATTAGTTATTTCCGGTCGCTTGAACACTTCCGGGTGTGTCATCCTATTGAAGGAACTTTGATGGGACGTTCACGACGGCCCACGATATTAATTTAAATATTTAACCCACTAATAGTTCAACTAGTCACGGTCGCCTCAAAGTACCCTTTTGTCGTTAACAAACGCTCCGTTCTAGCATAAAAAGGGCAGCAGCAAGGCCAAGGCTGACGCTCCGCTATCGATTTACGTATACAACCTGCGCCATCCACTTCACAGGCTTTGCCGAGCAAAATGGACACTAACAACAGAAATGATATTCAAACACACTCCATTCTAACAACGCCGTTTGCCGATGATTTGTTAGCCTAACCATGGCTCTACGCTGCGATCGGTCGTTAGTCGATCGACAGATGTATTGACTGGTATCCGATAAGCTTTGAACATGACCCGAATATTGGGCACAATTCTAAAAGGCACACGACCTCCGAATGTGAGACTCAATTAAGCGTTACATTTTTACATTCACCACCACGTCCCCAGGAGTGTTTTTTGGTGTGCATTCAATGTACTTCATTGGGAATTCTCTCACCTTCGCGCCCTTCAAGATGGCCTTGCGGCCCAGTGACTACTTTAATCGGCTGCTTTTGGCAATGAAGCGACAGTCTCGTGCACGATATTGTGTGGATCATTTCACCACTGTTTCGGACACTCACCACTCACCGTACTCGGAACGTTATTCGATCGCGGCCTACACGTGCGCAAAGTGTTGTTGTTTCTCTCCATTCGCCAAGTAATTGGTGGTTCATCGAACTGCTCAAGTATAGGTCATGGTCTGCGAAATGGGTTAACGGAGATTGGGTTGCACCCGCTGCAGCAGGTGTCCCATTTGTCTTAACGCTTCCTAACGCTTCGGTGACCTGCTGGGCCGTCGTCTGAGTCGATTCTGCTTCGGTGCCATCGGCTTGTTTATTGATTTTGGTCCATTAAACAGTGGCCAAGTTACCGAAAGAAAACCTGTTTTCAAGATCCAAACACACACTAAAAGGGGGTAAAAGAGCGCGAGAGAAAGAGAGAAGGAAAGTTTGAATGGGATGCGCCTCGTTTGCCGCTGGTGACCGTCAAATTTAAAATTCACCCAACGCATACCCTTGTTTCACTTTCGGTGTGCGCATGGCCAAAGCCTGATCACGTCCAAACGACGTGTGCGCGCCAGTCTCCGCGGCCAAATTAGTCAACGGGTGACGCGCATGCCGCCGTCCGATAAAGTTGCAGTTAAGCCCGCCGGGTCCGACTGGCGAACGTCGGGAACATTCGCGACCCCTGTCTTGGCCATCATGATTTTTCACCGATTCACCGCCTCTTTCGAGAGGGGATGTCGCAGAGACTGAACCCTCTGTTTTCTCTGTCTCCGTTTCCCCCCGTTTGAAACCTATTAGCGCACGTTGTTTCGTTGCCGAACCGCAACGGCAGACGGCCGGTTACGCAAAATGGGAAATGTTCCAAGACTTTTTGGGTAACAAATTAATATAAAATGTGGCGCGCCGAACCAAAGTCGATCGATGTCGGGACGATCGCGCGCACCCGTCCGTCCGTCCGTCCGTCTGTTGTGAAAAGCTGCTTTCTTTTTCGATTCCCGCTCCGGCTATCCGTAGTATCACTGTGGAATTTTAAACCCGATCTTTCTATGAAGCAACGTTACGTGGCTTCGTAGTCGTTACTAAAATTTTATATTTCCATTATTTTTCACCTTTCTTTGAGTTGAATTATTACAGAGTTACAACAAGATTTTAGTGGCACCGTTTCATCCGTGCCGGTTCAAATGTGGTTCAAAAGTGACGCGACGGCGTATTGAAAAACGGTTGATGTAACGTTTGTAACATCGTTTTACTCAACCCTAGCGTTTGGTTTGGTGGGTGAAGCCGAGCCTGCCGTTCAATTCCCTTCGGCACTCGTGCGGCCGCAATTCCTGGGCGCCGTCCGTGAGGCCGATCGAAAGAAAAATCTATGCTCACTCGGTCCACTACCGCCTGTGGCAACCTTGAACGAGATTCGAACCAAAGTTCGGTTAATCTCGCACTGTCCGCCGTTTCTCTCTATCTCTCTCCTTGAGTTTCTCAATTTTTGTTTTCTTTGCTCCCTCCGACTTTCTCAGAGACTCCATCGTTTTGCGCCCGCTTGCAGTCGGGGGGGCTGTAAACAATAGTTATGTAAGGTGCGTCACGCCGGATCGCCCGTTTCGGCACTGCTACTTTTGGGGGGAACGCAACGATGACTATTTTTCTGTTTGGACACTCTACTATCATCGTACGATGGTTGGCTTTCGGTGATCGGCGGCTGCCACCCCCTTACGATCGGTTACGATTTTTAGTGTCTCGAAAGTGAGCTTCGCCCGATCTCCGTGCCAGTGATCGGTACGCGATCGAGTGTGTGTAACGTTTTACACTCACGTCCTTTCACCGTTTAACTGCTGGTCATTTCAAGTTATTGAACGTTATTCTCGCGACGCGAAACTCCACCGGAGGCGTGTGCGCCAAAGTTATGCATTGTTAAAAGTGACACCCAACTCTCCGTGGCCAGAGCTTTCGGTGGGCTCGTGCGTTTTGTTTTCCCGCGAATCGCGTGACGGATTATGTCATTCGTATTTTAAATCTTTTGCCCTTCTCAGTTGATTGTCAATGCCGTTTGAACCTCGAATCTAACTTGCCCGTGCCCGAATGTGTGCCACGTGCTGGTCCGGTTGCCGGTTTGCGACATTGAACGCATCGATGTCTCTCTCGGTCGAGTACCGAATTTTTGGCAGTTCACGGTGTCGGTGCGGATGTCCCCGGTTCATGGCGCACTAGCAACAACACTCAGTCTAGCATAACGAGGACAACCGTTTCGCACAGGTTGCGCAGGAAAAGAAACTAGAATCCGCGAATTTTAATCTCCTGTATCACGCTGCGCACGCTTTTGTTTCGAGAGTTGTCCATTCCAAGTGTTTGTCGGCGACACAAATGCAGTGTCGCAGTGTGTTCAATGCACCGGCCATCAATGTATCGGCCACCAATTTTAGAGAGAATGTCCTCATCAATGGCGTGTACAATTGCTTAACTGCACACAGTGGCGCACTTCTGAGGCCCCAAGTCTCCAGTGCCTTTGGATTGCGCTGTAGAGCTATTCACTTTGATTCGCCACAACGAAGCCATTGGGCAAGATCCATAACGAATTATACTCCGTTGTTGGCATTTGTGGTCGCCGCCGCCATCTAGGAAGTTGAGCATAAAAGATGAAGAAATCCTCCCTCTCACTGGTCTCCGGCGGGCGTTAATGCATTGATGTTTAAAGCGATCTGTTTACCGGTGTCCACGTTTGCATCCGCGTTTCGATAGGGCATTCCACTCGCTCGAGACGATCACAAACAAAATAGACAACGACAAGGGACCTAGTAGAGTTCCTCAGCGGCACACGAACGACCGCCAAAAACGGTCGTCACCACAACACACTCCCTCTGGGCGACGCGCGACGGCCGTTGTGAACCCCGCCAGCCATAACCTGCTCCGTCGGTGGGTCGCCATCAGTCACTATCCATCGAGCAGTCGACCGGTGCACAGGTGTGTTGTCGGAACCGGACCGAAGTGGCCGAAAACCGAAGTGGGCTGATAGTTTGCAACATTCCCCGGTACCCCGTTGCAACGCGCTCCGATCGACGATCGAGAAACAATCGCAAGAAAAGGTGCCAAAAACCATGCTCGCGTCGTGATCGCCTTTCGCCATCCGAAGGTTGGCGTTTACCGTGTCTTTTGGTGAACTTTTACCAACGGAAACTTCAATTGCACCGCGCCCCACGTTGCTGCAATTGTGTGCAAGTGCAGTGAAACTCTCGGTGCGAGTGCGAACTGAGAGCGTAGTGTTCGAGAAGCTGCTGGAGAATTGCAGAAGAATTGACGTTGTTCGATCGATCCAGTTCAGGCCGTGTGTGCCATCAAGATGCCGTCCCTGACCACCGCGCGGCTGTTCAGAGGATTGCGCCGAAAGGTGTGTGTGCTGTAGAGTTAATGAAGAAAATAAATGAGAAAAGCGACCAGCCTTAAACAATGAACCTCCGGGCGTGATGGCCAAGGATTTGGTCGTAATTAACGCAACACTTGGCGGACGCCGCAGCATGAAATTTAATTTGTGGACCTAATTCAAAGCGAAGCCGCGGGTGTGGTGAGGATTACTTAACGCATTTTTGGACACCATTGGCCACGTTGACGGGGGGAGCCCGCTTGGCGCACCAAAAATGTAAAGTTAATTTGCAAGTGTAAACAACGGTGCTGTTTCGAAACGGTTTGCACGTGCCCTGTAACCCTGACCCGATTGTGGTCGCCTTCCCTCCCGGGTAGGGTCGGACACAATTTTCATTAGTTCAACATGCGTCTAGTACCGTCTAATAGGAGCGATAAAACGAACGACGCAAAATTGGTTATCGAATGGCTCAGGCCGCTACCTGGGTGTTGGCTCTATCGGTGACCGTCAAGCGTTCCGTACACTTGTCGGTGGAAAGTAAACTGTATTGTTTCGTTTTAGGCGTGAAAAATGCGTCATTTGGTATGCATCACTTTGGAAGAAACAAAATCAACATTCAAAAATTGTTCCTTATGCCCAAACGGCAAAAACGGCAGGTTGTGCTGGTTTCAAGGACTTTATACAAATTAAGTCCACTATAAGTTCGGAAGAGACCCACGTTAGAATTGCAGCCTTCGGATGGCAACAGACCAGGCGGCTATCGCTAAAATCGCGCGAAGGCTAAGGCCAAGGAACTAGACACACTAAAGACGAGCAAGATTGCCACCCGGTTCCGACTCGACTCAAGATCGTCACTGAATCGCGCTTCCGCTCAAGCCGCTCGTTTTCCAAATTTATGTTATGCAGATTTTTGAAGCAACTTCCAGTTCGTGATGGATGCACGAGGAGACACTCATCGCGTGCGTCGGTTTTTGGTGGGCACCACAAGGCCCTCCGGTGACACCGGATGACGCTGCGGGTGATTAATTAGTAGCTAATCGCCGGGGCCTCATCATCCGTCTGCAGTGGTGCGTCCAGATTAGTCGTGTTTGGCCGATAGTTTGGCTTCCTTCCGCACCATCCTTCACGATGCTGCCGACGGATCGGAACCGTCAATCATTCATAGATGATGGAAACCGCGGTCGGTCGGTAATTCGTCGATCGAAATCGCGGCTCCCTGGGTGCCAACGTTTCAGACTTCGTTTATGGCACGGTTCAAGCAAGGACCTTGCGTCGAATGGCGCATTACGAAAGTGTACGAAAGTAGTGTAGAGGTTCCACACAGTTTTGTTGGTGTTTCTACAAAGGAATCATTCTTTTATTCGCCCCTCAATCGATCGATCGAACGGACGGAATGCTAATTCCAATGAAACGTGTCCATCATGATCATGAGCAAGCCATGATTAGTAGAAGTAGCAACTTACGTCATCTTATCTCTCGTTCGCTTAGGAAGGGCCACACTCGACCATACCGGAGGATGAGTTCTTCGACGCGGTCGAGACGGGGTTGGACAAAATCGAAGAAGATCGTCAGCTGAGAGTGAGACTGAAGTACCAGTCGCAACAGGTAAGTGCCACAGAGCGCGTTTCGAACGTTCCGTTCATAACCTGTGACCGACGGACCTTCGCAGTCGCAGATCAGCAATGCCGGGTTGGTGCACAGTGCGCACCAGGACGCGGAAGATGAGCTGCAGCAGCAGGCGGAAGACTTTGGCACGGGAGCGCAAGCCAAGAGTCACAAGCTGTGGCCCGACATCGATAAGATCTGCACCGAGCAGCTGACGCAGGCCCGGCAGGGCGTCGGGGAGGATGGCAACGGGTGGCAGCTGTTTGCCGACGAGGGCGAAATGAAGATGTACCGGCGCGAGGAGGAGGTGGACGGAATGGTGATCGATCCGCTGAAATCATGCCACGTCGTGAAGGGAGTGACCGCCCGGGAGATGTGCCATTACTTCTTCGACCCGGCATACCGAAACGACTGGGAGACGACGCTGGAGGACGTGCAGATCGTCGACAACGTAGCGCCGGACACGCTGGTGTTTCTGCAAACGTACAAACGCATCTGGCCCGCCAGCCAGCGGGACGCCCTGTTCTGGTCGCATATGCGCCGCGTCACGGACAATCTCGACATCGGGGCCAACGATGTTTGGATCGTGTGCAATCATTCCAATCAGAACGAAGAGTATCCGGTAAGTTATGGGGCGGGCGGAATCATCACCGGCACGGGTTCGCTGCACGTGGAAAGACCCGCAGTGCCATCCGTAGTGTTCCCGTATCGGGCACATGCATCTTGCGCAGTCTTCCGTGAACTGCTACACTTTATCTCCGTTACATAAAACGGCCCTTGTTGCGTGTGTTGTCGCTGAAGCGCAAGAGATGTTGTCTAATGGGGAAATGGTCCGATTGCATGCGCGTCCACTTTCCCGTGCGCTCCCATTAGTGATCTTCCGTGTCGATTGATTATTTGATGCATCTTTCTAATACTACCCTTACTAATGTGTCATTCGTAGCCCGCCAATCAAGGAAAGTGTGTACGAATCTATTTGACGGTGATATTAGTTTGCCAAACCTATCTACCGGCGGGCAAGGACAGCAAGACCGCAACTCGGGATGATCTGACGTGTAAAATAACTTACTGCTCTACCGGTACGGAAACTCCGATTGCTCCGATACTCGATCGTGGTACTAACTTTTGTGTATTTTTCTGTCCTCTTCCAACGATACAGTGAACCCTGGCGGCTGGGCACCCGCGACCGTACTACGAGCTATCTATAAGAAAGAATATCCAAAGTTCCTTAAACGTTTCACCGGATACGTTGTTGATCAGTGTAAAGAAAAGCCCATCATGTACTAGGGTTAGTCGATTGTTTTGCTCTAAGCCAGGTCTAGATGTTGTTATATATCCACACACACATACACACTGATACATTAAAGCACACACATACACATTTATTATTTTGTTGTCCGTTATGTGGTGCAGTAAGGAAGGAAGCGATAGATTAAGTCGAAAAAGAAAGGTTCGAGACCGCATCCAAGTTGGGGAATGCCGTCGAATTTACAACATATCTTCGAATCAGGTCCAAGAGTAAAACGTGCTTTAGAAAAATATAGGGAATCGCAAAAAACATAGGCACCAAAGTGAGGTAGAAACTGAACGGAAAGTCTTTCGGGTCGTTTGCACCACCGTGAAGCAATAGATATTAGCTAGCTCGAAATTAGGTGCTCGAAAGCCGTTGTCGCGTTACGGAAACGGATCCGCGATGTTTCTACTGTGAAACATTTCAACCAAGCGAGACCGGGTGAGAAAGGCCCCTGAAATAATTCACTCACTCGCGAGCGTGATCGAGCTCACAGATTCAAATCCACTCTCTCTTCATTTACTGAAGAACTTGTTTCATTGTGGACGACGAAAGCGTGTTTGTGTTTGTTTGTAAGATTAGCCAACCTTTTCCATTTTTGTCTCTATTCTATCCTCTTTTGCGAACTTAGCAATGATTGAACTGTGAATTGTGAACACACTATTGGGTAATGAGAAATGTAAAACAAAGGTCTAACACTTACCTGGGCGAGTTGTTTTATTTTCGCGCTCTACCGAGGATTCCGTTACAGCACGGGGTGGCAATCAAACGGTTCCCACATGGGGCACAACCTCTTTTTCTGTCCAGGTTTTCGGGGGTTTCTGTTAGTGCTTTATTCAGTTTTTTGTTTCGTTTCGTTTCATTGATATCGATCGTCCGTCTGCTTACGCGCCTCAGTGATGGTGACAATTTTTAAAATTTTACTATCTCTTCCCAGACAGTAAAACCGAACTTGGGATACACAATTGTCGCACCGTTCAGTGCGCGCATGTGCGCAGTTGAATTTTGAGTTTTCTTCCACTAAATCGTGCCCTGCTCGGTATCGTATGAATAATCGTATGATGTATGGTCATTTATTGGTTAGCGTTGGTTGGTTGATTTCTACGTTTTTTTTCGTTTCTTCTCTTCATAGTTTTCGTCCATCGGTGAAATAGAGGGGGGCCTATCGTTATATGTTTCGAGGATCAAGAGATGCTATCGGAAATGTTTGTTTGGCAATAGATCGTTTTTCGTCAACCAATGTGGTGTAGTACAAAGTGAAGGATAAAGACAACTTCATGCTGGCCTACAGCTGGCCGAAGGTTCTCATTCATTGGCATCCGCTCGTTTGGTTTGAGCGAGAGGAAATCCCCAACCGCAACGTCGTACACTTTAAGTGGCTTCCCTATGGCGGGGGTCGTCGGCAAGCACAGCGGATAACAGGTTCGCTTGGCCCCCGCTTGGTTCAGACCTATAAATATATATATATGTATATATACAAATATAACATGTCTCTGTCTGCACCATCGGAAAGAAAAATTCAATAAATCAACGTAAAGTGGTTCAAACAATCGTTACTTCATCATATCCGCTAAACACCTGGAATGCGTTCATTCGATATTGTCTCATTGGTTGTTTGTTTAGCCTAGGTTTTTTCATACATGCGCTTGGCAATTTCCATAAATATAACTCTATTTCGTATCTAACTGTATTCCGCTCCAATCTGCTCGGGGGCCACGTAGCCCCATATCCTTTGGGCACGCTTTTTCTATTGATCATGTGTTTGGGTTTCAGTTTGGGGCTGCCAGTGGTTGTATTGTGGTTATTCAGTTCCTGTTCCATTCCAACATGGATGTTTGTGCTATTTCGCTCATGGTTTTGCTAGTGTATTCTAATAAACGGCATGCGTTGGTGACGTTCTGCTACGTATATATAGTTTATGCATCCGTTCAAACCTAAGTGGCTAACAGTCTGTTCGGCGAACGAGAATGCAAGGGACCGCCGGCAGACGATCGGCACTATTCTCGCGTCCTGCGTACGGTGCACAACATGTATAACCCATCTTCAAATGAATACTTTTTGTGCGAATCGACAAATGATTTAACCGTGAAACATACCTAATTTTCATTGAATGTCCCGCATTTGCAGATATGTGAGTTTGGCGAAGAGACATTTCGATAACTCTTATTGCCAATGATGGCTCGTTATGGGTCGACTATGAGTTGCTCAGCTGCATCCGGCAACTTCAGAGGTTCCGTCGCATTTAAGAAGATCGCCAATCTGGTGTGCATCAATTTCGGGCAAAGTCAAGAACATCGGGATGAGATGCTTCGTGAAACCCTAAGGTCCACACCATCATTATTGGCAGTACTAAAGAAATAAAAGGCAAGGACTCGCGCTACTTATCTAATGCAAATCAGCGTATTGCAAGGCACTGCTAAACGTTTCGAGAAGAACTGGCAAACAAACGTGTGTGGCTCTCTATGATTCCATTACAACACAACTGATTCACTAAAGATCGTCCAAACTGACGGCGGCCAGTGGCGGCCCTATTGTTTATCAAGTTTTTCTGTAAGCGTGGTTCCTGGGTTATGGAGTGGTAGCCCCTCCTGTCTTCGGAATACCCGCCGATATCTTCCTTTCTGTTGTGTTAAGAACGCTTTTGCTATTTACACACTCGTGATGGTCTGCAGAGACGTTGCCATTGGTTGAAATATTTGTTTCCTTTCGCGTAACAAGTGCTCGGTTTTGGGGGGCCAATTTTAAACACAAGCTGCTGAACCGCTTAACAGGAATCCGCGGGGAGGATTCAGATTATGTATAACAACCAGAGTTACGGTATTAGCGTGGAAGAGGGACCTTCGGTAATTTCGCTTGCAATCCAATTAGTAACCAATTCGAGGAGAGTCTGCTTCGCTGAACGGGCCTCCCTATAAAGTGAATCAATTTTCGAACATCCTATCAAACATAACTGCTGGCAGTGCCTAACTACATACACACTAACACGTAAGATGACGGATCGAATCTCGTTTTTTTAGGGGGGCAACTAAATTATGCCACAGCCCGGCCACCTCACGTTTCAACAACCTGTTACGAGTTCCATTTTTCTCTTTTAGAGCCGCGCACTTTACTTTAATCCTAGCTCGGGTCTAGGCAATTTCGTTCGTCCGTTCGACATCTCTGTCTCGCGGAACGGTACTATCTAGGGTTTCGTTTTTCTGTTAGTGTTTATCTTAAGTTGCGTTCGTTCCCCCAGGGTGCTTATAGTTTCTTGGGGCGTCCGTTCAATAATGTTGTGCTAGAGTTAAGGTTTTGTCTTCGCTTTGCGCTGCTCGCTTGTGCTTGCCATGTGTGTGCCCTTGCCCTGACCCGACGGATCAATTCCCGAATCGGGCGCACAAGAAAACCTGCATTTCCTTGCGTGCTATGATCCTTCGTTTGATCCTGTTTTCCATCGTTTGACCACAAACACAACGTTACGAGAGCACACGCTGTAAAAATATACGTATAAAACGGTAGTTTTCTCTGATTGGTGATCAATACACTTTGCTTGTCCACTACTTCGTCATCCTCCATTTTCCGGTTCCACGTTGCGGTCGTTCTGATAAAACACGTGCGCGCTGTCGTTGTAAATGGTTTTGTGTGCCCGATGTTGCGTCCGTTTACACGTTGATTTGGAACGCTTCCCGCTGCAGCTTCTGGTTGGCACGGGGCCGCGGCGAATGGTTGCTTGACTTTTTGCCGACAGCGTTGCTGCCGATCTCCGTGGCGCTGCCGAGGCTGGACGGGTTGACGGACGACACGGCGAGCGTGGCGTCCCGCCCGAGCAGGTCCGAAAAGCGGGCCGGCGGCGTTATGTGATCGGTGTAGTTAGGATAGTTCGATATGCTGCCCGGGGAGCAGACAGTCGAATTAGTCAAGCATCGAGGCTTCGGGTGGGACTATCGTTGGGCGGGCCACTTACCTGAAAGTAGTTTCTTCGTTGTGGCTAGAGTACCCGCTAGAGCTACGCACGTGCCGCTTCGGGAGGTTTTGCGACTGTGCTTTGGCAGACTTTCTCGGTGGATAGGGTGGTTTTTTGGATTTCCTCGATATACTCGAGGGCGAGTTTTCGGAAGACGAAGACGTTTCGTCTTGCGTGTCTGCTTGCGGAAGGACCGGGCAGGAAGATGGACAGGGCAGGAGGCAAAAAGAGTTCCGGGTGACGGAAGCGGGAGCAATAGTTTCATCGAAAGGATGATTTGAGTTGGGAAAATAACCAAACCAAACAAGTAGAAAGTATAAAACAGAACGAGCAACGGAAAGGAGAGAGAGAAAGAGAGAGAGAGAGAGAGAGAGAGAGATAGCGTGTACGTGTGAGTGATTAAGCAGAAAAGGAAGCGCATTGATTGTTATATAAAATCCAAACAATAATCATTTTGAATGGTTCGCGCGCAACAGGATCCCAGAAAGTGTGAACGGCTCCTTTCCACGCGAACGATTCAAAATGTTCAAAACCCTCGGATCAAATGAATTTAGAAAACAATGAAACAAACAGTTAAGCCAATCAGTGAGCGCAAGTTTTACGAACTTTTGAATCGTCCCCAGAAACGGAACTCATAAGTTTGACCAATGGAAAACGGAAAAACAAAACAAAAATACTGTGCCAGGCGAGCTATACATACCACGATGGTGACGGTAGTTGGACTGATTAGAGCGCGAGGCCATATCATTGTCGGATTCGGAACCGAGTGTATCATATTCTGTAATCGGTATATGAAGTGTTAGTATCTTCCTAACTTCAGAATCTGTGGATCCGGGATTGTCTGATTCTATAAATTGGTTTATATCTAGAAATGGTTGGCTTTATGGAAGACGGCGAGCAAAACATCAACGGTATCGCGGTGCGAGCGTGTACTCACCTATTGGTTCCGAGGTGGCCGGATCTCGCAACCGAGACCCGCCCTTTCTGCGCACTTTCGTGTACTCGGGCTCTTTGCTCTACGATTGCGATCATTGGGAATGGTTAAGAATCGTGTTTTTTTTTCGTTTTGTTGGGACAAGTTTCATGAGGCAGGCCAGAAGCCATCCGGGACAAACCGGGTGCGCGATTGTGTATTTCGACCGTTCAAGTGAGATTCGTCATCGAAATCGAAGCGGCAGAGACCAGGACCAGGGCGGACCAGACGGACCGGACGAACATAGAACAGTGACATTTGTGGTTTAGTAAAGTTTTTGTTGGCGATAGTGTTTTTGGGGAAGGTCCAATCGGTCGGAGACGGAGAAACGATTATTTGGTGGTCACGTTACATACCAAACACAGAGCAAGAGAGAGAGAGAGTTAGAGAGAGAGAGAGAGAAAGAAAGAGAAGAGAAGAGAAGAGAAAGAAAGAAAGAGAAAGAAAACGGTATGGGAACGTTGATATTTCGGTTTCATCGTCATCGTCATCATCATCATCATCTTCTCATCTCCAATGTGTTACGTGGCAAGAGTACTAAATTTTGAGTTAGCTAATCGTGAGTGATCGTGATCGTGAGCGGTGAGTGAAAGGTGAAAGAAGATCTGTTCCAAGACCAGAAGGTGCCAATTGATGAGAGATGAGATCGCGGGTGGCTCGAAGTGAACGATGTCGTGAGATTGGTAAGAAAAGTGCGAAGCAATGGGGCACACGGTTCGCGGTTCGAACCGACGTTGATAATGCGTTTGGCAAAGAAAGAGCCTTGCACCACCATAAAGGTAAATGGCGAAACACATAAAACGACGACATGAGCATGAGTAATGGGCCCTTTCTCGCGTGGTGGTGAAGAGTTAATGGAAGGATACGAACAAGATGGTGGCTAGAAAATAGAATGAGCAAATGGTGAATGAGATATCCCCCCGAAGCGACAGGAAAACGCAATAGAACTAAGGAAACCAGAAACAAAAAACAGAACCCTGCCGGAAACGGAACCGAAACGGAAAACGTGGAAGTGAAAATGGCCCAGCAAACGCACGGGTTCGGCTGTCAAGGTGTTAAGTGTGGCCATGGATGTGTCTGAGTGTCTGTACGTGCGCCGCCCGTGCATTCTGATGCGAACCAAGTCGAACAGAGGGATAGAGAGAAGAAGAGAGACAGATAGAGAGAGAGAGACAGAGAGAGAAAGAGATAGAGAGAGAGAGGGGGGGAGAAAGATGGTAGCAAAATTAAACTTACATGATAGTTTTCGGTTTTTACATCATGATACACAAATGATCCTCTTACCGAGTGATACGGTCCACTGTAGACATTTCCACTGTATGAACTTTCGCTGTACGTTTGCTTGTTCAGCTGAAAGGTAGCATACGGGCAAATGTCTTCAATATACTCTGCAACGAGACGATACGATACGGAGGAAACGTTTTGATACAGGTTCGTTCGCGGTTGGGTGGAATTGGTGGCTGTGAATGGGCAAGGTTACACTGGCCACCGGCGGTGGCGATGGGATTACCATTTCCCTCGGCTTTGTAGCTGCCCGACTCGACCGAGTTGCTGTTGCGGCTCGTCTGCTGTGCCCTCACCGCCAGATACTGCTGATCGCGGTTCTGCTTGTTCTGGATGTTCGCGATCGACGGTGACTCCGACATCGACGTCGACGGGATGCGGTTCTGGTTGTTCAGCTCTACAACGGAATGGGACGATTAGATTGCATGCCGGTGATCGCGCCTTCAACTACTTACTTCGCTTCCGGATGAGCAGTGCCGCCGCCACCAGGGCGAACAGGATAAGGATGGACAGACAGAGCGGCAGGATGACTTTGAAGTTGGCGTAAAACGGATTCTCGCCCATATGCGGCGACACCGGGTTCGCCAGATCCGGATACACCATAACTCCCTGCACGGTCAGGGTGGTATAGTTGTACACCGCCATCGTAGCCCCGGCGTTGTTGTAGGCCGTGACCCGCAGCTGGTACTTGGTGGCTGGCTGCAGCTCGGTCACGGTGAAGATACGCTCCGTCGCTTCCACGTGGCTGGCCACCATATTCCACTGGGCCCGCCCGTACAACCGGTTCTCGATGGAAAAATACAGGATCCCGCAGCCACCGTCACCCCACGAGTCCAGCCAGCAGGTCACGCTCGTCGAGTTGTTGGTGATCATCTGCGAGTGCTTCGGCTGGACCGGCGACAGACCCTTCGTGTTCGAGTGGACGATGTCACAGGGCAGCCCGGTGCCGATCTTGTTGTACGCCGTCATGTACAGCTGGTACCGGGTGCCACACCACAGATTGACCAGCAGGTGCGTATTGGTCTTGGAGTCGATCTGTAGCTCCTCCCAATCGCCACTCTCTCGCTTGTAGTTGATCACGTACCCGAGGATCGGTGATCCTCCATTCCGATTGTCCGTCCACTCGAGCAGCAAGCTGTCCGTGTACGTGTTAACGATCGTCAGGGCCGGCGGATCCGGTGGTACCTTGATCCGGATGTGGTAAACGATTTCGTCCCGGCCCCAGATATTCTCCACGCTGCACGTATAGTTGCCCGCGTCCGTGTGCTGGCAGTCCTTGATGTACAGGGTGCCGTTCTTGGCAATCAGTTTGCGCGTCCCCGTGTCCATCGGCTGATCGTCTTGACGCCAGATCGTAACCGGAGCCGGAACGCCCACCTTCCGGCACGGCAGCACCAGCGTTTCCTTCCACGGTGTCACGATCTCCTGGCTGAACGACACGATCCGGGCCGGAACCTTGTTGTTCGGGGGCACCGTAATCACCTCGGACTTTTCACCTTCCCCGACCTTGGTGGATGCCGTCAGCCAGAACTGGTAGGTGGCGTGCTCCTGGAGCCGTACGGTCTCGTGGCTCTCGGCGTACGGGACCAGCGTGCGCTTGTGGGCGCCCTCGTCCCGACCGCCGTCCACCAGCGCCATGTAGAACGTGTACCCGGTGATGATGCCATTCCGGTGGGTCGGTGGTAACCAGGAAATGATGATTTTAGAGCTCGAAGAAGGCACCGCCTTCAGGGCTTGCGGTGCCGACGGAGCTGCGGAAGATGGATAGTTGAGACCAAACAGTAGAGCTAGCGCCTCCATTCGCGTCATACTCACCATCTTCCTGAGTGATGCAGTGGAACGGGCTGGTCCGCACACCATCGCCGACCTTGGTAAATGCCAGCACCCAGAACGTGTAGTTGGTGAACTTTTTCAGGCTCTCCAGCGTCAGGTACTGGTTGTTGGTCTTCGATGTGTACGGTTCCTTCTCTGTAAGAATCGGTAATCAGTAACCATCCGTTGAAAGGGGTCCCACCAGGGCCTTACCGTAGAGGTCATCCATCTCGATGTAGGACACTTTGTAGCCACGGATCTTGCCGTTCTGGCCGTCGGCCGGCGGTGGCGACCAGGTGATGTAGATCGAGGTTGAACTCAGCACGTCACACTTGGGGCTGTCGGGTGCACTCGAGGGCACATCCTCGAGCGTCCCGAGCGCAATCTCCTTGCTCGGTGGCCCACTGCCCTGACTGGTGTACGCCTGGACCACGATGTTGTACGTGGTGCACTTGGCCAGGCTCTGGAGTGTCGTTTCGCCCCCGAAGTGGGTGCGCACCTCGACCGTTTTAAAGTTGAAACCCTGCGTGGGGTTAATTTCGCGATCGTTCGGACTAGAAGCGACCTGATAGCCGACGTAGTAACCGAGCAGATTGCCATTCCACTGGTCCCGATCCGGGGCCTCCCAGGAGAGGAAGATTTCGGTCGAACTTTTCGGTTCACCCTTGATGTTGAGCGGCGGCCCCGAGGGTACCTCCTCGAGCGTCGTCACCTGGATCACCTCGGAGTACTCGGACGCGCCGAGCTTGTTCTCGGCCGAGATGCGCAGGTGGTACGCCTTGGCCGGCTTCAGGTTCTGGAGCGTGATCACGGTTTGGGTGCCGGCCACGGTGATGTGTTCGGCCGACTGCCACGCGTCCGCCACCAGCTTGTACTCGACGTTGTACTTCTCGATCGGGCTGTTCCCAGCGAACGGCTGGCTCCAGGAGAGCTGCAGCGTGCGCGATTGCTGCGAGTTGATGCGCAGGTTCTTCGGCGCTTCCGGCACCTCCTGGATCACCAGGTGGATCGTCATCTCGTCCTGGCCGAACGCGTTCGACGCCTGGCACACGTACACCCCGGTGTCTTGGCGGTACGTGTGCGAGATCCCGAGCTCGGACACCATACCGTCGTCGAGTACCTGCTCCCGGATGTTGTACCGATTGTCGAGTGACTCGTCCAGCTGCTGCTGGGAGCTCTGCATCTTCCACTTGATGTCGATCGGGTTGTCACCCTGCACGTTGCACTGGATGTGGATCTGTTTGTTGCGCGGTGACGTGATCTGTTTGCTCTTGGTCGAGAAATGGGCCGGAACTGTAGCGAGAGAGAGACAGAGAAGTAATAGCCATTGCGCCCGTCCATAACACCCTCCTAATACTCACCGTTCACTTTGAGGAAGATCACCTTGCTGACGCCGGACCCGATCGAGTTCTTCGCCTCGCACAGGAAGTGGCCCTGCGAGTCCTTGGCGATCTTGCGGAACTGCAGCGTCCCGTTGGCGTGCAGCGATACGTTCGGTTCGTACAGAAAGTCCTTGTACTCGCCGGGCGTGTTACCGATCGCCTTCTTCCACGTCACGGCCGGCTGCGGGTGTCCACCGGCCTGGCAGTGAAGCGCCACATCCTGCCCTGCCTGGGCACTCGAGTCCTTCGGCTCCAGGATCCACTTCGGCGGCACGTTCACCGTCAGCGGCACCGTGAAGCTCTCGCTACCGGCCACGTTGCTCGCGATGCACGTATAGTTCCCCGAGTACTCGGACGTAATGTGCTCGATCACCAGACTGGTGCTGTATTCGTCCAACCGGCGGATCACCTCGTTGCCGGTGCCGAGCACCGGCTTACCGTTGCGCTCCCAGCGGAAGTTCACCGGCAGGTCACCCTCCAGGATCTGGCACGAGATGGCTGCCCGCATGCCTTCGCGCAGCAAGTTCGTCAGCGCCTGGATCGGCATAATCTTCGGCGGGACGATCACCTGGATCTCGACGTTCCGCCGGGCCGTCTGCTTCTGCTTGTTCTGCGCCATACACGTGTACGTGCCCGCGTCCTCCGCCAGCTGCAGCTGCTCGATGATGAGCGTCCCGTTGTTGTAGGCCCGCTGCCGCCGATTGATGGGCAGCGTTTGCCCGTCACGCTCCCAGTGGATCTTATCGATCGGATAGCCCGCCACCGGGCACTTGATGGCCAGGTCGTGTCCCGAGACGCCGGTAATTTTCGGCATCTCCCGTATGTACGGCTGCCCGTAGATGTTCACCTTCGCGCTGTGCGATACCCTGGGGACGGACGGAAGCGGACGTATTAGTGTCGGAGAGTCTCCTGGGGTTCAATCGCGCGGACGCCGCGACCAGTCTAGTCATTAGTCTGATGAGTCCCGAAATTAAGCGACACCCGAGGCGGGACACTTTTCGCGGGATTTCCCACGGGCGCCCCGCCCAGCCGCTGAGTCGGTTATGGTATGCATTTTTTATCTCCGATCTAAATCTCGGAACGCACCTCGGAAATGCAACGCCTATAAAGGCGTGTGCCCGAGTGTCCTTCTGGGCCCACTTACCGTCCGATGCCGTTCTGGGCCACACACGTGTACTCGCCCCCGTCCTCGTCCTTCACGTTGGAAATGTTCACGTGACTGATGACGTCGTCGTGGATGGTGACGTACTGGCCGACGACGAACCGGGGGCTGTCCGGGATCTGCAACAAGGGCAACCATCGTGTCATTATGCGTGCCGAGTGCGGAGGTTTGCTCGGAAGCCATTTGCTCGCTCCCCGTTGTTTTTCTGTTTTATTGCCTTCGCCATCGTCCGCACCGTCACCCTCATCAATCTCTGTCACGCAAAGTGGGCAATCAACGGGGACCGGGAAGTGTTCTACTCACCGGGAAACCATCCAGCTTCCAGGTAAACTGCGGTGGTGGGTTGCCGGTGCCGACGCACTTCAGCGATACCGTCGGCCCGGGTTGAAGCGTTTGCTCCGAGAACCAGTACAGCAATTCCGGTGTTGCATCTGTGCGGGGTGGGTAAAGATAAGGTGGAGGAGTCAGTGGAACCGTAGGAAGGAACCCTGCTCAACGCCGGTGATGATGATGTGGTTCGTGGTGTTGCGTAAAGATTTCCCCTAATAACCTTAATAACGGATGCCACGTGACGGTTCTGACAGGATAGTTCGTTGGCTCAGAGCGGGGTGGCACGCCGAAAGCCGTTGGCCAGGACGTAGACAGTTCAAAGAAACTCACTCACGAGGCTTCGTGGATTATTCAAGCGTTCCCTAATGAGGCCCCTTACTAAATGTCCTGGTTTGAACGGCCAAAACCGAATCCTACTTCATTCTTCATTCTTCTTAATTTTTTGCACAATATTATCCGGTTGAAGTAACTTGAATTGTTTGTTTTATATCAAATCAAACAATGAGCAAATATGATATTTAAAATTTAGACCAAACTACCTAACGCTTCTCGTTGCATACCTTCAGGCGTTATTTTGATATACTAAAACTGTCAGCGCCTAGATGTAGACAATCCGCAAATAGTTTTCATTGCTTTTTAAGGACACAGAAATCGATTCCTGCTTCCTGGAAGAACTATAGAATCATTTCACGGGTACGCTACCTCCCAGCTGCAGCTCGGCCGTCGACTGGATCTGCTCCCACTCGTTGGCGACGAAGCACTGGTACATGCCCTGGTCCTCCTTCTGCACGTTCTTGATCACGATCCGGGGCGTATCGGTGTAGATCTCGATGCGACTATCACGCACGATCGGCTTCCCGTTGTGCATCCACAGGACCTCGTGCGCCGGGAAGCCGGAGATGATGCACTGAAACTGCGCGTCCTTGCCGACGTCTACCGTCTGCACCTGCGGCTGCAGGTGCGCCGTCAGCGGTGCCGTCACCGTCAGCGACACCTGGATCGTTTCCTCACCGGCCGTATTGTTCACCCAGCACAGGTACTTCCCGCTGTCCTCGAGCCGCGCTTTGGCGATCTTCAGCAGCCCGGCCGACACGATACTGATCCGTTCGCTCAGCTGCAGCGGTATGATCTGATCCTTCACTTCCTTGAACCACCGGTACGTTGGGACCGGGTGACCCTGAGCGACGCACGGCAGTGTGACCGGTGCGTTGACCACCACGTGCTTCTGCGAGTGCTTCTCCACGTTAATCCTAGGTTGTACTAATCCTTTCGGCTCGGTCACTATCACTCGACCTGGATATGTTGAAATTTGTATTTCACCTGCGGGACGGACGAAAGCCAGACGTTAGGAAGCCCGGTAAAATAGAGTGACCCGGTGAAACGCGGAGTTAAAAGTCAAAATCGTTCAATTATCGTTCCCGGGATTCACAGAGCAGCCTTTCGTCTAGCACTGAGTGCATTTTAATCGGAAGTAAGTTCAGCTAGGTACGGCCATTGACTTCCACTACTAATGGGTGGAAAATAGAGACCATTACCACCGCTACCTTCACCGTTAGTTTGTGTGGGGATGTGTGCGGGAGTTCCCTGTTTTCACCTCTACACACAATCCTTAATTTGACGGTGCGCATCCGGAGCTGTAACATTGCCGGAGGGTCCGTACGCGAAGGAACCATCATCCCCTGCGGCGACCACTCGTGAAAAACGTGAAAATGAAATTCCATTCCCGGGCCGGCGTAGTGCAGCTCAATGGCCGACGAACGGCATTACATATTGCATGAAGAGGGCCCAGGTGAAGGAAACTCCAAGTCCCCATCGCAACGCAACATATAAATGCGGTGCTCGCGCGATGGAATGTACTCGGTTCGTCCTGGAAACACAATAGTCCGAACCCGAACACGGCCCTGGTATCGATGCAACGGACTCGGCCCGTGTGCAGAGGGTTGTCGTCCTTGTGCTGCATTTCTTTTGCCCACTCCTTACCGTGGTCGGGCGTGCATATGCGACACCGCGGTCCCCGGCAAGCATTTGGTCTTCGCATATTTCTGCCTTTTTATTTTGCACAACAAAACCGCCCTCGGGTTCGCACCCCGGCACTGGAAGTGGGTCCTTCGAATGCGTTTTCTTTGTCGGCCGTTTCGCCCGGGCCCCTGCTCCGCTTGGGGTATGTAGCGCTGGGACTCATTTTACTCCTACGACCAGATCGATTCCTGGGCCATGCTTACGGCTCACGGTAATTACTGCCCGCAGTAATGGGCGCTACGTGACTGCAATGCTCGATGCTCGCCAAGGACTCACCGTCCTCGCTACGGTATGCATATCAAACGGAGATGGTGCCGGTGACAAAGGATTTGCACATACACATAGACCGGTGAGGACGCGTGATCTTCTCATCTTTGCGCTGTGCGCGTTGTGCAGATTCCTGTCCACAGGACACAGGGTGGCGGACTCGAAAATATTTCCTTCGGACGCTTTATGAAGAATATCTCACGGTACGAAATAATTATTGCTGCACTTTTTTGTGCCGGTGTGCGGTTTGGAGCGTAATATTACAGCACTAGTGAGGTTATTGCTCCTTGCTCCAATTTGTTCTAGTTTTATGTTACATAGTTCTGAGTGTATAATTTTGCACACAAGCTTTCCTAAACGTTCTGAGAAAGTTTTATGATTTATATAAATCATTATATTGCCAAGCATTGGCAGAACATTTAAATCCAACAAACACAATAATGCGACAATCTCTTTGGAATCATTTTAAGCCCCTTTGTCTGTAAATCAGCTTTGAGTGGTGCACAATTCTAGGATTTAGGTGTTTGCAAATGTTTATCTCTCCAATCCGGCAATCCAATCCTGAGCCACAAACAAAAGAGCACAAAAAATACGAATTAATTTATCATGAAGTGCTCCGGGTGGTGGGTTGCTCCTGGTACGCGTCCCCCTTATGGGCCCCCCGTTGACCCACTTACGGTTGTTTGTGTGTAATCTTAGTTTAATTGAAGAGTCTCCACACGTTTCCATTCAGCGAAAAAACGGCCCCCCGTCAACCCTCTAGGTCCAATTTACCTGTTAGTGTATTTACAGTTCTGCATGAGTACGTTTTGTACGCATCGCTGGCACCGGCGTTGTTGATGTACAGATCGCCGTTCGGCAGGACGATGTACTTGCCGCCGATGTCCGTGTTCGGATAGAGATGCACCCCGGAGTCCTGCACCCAGGCGGTCACCACCACGAAGTCCTGTATGTAGCTGGGCATCTGCAATCCAACGAAACAGAGAGATAGAGAGAGAGAGAGAGAGAGGTAAACGATCGATTTAAAAACGGTATCAATAACCCTCTGGGCTTTAGAAGGGGTAAAAAACGATACAGCCAGGAAGTAAACAACACAGGGACAAAAAAAGGGTTTCCATTGTTTCGCCGGTTGAAGGGTGCGCGCATTGTTTTCAAATAATTTCGCAAATAAATGTTGCCGCTTTAATATGGGAAATTGAATGACGGTCCCAGGGACCGTGTTGAATATGATGGGCTTTCCAACTCTTAACTTTAAGGAGTATATTGTTTATCTTTATACATTCTCCGCTCCGTTGTTGCAACCTTCGCCAAAGCTGTTTCAATTTGTTTATTTTGAAATGGTTTAGCAATAGTTGGGCCACTTCCTTATCATTCAGTGATCGAGAGTGACAATTTAAAACAAATAATATGACATCGTTGACACTGATTAACCCGATGCACGACAAATGCACGATCCTAGAATTTAACAAATAATGAGCCAACCATTTTCAGCATGGAAGCGGTAATGAAAAGACCGAGCAAAGTTTCTTCCACTTGACATTCCTCACGGAGCACGACGTAACATATCTATGCTACGCGGGTTCCGCGAGGTGCGCCCAAATCATGCGTGATGCGTAATCAAAAGTTCGTCGCCCATCCCAGCTGCTGACGGTTTGAGGTTCGGAAAACTTAATTTTCTCCACCGACGGTGGCTCGAACGATGGTGTAACCACCACCATCGGTGGGCTCGGCTTACCACGGCTAAGCAAAGCCCACCTGAGTACGTTGCCTGGGACCCGGCAACCATGTCCTTACGAGTTCGGGAGTTTTCCGGGAAAACTTTCGCCTCACCGAGCACGTGCCCGGAAACGGTTTGTTTGGCTAACGCGTGTAACGCGCCGAAGGAAAGGGAACGCACCGGCTATGCGGTTTCGGGCGTAAAACACAGGCCACAGGCCGGAAACGGCAAGAAATGGCACAGCTTAGAGCGTGGTTTTCCGCTGCGTTTTTTCCCCATGTCGCAGAGCATGTCGAGCATAATTTGTGCCACTCAACCCGGAATCACATCCGACGCGAACACCGCCGCCATATTGGGGCCACTGAAAAATGGTTAATTGATGTAATTGCGTTTCGCGACCGCCGACAGTCTGGCCGGCAGCCCTGCGGTCATCTTCCGGAGCGGTTCGATGCTAAATCGATCCTCTGCTCGGCCCAGGCTGCCCCAAGGCTGGGCTACGCCTGTTACTTGTTGAGTAGTTTGTGGCGAAAAGTTTAGCGCCATCCAGTGCGGTAGGAAATGTTTTTTGTCGCCTCAGACCTGTTCAGATCGCTGGTGACCTGAGTGGGTGTTGGTAGTTTAATTATGAAGCAATTTTGTGGTTAGCTGCCCACTTCCTCGGTCCGGAAACGGTTTTGCGTACAGGGCGAACGATGGTTCGTTCCGTTGCTAAATGACAAGCGCAACGCACGGCACCGAAATAACTGCTATGGGAACGAGATGACGACGGGACCTTAGTACCCTCTCAACGGTAGCATCTCTTGCGCTCGAAGCAATCGATTAGAGCGATCAATTTCCGGCGGAACGCCCCCCGAGGTGGAGATAGTAGAGAATTGCTCGTCCTGGTCCATAATCTGTGGTAGTTTTGTGGACATCTCCATCGAAATGATCGAAATAGCGCGGTTTGAAAGTGAAACTCGTTGTTCGTCAAAAACAGCATCATTCATATGTTGTCTACAAAGCATCGCTTTGTCGTTCTCTAATTGAGCCTTTCTTATGATTATTTGTTTCCCCTTTTTGCCGAATATAGTTAGATCCTCATCATATTCATCTGCTCTGGCTCCTCTTTCTATTGTTTGCCCTTAAAATAGAGCTTCAGTAGTTATTTAAGTGATAAAATTTAAGTTGCTTTAAAAAGGTATTGTTCCAAAATCTTTATGATCTATTTTTTTGGTTTATTTTTTTATTACTCAAAACAGTCATAAATCAAACAAATTGGCCCAAAATTTGTATGGTTTAAACTTTGGATTTTCAACAGAATTTCTTGTGTGTTGTTTAATCATGGCAGATCGATGGCGATTGATGTTTAATCATGTGTAATCGTGGCGATAGATTACAGACTTCTGTGACATAAAAACACCTGTTTGGATGATACAACGGTCTACGTTCTGGATTTGAAAATCCAAGAAGTGAGAAACAGTTCGTTGGACCTAAAAGGCGAGGCAGCAAACAAAAGCTACCATCGTGACCGATAAGATCGTTTTTATGGCATGAAAAAAGACCTAATTTGTCTCTCTTAAATTTCTCAAAGTAAAACTGGGTGGCTGATTGACTGAAGTGAAGAGTGGCTGATTGACCGACTGAAGTCGGTCTCTTAAACGGTTAGTACACTCGTCGAAGAAACAACCCCCAAACTCAACTTAACTTCATTATTCAGTTTCTTTCGAAAAGATTGAGCTTGCGCCAATGAACGTTGTTCCTAACTTCCACCAAACCTAATTTAAACATCTATTTTAAACGATTCATTACGTTGGGGAATATTTTTGTACCACGATGTAACTCACTTAGCGGGAAGCAATCGGAACCCGTGCTGTTCATCATTATTTTTATAAAACCATAATCTTTCTACTCATCACCATTACCAGTAGGTTTGCAATCAGCACTCAACTTCATCAAGCGGGCCAACTCTGGCCCGTGCGTTAACGGCACAGTCAGTTATTAGCTTCGGCACTACATCCGCGGACATTATCATTACAAGCTTCGCACTAATCACCATGAACGTTCACATCGATTTTTACTGCCGGAGCTAACCAAATTAAACGCGCGGCCAAGCGGCCACCGTCAGGTCACGAACGTCTTGGGCTCTGGGTGGCCGTCCGGCCCAAACGGTGGCAGTTGACAGTTTTGTGATGAAATTTATATCGTTCCGAGACGTGATGAAATTATGTAAATTGCAGCGTTATGAAACGTGCCGGTCACGATGGGCGAGTGGGGCGGACGGCACGCACGCACGGATCAAGGACCGCCCGGCAGAGGGCCAGAGGGAGGACATACCACTGAAGAAGGCATTTTATGAAACGTCACTCATAAATTGTCGAGTTTTCAGCGAGTACTTCGTGCCTGTCCTTCCGTCCTTGCTGTGCCAAAAATCACGGAATGCAGGACCGAACACCGGTGCCCACTACCTAGTGTTTTTTGGCATGTTGCACACCAACTGTCAACGTTGCCAGTGCGCAACAAAACGATACCAATGACTGGGGCTGGCCTCTGACGCAGGCGGCACAGATCAAAACAGCATCTCGCAGCAGCGCACTCGAGATCTGGCCACCGTGCGGACGGTGACGATCCGCACCGGAACCCGAACCCGGGCGATGGATGGCCGACGGATGGCGATGAATATTTATTTCGCTAAGACATTACGCCAGTCGGCGTCATAAATCATCGCGCCAAGCGTACTACTCTTACCAGTCGGTAAACTGTCGCACTGTCCATCTGCGGGAAGTGTTCCCGGGACTGCCGGTGGCAGGTCTCAGCGCCTAAACGGCCACGGGGTGGTTAAAATGATGAATGGTTCTCAGTTTTCATTCAATTTCCTCACATTCGGCCCGCGACCAGCCCGACCAGTGTCCGCCGTCAGTTGGAGGTTATAAACGAGCCCCGGGGCCCGGCCACGAGCTGGAATACAAAGTGTTTCGCGCAATTCGTTCGGCCGAGATGATCCCGCCCGGCCCGGGTTTTAAGTAGCGCGCCTGGGGACAGGAGTTCTGCTAATTTCCATCCTTTTTAGTCCTTTGGGCTGCTGGCTGGTACGGTTTCGCGGAACGATCTTGATACTCCAAGAAATATAGGGAGTTGTCACGGAAAGCCGGAAGCGGTTCTTCGCCTTACAAGAATAAATTAAGCCTCTGGGCGATGAAAAATATGGTGTCCTTCGGTTTTTTTTTTCGCTCTTCTATGCCTACCCAGATGGTGGCCACTTCCCAGGGTGATGGTGTCCACCGATAGCAAAGGGCTTGATTAATTCTATCCACCCGATCGGTGCGCTCGGCGCCGATAGATTACCGAATTATGATGGAACGTTTTTGTGTTCGCTGCTCGGGCTACGCTCAGGCTACGATGATAAAGATTGATGGGCGCGTTTGTTGGCGCACGCTATTTCGAGGTTTGTAATTTGAAGCCCCAAACGCCAAGCGTTTGCTGCTCTGAGTTGCCTTTTTGTTTATTGTGAACTAATTTGGACCGATCTCTATTTGCTACGTTAATTACTTTCAGTACACGGACCCCAATCAACGCACGCTGCTGAAAAGTGCTCGGTCGCCTTTGATTGAATCAGTTAAAGCCGGTGAAGCAAATGGCGGCCAGAGAAATGAAAAGGGCGAACGTCAACAGCACGGTTAATCTTTCCTCCACTTAACGGAAAGCGTTTCGGGACCGCGTCCTTCTACGAAGCGGCACATAATTGGGGCGGTCGCCAGAGCACCAACAAATAGAAGCGAAGCAAAATACATGGAGCATGGTACTTCAGGGGACGGGATCCTTCATGAGCGCTTTCATCGATTGCTCGCCGGGTTCGGAGAATGTCAGAAGCGCATTCGTTTCTGTTTCCACCTCGGTGGCGGCAGCGGCCATGATGTCAATTAACTGCGGCGCAATCGTTCGGCCAAAACTGCCGCCGTAATCGACCATTTTGTACGTGCATAATGTCACGTTTTTTGGATCCCGCCGAGGTACTTCAAAATTACCCGGGCCCGTGTTTTGGGCCCCGCCCGGAGGGACACTTACCTGACATTTCAGTACCGCCGTGTTGCCGGACATCACGTACTCGTCGTGCACTTGTATGTTGTACTTTTGGTTTACAACTGAAAGACAGAAAGAAACGATAGGAAATTGTGGTCAAACTGGAGCGAAATGTTTACACTACAACACCATTCCCGGGAACTGGGGAACTGCCGCAGTTCGGGTCGCTCGAGATAATGAACTCCGGCCGGCAGGCACTGTCCAATTTACAATCAATTTGATATTGAAACAGTTCACCAAACGCACAACCAAATGGGGTAACTGCAGGGAACGAAGTTCCGGAAGACACGGCGCACTGCACACAGCGGCACCGGCGAAGGTTCCAGCATACGGCGGCCCGGGATTCGTTCGTGATCGTAACTTTATTCCGAAACACAAATCACACCATTAACCTACTCAAATCGAGTGTGAAATTGAATTTTCCCTCGGGCAACCGTCGGCAACTACCGGCTCCCGGGACCGGGCGAAGGCCAGCTTCAGTAACTCGCCGCCGGTCAGCGATTACCCCGAAGGACACGCTTCGGTGGCGACCGCGTAGGAGTGAAGATGCGTCACCGTTCGAGCAATTCGAGAAGGACACGGCTCCCGTGCGTGTGCGAGCGGGCTTCCGATGAGATCGCAAACCGTGTAAATTAGGAGGAAATAATTACGCTTTACGTTCGACCGGGAATTGTTGATTCAGTGCCGCGAGTGCCGTAATCGACGAACACGCGACGTAACGCGACATTTTCGGACATCGAAAGGGTAAATCATTTGGTCGGCCAACTTCCCGCTGTCCAGTTGATCGTCGTGTAAAATTAAAGCTTTTTGCAGCTGCCCAGTCCATCCCGGGAGCAAATGGTCCGAGCCCTTGCGAACACTGCACACAGACACAGCACGAGAGTCCTGGTCAGGAGGTCCATAAATATTGAACTTTAAGTGTAGCTACAGAGCCATTCCATGGCTCGATGGGGCAGATAAGCATGATGGGGGTTTTAATGGAGCATTCAGGTCCTAGTGTAGACTCGGCATTCGACGCTAGACCACACGGAAGTCGAAAGGCTGGCCGGTCTGGTTGCGAACCACACGCGAACTGCAAAACTTTCGCTGTAACCTTCATTCTTTATGGTAATGGTAACGCCTCGCCTCGAACTGCAAGTGTGGCTGCCTCGTGGACATTGGGATGAAAGTTTCTCCAACGACTTCTGGAGCTTACAATGTCACGCCAAGGGGACCTGCTGTCCCCTAGCGGGATATGGGCCAGTGAATCATGTGACTGCTGAGAGGAGAATGTGAATTATGAGCCCACCTGCAGATTTATGCTGCAATTGGCACTTTCAGTGAGAAGTTAGAATAAGATCTTCCCAACTTCTTCTCGGTTCTACGTGCATATCAAACTGGCCAGCGAAGTTATCGAAATGTCGATAAGAGAAGTCTCCCCTGTCCAGAAGCAAAGTAGAGGTTCCTTAACAAGCAATTAACTCCTATTTATTGAGCCGCCAACGACTAGCGCGAAACGCCATTTCCCGGCACATTCGTCTCGGACCACTTGGGCCGTAAAACAAACCGAACCAAATCGATTACTGATATGACGTAAAAGCTTCTCCAATGTTCCAATTAATGTTTCACGCCATGCACAGCCAAACGAGCCAGTGCAATCAGCAAGAAAAACAATTACTAATCCCTCGCCGAGGCCCACAAGAACCAAGGACTGTCCACGTGCATGCATCAGGTGGATGCTGAAGCGAAGGGCAGCCGCCAAACAGAAGCGTGCAGTAGATCCACAAATTATAACTTCCGCAGACTGTTGGGCTGCTCGTGTGTTGACCACACGTCCGGAACTCCGTAGGTCCCTGGGCCCCTCGGGGTCTTAAACGAATTAGTTTATCGCTTAATCAGAGATCCCATCAATAAAACCGGTTAATGCTTATCCGATTAGAGGCACGGCCGAAGCGAACGGGAGGCGTGTAGAAAAACTTTCCCAAGAACCCCCGACGTGGCGCACGTGGCGGACGTGGTGGTTTTCCTTTTGTCGAAGATTTCTTCCGTTTCTTCGCATCGGGAGCCGTCCGTGGTGCTGTGTGTGCGCCATCATTACTGGGCTTCCATCCGGGAGCGCTTGCCAAGTCTGCCCCAGGAAACTAATTTTCGTTCCAGGTCCGGGGATGCCCGGATGCCCGTTACTGGGCCTCCAGGTCGGGGGATTGTGTATGTTTTTCTACATCAAACAGTTTGTCAACAAACCGCCTAATCGGATAAGCAGGAACTCTGCGTTCGTTTCGGTTCGGTGGCCTACCGGCGGGCTCCGGCTTCGGCAAAGCAAATGTGAAACTCAAACGCAAGAACTCAACTCAAATTCTGTTTATTTCGCCCACTGTTTGGACCTGCCTGCCCCCACCGCTGGTTCCGGCGGAGAAGTTGGGATACGCTGTTTTTTTTTTTGCTTCGCTCTTTCGCTCCTGTACCGCTCCTGCCAGCAAAGACTTGGAGAAGGAAAACAACAACGTCCAGATAGGATCGTTCGGTCCGAGGACAGGTCCTCTTTCTGGCTACCGTTTCCTGTTGTCGGGCCGAGCACAAACATCAAGACCGTGTCCGGATGTCCGGGTCCGGACACTGCCATAATGATATGATCGTGCTCTTAAGTGCCGAGGCCCAAGAGGGCCCTGCCCGGCAGCTGGTGACAGCCGGCCACTGTTTATTTGTCACCCGGAATAGGCCCAGTAGGCAAACACATTGGGCTCGGTGTACCAAGATCGGCTCCGGAGCGGCCGCAGAGTCGGACGCCTCTGGGTCTGGGTCTCCTGGTAGCCCTAGAATTTGTACTTCCGGATTAAAATTTAATTATTCAGCTCATGTAAAACGCAGAGTGACAGCTTTGAGCCGAAACTTTTGCCATCAGCCAGTGAGTCCGGGAGACAGAGAAACTCTAGGTGAGTCAGATCATTCGTCGCCGTCCGGTAGTTGGTATGACGGTGGAGCTGGAGTACCGCAAAAAGAAAGCGGTACTACGAAACAGCGGAACCCCAGGACTCTGGTGCGGCCTCCCCTAGCGAAGACACACTTCCACTTTGTTTGTTCAGTTTTACACAGCAAATTTATGGTGCCGGAAAATCCGCAACGGCAACTTGTCCGTGAACGAACGGAACGGTACCATCATCACCGCTGGGCTCGTGGTCCAATTGGGCAAACTTTCTCGCCGAGGCAGGAGGAAAGGTAGAAAGTTTTCTGCATGCGGGTAGATGCAAGCGCGAGGCAAAAAATATGTCCTCGCCAAGGCACCCAGGAGCGTCCTGGTGTTGGCAGCATCTTCCGGAATGGAGATGACGAAGTCGAGCCGCTGAGTTGCTTAAGAAAACTGAAACATGATTGCTCCGGTAGACCAGAGACCGGCCCAGAGGAGCGCCCGGTGCCCGAAGCGGCGCGGAATTTGGGTAAATATCTTCAACACCATCGCCATCGTCCTTTCCCCGCCAAGCCCCGGCCCGCTTCCGAGCCGGCTCCGAGCATCGGATGTGGCAAGTGACAGAGGAACTATGACAAACTTTATCCATTTTGACTATCTCTCCACTCTCGGCCCCACCGTCGCTGCCGGCCTCTGCAGTTGGACGAGCGGAGTGAGCCCAGATCCTCCGTCTCCGGGCGCATAACTCTTTGATTACGGCCAAACGATTATAGACCGGGGGCTTAATGGAGCGCCACCATGCTCGGTTCGGTGCGGCAAGGAAGCGAAACTTTAACAACTTCATCAAACGCCAACCCCGAAAGCTCCCCGTGCCCTCCGCTCTCGTGTTGCCCATGAAGATTGTGGCCCGGCTTTTGGAAAAGATTATCAGCGCCAGGGGAGCGAGGCAAGTGTTGAGAGTGCTAATGTTGCCATCCTCTATCCGAAAATCCATCATTTCGTCAGCAGAGCACCACGACAGCGCTATCGCTCCGACTGACGACTGCAGCGTTTGCCAACTTCGACGACGTCAGCGGGGCGCATAATCTCGCACAAGCTCCCGGCGGACCGTCCTCACAGCACGGCCCCCTGGGGCGGGTACCCAGGGCTTAGATAAGAGCCAGTTTTTAACTTATTGCAAATGCTAATGAATGGAAAATCGTTGTACCAACGTCGAGAATTGCTTCCTTGCCGGTCCACCAGCGCACCGCCCAAAGCTCCAGGGAAAACCGGGGGTCCGTTCGAGCCCAGACTCCGATGCCGGAGTTGGCCGGGTTTGCCACGAAAAAAGTGCTTGAAAATTACTCGACTTTTGAGCAGTGGACATTTGGGGCCTCTCTCGTACGGCTCTAGCTTCCGGTACCGTGCTGTGTGTTGCTTCTTGACTCGCAACATAATCCACCCCACAAACGACTTCGGCCAAATGGCTCGCACACCGTTTGCCCACACACAGTGGCTCCCGGACTGGTTTATATGGCTGTCGTTGTCTCTCGGGAGAGACACATTTTCGGGGCTGCTCAGGAGGTTCTGGACAGCAGCAAAAAAAAAAAAGCACTGAACGAAATCAAAAAGGATCGCACCAACTTTATGCTCGGCCTCGGCCACTCCTCGCGTCATTGGGTGGATTTGCAAAATTTATATGTAAATTGTTTATAATGTATTCATGAAGCAAATTACGCTACTTTCGCTACTTTCACTGCTGATTGGTTTCGGCGGGCAATAAGGGGCGACCGGATTTTTTGGCCGTCCCGGTGTCCTCAGCTGGTGAAGCCTACACACGCCGGAGCGGCCGGTTGGTGCGTGGTGAACGTGGTCAATCCCTGCAATGCTGGCCGGGATTAGCCGCTTGCGAACAGCGTATCTGCAATTCGAAGAAGGCGGCCTAGTCGCGATCAAATTATGCGCGCCCGGCTGCCCGGTCCACCCAGCAATCCCTGCTCCGTCCCCGGTCTAAGCATTCGGAGAAAAGTGATTAAATTCTAAGACCCTTCAATCGGTTTGTCTTGGTGGGGATTTCCAGTTTTACATTGCCCAATACGCCGCGTCTGGGGCGAACCGATGCCGGAAAAGTATTTAACAGATTGGACGGTGCGATTATCTCGCCCGGCAGGCACTCTGAGTCCTAAACCGGAGTGCTTCTAAATCAACGACTATTTTCAAAAATTGGACAATCACTGCGGTTACGAGCTTACAATAAATTGGCGACCAATATCAGTCATAATATGTTTGTACCTTCTTTAGAGGATACTAACTGCAGGAAATAGAATACTTTGAATAAAGTGAACATACTTCGAAGAGGCCTCGTTAGTCTCAATTGTCTAATTTCATCGTACCCGTGACAGACAACCGTCCTAAATCGTAGGATCGTCCTAAATTCACCATTCCAATGCGTCAAAAACATTTAGTTTCATAATTTCTTCCACATTTTCGTCCTCTGAATAGTTTCTCGCTCTGCACACTTCCACCGGCACATTATGCGTCAATGATTGCTGTCATTCCGCTCGCACCGAAACGGAAAAAATCAGCAAAAAAAACCTGATCCTTCCGCACTAATGACAGTCGCTAAAGAAGAGATTTACCGTTATTGCGGCCTACCTGCCCGTGGGGCATTAATCATTTTTTTCTTCTCTTCCGTCCCCCCCACCCCGCCGTCGCTAAGCCATTGATCCTCTCGGTGACACTTTCCACGGCATTTACCGTTTCCGGTGCGCGCCCCAATCCGCAGCACACGGCGGCGGTGAACTGCGAGTTTTATTAACCGTCCGTGTACGGGCGGGCGCACCTTTCCTAATCTGTCCCACGGCAAACGGTCCCTTTTTGGTCCCGTGCCCCCTGCGTACCCAGCTACCCAAGGCCGGCACACGCCCACCCGAGAACCTTTCTCAAAACACTTTATCATCCTTTTCGCTCTGGGTTTGCTTGGTAAACGCACCTGTTTCCGGCCTATTTAACCGACGGGCGGAAGTGAATTTGGCGCGCGATGGGGCGCAGCTCTCAGGCGGCATCGGGGAAACATTTTGTCATTTTCTTGATCCCCAGCCGGCCGTGGGCGAAGGGGGGGACGGGTCCGAAAAGGGTTTTCGCAAATAATGAAACAATGAAACTCATCTTAATGTTTGTCACGTTGGCCGGCCGGCCGGCTTAGACCCGGTGCCCTTACACAATACGTTTATTATTGGAAGATTTGTGTTTGATCCTTTTGCGTAGCACCGGACGGGGGACGCTAGTGCGCAACCCTTTTCCCCTGATCCTTACGGCCGCGGAACACTGCGAAATGGCTGAGTTCATTTTAACGCCCGCAAACCCGCTTATCTCGGTTGGTCAAATCTTTTTGGTCACTGTTTACCAATCCCTTCCCGTCTCTTCTCCGTAATCCGTTTGGCCCGAATCCTGTTTGGGCCGAATCCGGTTCCGGAAATCGATTTTGACAGCCAGCCTCCGGGGGCTCCGGTTCCGGCGGGACCTGAGGCATGCTGCCCAAGCTGGAAAAATCGAATGTCATGCAAAGACACTCTCACACACTCGCTCGAGGACCAATGCTTAGGCCGGAAACGGACGATTGGCCGAAGGGCGCCATCAAAGACCATCGATGGTTGCTCAACGTTAAATGATCATCAAACAGCTTTGAGGCTCTTCACTGCCCGTTATTTGTCTGTAACTGTTACCCGTCAGTTTCGGTATACATCATTTTAATGCTCAATATTGTAACCAATTGGGACCCATAAGGGGGTTTGATGAGACGAAGCGTTCAAATAAAACGGGTTGGCTCCTAATAATACGAATTTCTCATAAAGATGTAGATAACATTTTAAAAAGCAATAAAATCATTAACCAATACAATTATAAGACAAAGGCAAACTTTGTGAGCCAAGAGTCAAAGGCTCAAATAAAAGTGGAACTAATAAAATGGAAAAGAAAAATGAATATCTAAAGCAAAGATTTATTTAATTCCAAATGATCCCAGATCGAACAACAAAACATAAGAACAATTAAAGAATTGAACAACCGAAGAATTAAAGAAGAATAACCGGATTATTTTTTACAATACTAAATTGAGCAATAATCGTAAAATTTACATATTTAAGGCAGTCTTTTTGCCATTTGCTTTAGTAATAATCATGCTACCCGAGTGCAATTATTACTATTTATTAGAGACACAGCATTTCACAACAGGGCTCAAGCAGTCAGTTGTACGAACTTGAATATTTTTCATCTCGTAACGCCACTCGAACTCAAAGCGAAGGTCTTATGCCGGGTCGTAATTTATCGTTGCTCACTCCCGTAGCGTGGCGTCGATTTGTAAGCGGCGGTGGTGAGTAATAGAAAGTTAAGAAACACCGTGGAGTCCAACAAATCCTCAAGAAAAGTCGCCGGTAATTTATGAGCAGGTTAAAATCCCGCCTGGGACCTACGCCGAGCGCGCTCGGACGCTCGGGACCGTGAGCTGCACTCGTCGCCAACCTGTCCTGGCAACCAGTATCTTTCCATTAGTTTCACCACTTCAGCATCCAACGACTGTTAATCACCCGGTGCCCGGGGGAATGGCCCACAGCGCCCCACCGTCACCGGCCCGGGCCGAGAGACCAGGACATGTTGTGTGGTCGTGAGGAAAAAAAGCCGTCACATAAGTTCCCATGCTGTGTGCTCTTTGTGCTCGGCCGAGCCGATCCGTAGGTAGCGAGTTCGTTATCCATTTTACATCTCGCTGCCGTGCTCGATGATGTTTTTTTTTGTTCCTCCTGTTGACAACAACACATGACCCCGTCTAGCCGTCTTGAGGTGGTTTCCGGCGAGTGAAACAACCACACTTCAAACTACAGACTCCCATCAGGGAGCTTCCGGCGCGGACCCCGTTCTCTGTTTCTATTGTTACGATGCCTTTTTTGTCGATTTGTCGGATTGTTGTAGTTAGAAACAATGTCCGCCCCTGTTGTGAGCCCGACCCCGACACTAAACGAACGGTGACGCTCCGGCAGACGAAAGTGCAGGCAAAAACGAAGATGACAGCAGCATTTTCGCCGAAGTAACGATCCGTTCAAATGCGCCGCTTTTTTATCGCCGCCAGGCCGCCAGGGATTTTGCCGCGCCCGAAACGGTCGTTGGTTCGCGAAATCGAGGCGGACAGTGACAGCTTATTCGGTGTCCTTGTGGAGCCATTTTTTGCACCCGCAGCCACTCTGCACCGGTGCGGTTTGCGGCCCGTGGTGGAGCCCCCGATCCGATACGGGGGTTTTTCTGCTTCGAGAGCGGAATTACTTAGGCGTAATCGCACAAAAAACGGCGGCTTAATTAATCATCCCAACGTGGCGGCGTAAGGCTCGATTTCGCGGGACGTGGGCTCCACTCCGGACTCCACTCCCAGTGGACACTCTCGGCATTGAAATTAAATTATATAGAAGCGGGCCTTTTTTCCTCGTGCCCGTTTGTAGTACAAGGGCGTGGCGTCAAACGAGATGAATTGGCAGATTCGACTGCTCCGAACATTGTCGCTGACAGGATACAAATGATTGGCAATTTATCTGCCAAGACGCACCCGGTCTCTGCACAAAGTGTCGCCAATCGTAGCGTGGTTGGAGAGCTTACCGGTTGGTAAATGTTTTGTGCGGATTACATTAAACGCGTATTCAAATGATTCCGCGCACAATCAGGAAATTGAGCCCAAGGCACGTGGAAAGCTGTAAGTTGAAGAAAGATGTTCGATGCCTTCGTCCTGGGACTGCTCAGAAAGACCACCGTGGAATGTCGTGAAAGCGGATTTCATCCAGCAGATGTTCGATTCGGTCATCCAAGTACATAGTGCAATCACTACAAACCCTCTAAGTTGAAAGGACACTACAATCCTGCGGTTGAACGATCCCTAGCTGTAGTTGCCAATCCTATGATTTGTGAAGCTGGCTAACTTTCAGTCGATGTAGTATTCCTTTTTTAACCAGCTCTAAGCTGAACCAGGAAATCGACCATGCTGGATCGCAACAATATTCACCCCGAAAGCAGCGATCTGAAGAGCAAGACAAACACAACTGTCATCAACTGCTGCTGCTGCTCCAAGCTTGCCTCTGACGCTTCTGCCGAGGGAACCGCTGCCCATCTGTGTGTGACTCGTTCGCAGCACCAGCAACTGACAACACGCCCGGAAGAAGCACTCATCATGCAAAAAGGGCATGCAAATCGTGGTACCTTCAGCGCCCCCGACGCAGCGGTATGCTTTTGTAGTGCGGCGCCAAACGGAAAGTCACAAAAAGAGGGCCCCGAGAGTGGACAAAAATGGCAAAAACCTTCACCGGACCAGAACCGGGCATGCATGGCGCTTTCCGTTCCTTAGTTTTCACGGTCCTGGGTGCATGAAAGTGTGCTACAATCGTGGGGTAGAAAAACCTGATATATGCCCTGATGCCCCAGCAAACGCTCCGGTGCTGGGGCTTTTTTATTGCATCGGCCCACTCGAAAGCGGAATAGATATTTTTCCCCATCGCGTGAAAGATGGCTCACGGGACGGGAACAGTGTTGGGGTCCGGTCGACGGATTGCGTGAAGATCGCTTCGCCCGGACTCTCTCAAGGCAGCAGCGATTTCGCTTAATTATTCAGCGCACCGAAGCGCACAATAAATGAGCATTTGACTTCTTGGAACTTGACTCGCGTGTTGACTCCTGGGCGCCATATTTATTCTAGAAAAACTTTTTCCTAAACTATCTATGCGGATATTCAGGTGGTTCTCGGTGGAACAGTACTTAAACGTGTATCCAGTTTCAAAACAAAGTATAATTACAAACGAATGTCATTAGAGAAGTGTGTTTCACGGAGGATGTCCATAAAAGTCGGACAAATAAACTTGCGTTTCGAACAGCCACCAGATGTTGACATTCGGTGCACCCCAAACGTTAAAAGGATGCAGATTGAGAGAAGCGAAAAATAGAGTGCATAATTAATGGACCGCAATTCAACTCAAAGTCAAGTTACTTTAGTTTCGAAACATTCCAAAGCGTCGAAAGTCGTAGCTCCCGTCTGACTCGACTCTCGCCACAAACTTAGCTCCGCAGTTTTCTGCGCCTTTCGCAGTCGCAAAAAGATGAAAGCACGGATGGAAAAACCCCCTTCCCAAACTATCCGGAAAGCCCATCCCCGCACGATGACCCTCACTGTGCTGCATCTTCCCGCAAATGAGATCATTATTGAGAATGAATGTGTCGATGATTAAACAACTTCCGGTGCGATGAGAATTCGGTGACGCTCCACTGCCTCCGCTTTCGTTAGCGAAACAATGGACGAAGGCGGTCCCGCAGAATGAGTTCTTTATTTCGGGCTGCCTCCGCTTGTCACTCGGAAGCCTTCCGAATTCCGTGCACCACAAAACCACCCGGCCCGGCTCGATTTGGATCCGGCCCGTCATCATTTCTTTGACAGACGGACCGGTTGCCATGGGAACTGTTGTGACGCTCGGCTGCGGCGTGCTGAAATATTCAAACCAAGCAGCCTCCGTTTGCTCCGGCGTCAGCGTCAGTTGTGTTCTTTCGAACTTTCAGCATAAAAGGGCCGCGCCGCGCAACGGAGCGCAATCTTGTCGAAACATCACCCACCCCCACCCGGCACCCGCTTATGATGGCAGTGGCGGCCAAACTTCTGCCCAAAGCTCAAAAGCAGATGAAGATTGGCGGAGAAAATGGCGAAAATCACGCAGCGCAGCGGAGCAAAAACTCCATCGCAGAAACGTCATGCGGACGCGCGGTGAAAGAAGAAACGGCAAAGCGGTGGGTTTGCGGTGTGGCGATAAGATGAATAAACTTGGGCAACCCACTTCCCGGTACACTCCCGGCCCCCGGCAAAGGACCGGCTCAGGATCAGGATCTGTCACCGCGCGTGTTGGCGTGCAATGTTATAGCGATTTTCACCGTGTTACCCAGCGACGTCCACCTGGACCGAAGGTCCTAGATCGCTGCAAACGGTGCTCCGTTCGGGCGCTGTATTGATCGCCACCGAACCGGAACGGGGTAGTAATAGCGTGAACTTCGGCCACTGAACCGAAAGGGCCAACCAAAACCATGAAGCTTCCGGTTCGAGACAGCCACAGACAAAAAGAAAGGCAGCAACCAAAGCTGGGACACTTTCTTTCAACGGCCGGGCGGATGGTATGAAAAGTCATCTTACCCCATTATATGCGGGATGGACCGGGAAAGTATGGGAAAAGCCATCAAATATCGGCATCGTTGCCGCAGTTGAGCGATGACAACAAAGGAGTGAAGGTCCTTTTCTCCCCGTTCGATTTGACATTTGGCCGACTCGAACTTTATGACGCCGCCCGGTAATGTCCTTGCCCGCGTCACGTGGCATTGCCGGGCCCGGTGCGTGACGATGCGTGCCATTCTTGGGCGAGGACATCCCATAAAAACAGGAGCAACCACCACGAATGGGGGTTCGAAACAGAAGGGCCAAATTGAAATTTATATTGCCGGACGCCGAAGACGCGTGCTACAAGGTAAATCGACTATGGTAAGATAAAAGGTGGCCATATTTCAACCGGAAGCCCCATACCGATGGGTGGCATGAAATTGCAATCCCTGCCACTCGTGTTTCGTTGGTCCTGTCTTTTTTCACCCGTTCTTGAAATATTATTATTGCAGCCATTCGGCCAAAACTTAATCAGAACACGGAGCACCTGTAATGTAGGTTGTTAACCCATTGTTATATGTAGTAAGTAATGCTCTCTAAAGTTGGTTTAGTTGGTACAGGATCAAATAAATGATGCAAGTAATATATATAAAATAGAACATTTATGTCAAGCAAATAACTAAGAATCGGTTTATGAAAAGGGTGAGCGTCAGGAACGTATGCCCAACTTATCGGCCCCTCCCGATCCCGTCAGCTGATGGCTCAAAGCGCTACCAGAGAGAACGGAAATAGTCGCTTCCGAACCACTAAAATGGCCCAACAGCCGCTTAAGCTGACGGCAAATGTCTTGCGGTGGACCCATTTTGTGAATAATTAATTCCGCGTTCGCGGTGCGCCTCATTCGAACCGCTTCTTTCTTCTTTTATTTTCCCAACTGCCCAACCGGCCGGACCGTGTGGCTCCGAAGCGTTTCTTTGCTCTACGCCTTTGCAGCGGTGGCATCCTTCTTTATACATACACCCACACTTTAGAGAATGATGCTCCTCGTCTCTTCGAGCCGAGAGCAGCTGCACTCGTTGCGCAAAGGCTCCACGTTGCGACTGCCAACGATGGCGTTCGCTAGTGTTACGTTTTATGCATTTTAAAATGCCACCACCGTCTCAACCGGCGGACCGACTTCGAATGCATTGGAAAGAAATCCTTTCCCGATCCGGCCGGTACCGACGCCGAAGCAAAATCGGCCCCACACACGGAGTTCCGGTGCTGGGCGCTCCGCAGTGTGGCTACTGAATAATTCCTTTTCTATGCGCTCCGCTTCCGGACGCGCTCCGCTTCCGGATGGTGGAGAATAATTTTCTTTAAATACAGCAAAACGCCAGCCGCGACCACCGGCCACGTGTACCCCGGCCTCGGCTCTCGGCTTCCTTTTTGCGATTCCACACATTTTTTATTTTCATTACGCCATTCAGTTGCAAAATTGCAGCGATAACAGAGGAGCGCAGGCAACAAAAAAAATGCATCGCAATAAATTGCACCGGAGCAGTGGGTCCCTTTCCCGTGGCGAGCGGACGAACAATGTCGAACAGTATATCTCCTCACAGGACGGAGAGGGCGCCCAACCCGCTGTTACTACCCGGCCCGGACCCGGACCGGAAGCGGGTCTTCCTTCGATTTGGAGACGGGAAGAAATCGAGTACGATGTGAAGCAATTAATTTTATGAATATTTTCATTTAATTAGTCCCCTCTCGGGCGCGCCCTCGGTCCCGCCGGGAGCCGGTGTGGCGAGCGACACATCCTTTCGCTCCCGTTACGACGACGACGACGGGCGAGCGGGAGTAATAGAAAAAGCCGAACGTAAATTGGAAACGAATTTCCTGTGCCGTAATTTTAATTGCCTCACAAAAACGTGCCCGCAGCTACATGCGGCTTTGGGGTTTTGTGCCGGGAGCTCGTGCTGCGGGGCTGTTTGAGGCCACCAGCTGTGTCCCGGGAGCCACCCTGGGAGACTGTGGAGCAGTTACTCCGACGTCTTCGCCAAGGCTGAAGGCCGAAGGAGGCTGAGTAATTAGTGGCAAGATTGTATGGAGGGCCACGATTCACGCAAATTTCCCTCATCGATGGTCGACGCCAGGGCGAGGTGCTGTTCGAAGGGCCTCGAGATGTGTGCCACGGAAACTATAAATTGGTCCCTTATAAAGGCTATAAATTGTACGGAGTACGGGAGTACGTCCCTAAATGTGGGTTTTGATAACCCTGCATTTCAAACCTGCATATTGACATGTAACATAAAAGTTTTCTTTATTGCTTCAGGAGTTGAAGTGGCTAACATGAGACCAATTTTAAACCTTGAACCAAAACCAATAAAACGTTTCGAGGATCGACAGTTCGACAAGTCCTAAACAAACTAACCATAAACCTGTGTTCGAACCAATCGCGTCCAACTTGTGTCATAAAATAAACGTGATCCCCACGGAGCTGCAATATGCATACACACGGCAGGGAAAGATTTCGAAAACTTTAGCTGAATCAACATGAATCTCGAGATAGAAATATTTATGGACACATCAAAGGACCAAAACTGTGGAAGGAACCTGTAAACACTCGAAATAGAAAGATCAACCCCCTTAATCAACATCGCAAGGGATCAAGGGATCGTAAATCAGCTATCGTTAAGGACGGAAATGCTTAGTTTCGAGGAGTTGTTAGTGGGTAACCTAGTCAAACCCACTAACTGAGTTCCCTTCGGGTGCTGGCTTCTCACATCGTGTTTCCTTCGCGATGAAGAAATAAAAACTGAACGACGTTTTATTGCATCAATACATTTAGAGTCCACAGAAGAACCTACAGTATGAACCTTACCCTTTTTTGATAATACCTACAGAAGCCATATTAAATGCATTGTTCATTTCACAAATAATAGCTTGCAGAATGTGACAAGAACTCAAGTCGAAACGACAGTTTCAAAAGAAACAAAACTCCACAATACGCCGGAACGAATAAAGTCGCGCTACGTTGATATTTGTTGCTCCACTTAACACGGATTTGCGCTAATTGGCCACGGCATTTCAGGTGTGCCCGGGTCTCCCGCTGATGGGAGTTTTATGCTTTCATTTTTCAAAGCCCCATTTTACGCAGGTGCGTTTACGAAATGGCGCTACTCCGGCGAACTGCGGGTCGGAACACAGAACTCGAGCCCATCATTATTTAGTGATGTTCATTACGATCACGACCTTCGTCGCCTCTTGCTTCCCTCCCGGAGCTGGCTGTTGTGTGGGCCAAAGTTGTTCCGGGCTCCCCTTGAGCACTTTTCGATTCCGTGCGACAACGCGGAAGACACCTGATCTTGAATTCAATTTAGAAAAACGATTTTACTATCCCATTCCCGGTCTATATGGACAGCGCCGGCATGGCGTAGAAAGTGGCAGGGGCACATTCTTGAAAGTTTTCTCCAACGTCCTCGCCCGTGTCAGTGCCTTTAAATGGTGGGGAAGCGTAAACCTGACCCACGAGAAAGTGTCGGTTGGTATTTTCTACTTTCTTGCTGGGTAAAAAACTGAAAAAAACGGTAGCCTTGTCTCTTGGGGCTTGGCGTCATTTCCAAATGGCACCACTTGCCGGGCGGCAGGTGACAGTCGACCCGGCCCGAGCCTCGAATCTCCTCGCAGGCTCGCGAACTCCACCGACGTTTCCCACGCTCGAATTATGGTGCGTAAAATTTAGTCGTCAAACATTCCGCGCAATAAATTATGCACGCTCCGGAATGTCAGGGGCCGGGAGTGGTAGTGCTCGATGAACGGTACACTTTTCCGTCCCGGCTGCGTGGAGCTCGTTCGAATGTAACATTTCACTCGGTTTATGAGTAATTCACTTGGAAAACTTCTGCCAGTGGGCCCCCAAAACGCCCCACCCTGGCCGGGACGTGCAGGATGTGCTCGGTTCGGTTCCATTTCGCATATATTATCGAAGATAATGTCTGGAAGATCGCACCGGTGACAGGTAAGCGTGAAATAATGTTCTCAATATTTTGTCTTTTGGGACCACAGAATCAGCCCAACCCCTCGACAAAAGCAGTCCCAATCAGCCTCACGGGCACTGGTTTGAGAAGTATCTATTTTTTTATCCAAACCCATGAACCGTTGTGGAACTCCGAAATTCGCCGGTCCCTACGATAATCTAGCGAACGCAATTTGGTTCAGTAAAAAAGGAATAAACGTTTGTCCATCTCCCATGTGCCAGTAAAATATGAAACATGTTTCGATTCAACTGGCAAATTGTTTCAGCGTTTGTAAGAAAATAAAAATAATAAAATAAAATGTACTGCAATGTCATGTTCATCGACTAATCATTCTAATCTCGATGATTGATATTCTAAAATCAGTTTATCAACGAAACCTTGCTTCTTATCATAATGTAATACTAAATCACATCCAAATATAGAAACGTTAGCCAATATGAAATACAAACGGGACACCCAGAAAGCTTCTCTTCCGTCTTTCTAATTGCGAAAGTGAAAAACTCACAGCAAAAACCAGAAACGATTGTCCCACTCGGCACTCATTCTGCGTCACAGTACCACAAACTCACTGACTTTTTTCTTTTCCCTTTTAGACTTTTCTTAGTCAACCCTCAAAAGACGGGAAAATATTGGCAAAAAAGCGACTCGAGTTCGCGCCATAATGTCCGTCCTGCAATATGCTGTTGGTTTATTTTATTTTTATTCTGTTTGCGTTTCAGTTTCAGCAACAGCCACTCGCACCGGCTCTCGAGCGTATGTTGTCAGTGCAAATGACAGCATATATCCGCCTAACGAGGACGACGACGACGACGACAACGAAGACGACGAGGACGATGTTGACAACAACAACCGTCGGTCGTTTGCTGCTGCTCCGTCCCTTGGCTATCGTATTTTTGTGTGGTTTCCGCAGTTTCTCTGCCGGCAAGAACTACAGTCTTCACAGGCTTTCACTTTTTGAATCCGTTCTCCACGCAAGGAGCCGGCAAAAATTGAAAACATTCGAAACGATCTGCGGCGTGGCGACGGTTCGGGCTAATATTTCCCACCGGTGGGCCTTGCGGGAAAACGGCCGTCGTCCCTTTTCGTCGTCCTCGCTCGAGGACGACTGGCCCTTTTTTATCGCCCAACCGAAGGAAACATAGTAATGGCGACAACGCTGTGTTTGCTGTGCCTCTGTGGACTGTTGGTGGTGGTGGTGCGATACTTTGTGTTTTTCATCAACACTCGCATACAGAAGAACCCACAAACAAGGCATCGGTCGGGAATGGAGTGGATGCTTTAAAAAAAAGAAACGATGCTCACGAAAGCGTTAGAATTTAATTAATTTTCACACAATTTCCCGGTTCCCGGTGCCGTGACAGGACGTCCGGCTCGTACCGAGAGACGGGAGAATTGTTTCTTCTGCCACTGGTCAGCCGGTTTGACAGCGAAAGTAGTGTTGAAAGCTGCGGAAGCTTCGCTTCGGAGGCGCATCTCGTGGCACCACTGACACTAACAAGGGGCCTCCGCTCGAGTCGAGATTGTAACGATTCTCGATTAGAGGCGCAAGGACCCGCGTTGAGTTACGGTCTGTGCCTTCTTTTGTCTCCCACCGAGAACCCAAAGAACACACGCTTCCATGGCCGACCACAACCGACTCTCATTAGCCACTCGCTCGCATGTTCCGGGTTCTCGTTGTGGTTAGCAAACCGGCAGACACCGACACCGTGGCCATCGCTTTCCGTCCGTCCGGACCAATCGGGATGGAAATGTAGTGGAAAATTGGTGGCCCCACCCGGGCGCGATGGTTCGAAAACCACAGCAAAATTAACTCCGCAATGCAAGAAAACCGCTCCGGGTCGCTCGCATTGCGTAGCGCAACTACCAACCACAGATTATTCTGCTTCTTAAACTTTCCGCTCACAATTTGCTCTGTTTGCTACGGAGTTGGTGGCAAAGGACCCCTTTTTCTTATTCTTTTCTCGCACAACGCTTCCGTTTGCTTTAGCAGGATGCTGTGTGGAGTAACCGGAGCACCAACTGACGCTGGCTTTGTAGTTCGCATCGCATCGAAACCAACTGATGTGGCACCTTTGCTGCACCGTACGTGCTTCACAATAGTGCAGTAACTTTAAAACAAACGAACCATAACTAAATCAAAAGGAGGCGCATGGTGGCCCGTAACCACCGTGCGCCTCCATTCGCCACGACGCATCGTGTAATTTGCTAACTAACTTTGATGGAACGATGCTCGTACGCTGCCACCCGATGGAAGATGGAACACGACGTACACTACCCACCATGACCACCGTGGCTTCTGAATCATGTTGCATGGAAATCCTGGCTCTACCTTCGCCACAGCCTTTGAATATTAAATGTATGCCTTGTGTCGTGTTCCATTAACATGAACCATGCCCCGTACGTTTCGTTGTGCGTTCTTCAAAATGTGTTAAATTACATTTTTGAAAATTTCTTTAGACTTTTGCTAAGAATCCTGGGGTCACGTGTTGGACGCCTCCGCCGGGCAACTAGCCCGGGCCGGTGGACGCTCTTTTTACGCACCGGACCGTACCGGAGATGAGCTTGGTAACCGATATTTTGTTGCCACTGACGACAACACCACTTCAAAAGCATATCTTCGCCTCTGCTTTCTATCCCACCTTGTGTTGGTCAGCAACGGTCAACACACCGGTTGGTTGCTAACGTAACACGATGCCATCGTCGGTTCAGTGGCCATTTTGGTTGAAGAAGTAGCCCCTCCCTCGTGGCGTGCGTGGCGAAGCGTACGACAAAAAGAAAATCCTAAAACATCATCGCCTAAACGAGGCCCGGAACGTGTCCTGGTTCGGGTTGTCCACCAGCCGGTGTCTTTCCGGGCAGGGGTTAGCACGATTTTATTTTCTCATCGTGGTGCGGCCAACCTACCTTGGCAATCTTGGCCGACAGAGGCAATCAGAGCTGACCCAGCCTCGAAGAGATGGGTCACATAAAACCGGGGCCAACGATAAGGCGGAAGACGAGATTGATATAGAACTGACCGCGAAGCGAATTTTTCGGGGGAAGATACTCAGGTGTGCGAAGACGAATTATTATGGGCCTCTTAACAAGCGGGCCGCCTACAGTAATGTGGTCCTCTTTGTCAGCTAATGTCGGCACCTCGTATCGTCATTTGTTTTAAGATATGTTTCGCTCTGGTTGGCTGTCTGGTATTCAAACTACAGCAAGCCATTGGCGCCCTCGAGCTATTTGTGAGGACAAACCATGTAAGACTTTGCACTCCTCAGCAGGGCGTTCGCGTTTTGAACTCCACAGCGACGTCTATTAGTCTCCCGCGTCATGAGCACCACCGTGGCACCACCGTGAGGGCCATATTTTATTGCCAGATTTTATTTGCTCACACCATCAAACGCTGTGGCCGATTGTCGTTAGCCAAACGGAACGGTGGCCCATTTCCGGGGCTCCATCGGCTGGAAATGTCGTGCCAAGTGTCAGATTTGCCGTCGACGCTCTAGCCATGCCCAGGCACGTGTTTTATGCGCACCACTCTGGATGAATATGAGACGCTTTTTATGCTGCACGGTTTCTTCTCGTCCTATTTTACGTGCCCCGCGCGACACTCCCTCTCGCGCACGTGAGGCATCCTTTCGAAATGTCCAATGTTTATAGCGAAAACAAGTGTTACTTCCGGCCGGCGTTAGGAACGAGGGAACCGCCCGGTCGTTTGCTCGTTTACGGCGACAAATAAACGCTGATGACTTTCGCCCTCGGGGGCCGTCACGGGAAAGGATCGGACGGGACCCGGCCTGTGGTGCTAACAGAGCTAAGATTTCCAATTGTGATTGAGTACCGCGGATTGCGTACAGCGTTTCTTCCGAAGCCCGAAGTTTACGGGCTATCTGGGTCTGGGACGGAATCGACGATATTTGACAAAAGTATAAACCATCGATTGAACTTTGAGCCCGAAACTTGGTCGGCGTTCGGCGTGGAGCATAAAAACTTTGATTTTATGCTTAATAGACCATCTTATCGTGCGGTGGTGACAGTATGTGGACCCTCCCAAGTGGCAGTAAAAGATGAAGCCATGAACGCCGCCGCTCGCTTGTTCATAAAAGAGGCGCGACTGGTGCTAAAGTTTTTAAACCATCCTCTCATCAAATGGGCACGCTCGTACGGGGACAGATTTTGGGCCACACTCGGGCCACAGAATAAAAAAAAATGTTCTTCCTTCCCCGCCGTCGAGGGAGAAAAATAAATAAGTCATCCGTTTGCCTTCCTGCGCCAGCGTCTGCGATGCGTCAAAAGCGAAAGCTTTCGGAAAACTTTTTTGTGCGACAACGTCCAGTTCGGCCATTAGCGCGATTTACTTCAGTCCGGCTCGGGCTGAGCCTAAGGCGTCGAGCGGGGGCCGTCGCGCCAGCCTCAGAACTTTCACAATAAAAGTCAGTACCGGTCGTCCAAGGCGCAGTACACGAAATACCCCGCGCTAATGCCACACGGCCAGCCGGATCTTGGAAACTGTCGGCCCGGGTTGTGGCCAATAGCGATGAGCTTTTGCGACGCGCAACCGAGACGAGCACCATCATTTCGGGCGCTGCCACAGTTTACTGGTCCACTAAGTATCTCCTCGTCGAATTCTGGTGTCTCTCGGTGTGTGTGTGTGGCAGATAAGTATAAAGGGAGAGAGAAAGAGGGAGAGAAAGGGATTGTGTTTATCTTCAGCATCAACGAGTGCCCAACTTCCAACGGCACTAAATCGACAGCCCTGGCCGATGGAGGCGCCTGGTGCTTCAGCGGGTGGATGGCCATTTTGTATCATCCTCGCCTCTCGTCAACTTCACTTTGCTGTGGTGCATTACACGACTTTGGCCCTGTCTCCACACGCGTGGGTGTGTGCGCTATGGTGGTTTGTTTACGGACCAGAGTTTCCATTCCAGTTCGGTGTTAGTGTTTAAGTTCGTCGCCGCTTTAGTGTGTACGTGTGCGTTTGTGCGTTCGTCCTTCCCTCCCATGTATTGACGTTTGTTTTATCTTTCTTGCCTTAGCCACCCAGTGCAGGCACCCTGTGCTACCAGTACGGCGGCCCTCGCAGCCACACCACACTTTCACGGGTGGGGCGATGTTTTTAAAAGTACGTAAACCATAATAAACACATAAAAAGGCATAATTTATGGTGAAATGTTATCATAAAAAATCGTTAGACGTCGCCACAGTCCCGCGGATTCAGCTCTCTACTGGGCGTTGGGCCCATGGGTTTCGGAGGGGTGAGCCAAGCTCGTGGAGCGAAAAAACGGAACCCCAAATCCAGCATCACGAAGCCGAATGTAAACGGAGACGGCCAACCGAGGGCTGGAAGCTGCTTTTGGATGGCTTAAAGTTTAGCCGAGCCACGCTGGACTTGAAATTATGGCCTTGGAAGGTTGACGGCTGGTTTATAGTAATTTCACGGCCAGCGGTACGGTTGCCAGGTTCCGAGGCGGCCATTTTATTTTTGTTGTACTTTAATACGTTGGATTTCTTGTGGAACCGGATTTAATGTTCCTGTAACAAAGATCGGTGCTGTTTGCATACCTTTAGGCGAGCATGAAACTGCAGGTAGTGGATTGCCTACATCGAGGCGCAGAATTCGACAGCTTCGAGAACACAAACGGCGCCCAAAGCTGTATCATAATTAGACAGACTTCAAACCATTCTCCAACTGCTGTCATAAACAGTACCGGGCTCTTGTTCCATCTTCCTTGTTCTCCGGTAAACATCGCTTGCCTGGGCGGTGAGCTGAAAAATCGATTCCACCGGCTACAATAGCTCAAGGGGCCAGGCACTAACGGCGAGTCTCAAGATCACCCCTACAGGGCATTACAGCTTCAGCCCAAGGCCCCAGGGGCCAAACGTTCACGTTACATAACGCCACATCCATCTCGCTCCTCGCTCCGGCCATTCGCCATCACCATTAACCCTAATGAAAGCTTATCTTCAGCCCTTTCAGGCCGGCTGCCGGTAGGTCAGCCCCGTGAAACTGCTGATTGAAGCCAGCCTCCCGATCGCCGTGCTCGGGCATTCGAGAGGAAAAACTTTCAAAAACGGCCACACCACATTGTTATCTCGTCTTCGCCAGACCACGGCGTTGGTCCGGATTTGGGTCGATCGGTCGATGATTATCCGGCCCACCGAGGGCCTGCAACCTTAAGAAGTGGCTCCCTCACTCTCTCAGGAGAATTAGGCGCGCATTAGACCCACAAATGCTTTGGCCACGGTGCGTCCGATAAAGACCAAATTGGTGTTTGCACCATGAAAGCAAATGGTTGTTGGTTATATATTTTTTTATTAAACGAACCTTCGCCCCAAAACACATCCCCGGTAACACGGGCGGCAAAACGGAGCAAACGAAGTTGTTCTGCCACTCCACCCAAGGCCCGGCCGGCTCGGAAAGGTGAACCCACGGTTTTCAGCGATTTGCGTTTCGCTTTCTGTTTCTGCGTGACTCTTAACAGCTTTATCGGCTTTCTTTACGCTACCCAGAGCCAGTAGCGGCCACGCACGCAACGCCCGCGGTTATTGCCGTGGTAATCTTCATCACTACATTAGGCTGACAGTTTACATTATTACGCCAACACAGTAATGTGTGACAGCGTCCCGAACCAAACCAGCAACAAAAAATGGACGACGAACCCGGTGAGTGAAATAATTAACGAACGTGCGGCCTGACACGGGCAACAAATGCCACGTCGTGCGTTAGCCAAGCACACCACCAACGGCAACGAAAGGTGCTATGGTAAAAGGCCACGGCCATAGAACGGTCAACATGGCGAGCATGTGACATTTTAATACGCCGTTAAGCTTTTAAAAAGTTTCCCGCCGCACCGTGTATTTGGAAAGTGATTTTCCTTCAGCCTCGGTCTGGGGCTGGGGCGGGCGCGTAGGGAAATCAGCCATTAGCAGCCGGGCAGACACAAAGCTCCACGAAATGGGCGCCACGAAACGGAACGGAAATGGACATTTAAACGCTTTCACACCTGGCGTTTCAGGGTGCGCCGTGGCCATTGTGAAAATAAATCTTTCACACACGACGAACCCCGTGGGAGCCACCCGAAAGGGTGAAACTTGTCAGGGTAAGTAGTTCGCTTCGCACGTACGGTCGTCCCATCATTGTCACGTCTTTCAGTGCTCAGGCAGGACAGCGTCTAGCCTTTTCGAAGTTTCGACGAAGCAATCGGCTGGGCCGTGGGCCGAATGCGTGACAATCTTTTGTAACTGGCCAGCAATTACGATAATTGTTTGTGCGAATTCCGTACCCCGTTACGGTCTGTGCGAATAGAGGCTCACAATGTGCTCCCACTTCCTATTGTTCCGTGGCTACCTCATTAAAAACTCGCCTCTTGAACGAGTTCTATTTGTTTCATAAAGCGATTCACGACCGCAGCAACTCGCCCACTCGGTCCAGAATGATCCTCGCTCAGAATGAGTGAAACTAATTTAAGAAAGAGAATGGATACAACAGGGCTGATTGTGCCGCAGCCGTTGTGAAATAAACGGGTCTATTTGTTTTACTCGGGAATGAAAAAGTTTGTATTCTGATCGATCGGGAAACAGGAACTCGATTAAAATTAGTGCAATGCATTGGAGCGTTGGCAACAGATGAAATGAAACTTTTTCTTAGAAAAGGATCATCCGATTAGCTTGCTTTCCTCCAACCCAATCAATGGCGGATTATTGATTAAAATTTGATTCAAATCCTCTTAATTGATCCGAACGAAGCCTCTATTGTAACGGATGTCGCTTTGATGCAGCGCAGCTTCCGAACGCCATCAAAAACTTTTATTTCTATCGTTCCCATTTGTTGGCGAGAGAAGTGTCAAAGGATTCGCTTCTTTTGTTGGTGCCATGCCCGGGGAACTGAACGCAAAATCTCATTATTCCACTTCCGTTTCCGGTAACCTGTATGTCAATCTTTGAAGGACGCACCCCTGTTCTACGCGCACGCGAAGTGTCATTCGCGGCATACACGTCAATTGCAGGGCCACAATTTATGGAACTTTGGCACTTGCCATCCCTCAGCTAAGTAAATAACGTGAGCAGCGGAAGTGTGCATAATTCTGCTTGAAACTAAAAAGTAGTCGGACAGGGCAAACGAGTTCTGCGGGGCTGCAGGCAAATTCGCCGGCTGTCGAAAGTTCTCCGACCCATTACGGTCACCTGCTAATGAGTTTCTTAATGAGGAGCAAGTTGACGAACCACCGGCTCGCGGGGGTTACAAAAAAATAAGTTCGTCATGATGAAAATGTCCCCCGAGCGCAGCACAAGGAGTTATTTAAACTTTGTCCCTGCCTCCGTACCGATGCTGGGCGGATATGCTCACACGTAACAGAGTGGTTGTGGTTAGAAAACTCCAAAGACACCGTATACAGCTAAAACATAACGTCAGTTGGTGTAATGGATTGCATCGTGCGTAAGCTGCATAACCGGATCGATCGGACCACTTGCTCGTCGGTAAATTAATCTTCCCGCACTCGCCCGCTGACACAGAGTTTGAAAACTTACCTCCTTTCACGTGTACCTCCCGGCTCAGCACAGTACCGACTAAGTTTTTTAATTTACATCTGCAGATGAAAGTAGAGGAAAACAACAAAGAGACCAGAAACAATTCATTAGAGCGAACAACAGCGCAAGAAGAGCATCGTTAGAGGGCAAACCGAGGCAGGAAATAACGAAGAAAGTAAAAATAAGATGTGGTAGAAAAGCGAACAATCGCCTATCGGCGAGCCGCGGCTGGAATTTAATTAAAAACTTGAACGCGTTCTTACGGAGCAAAGGCAGATAGAAAGACGGGCCGACCGCTACCGACCGCACTGCGGTCGTAGACTTCCGCCTTAGGGGTTTCCTACTTGTCCGGCTGGGCACTCTGTCCGATGCACACCGCAATAGCTTCCTGATAGATCCTCGATGTCTATCTCTTATTCGGGCTAGGGAAATGGTCAACTTCCTGTCAAGCTAATTACTACTCAACCCTCGAACAAGCTGCCTCGTCTTGATCAATGTGCCGCAAATTGTGTTTGATAATCGATTAGAACTACAAAGTCACGAACAAATATTACTAAAAGGGCCGTTGGAATCGTTTGAAATTTCGAAAGGGGCAAACATGGTTGAGTTCATAACAAAAGGGGACAAATTTTATCAAATCTTTAAAAAAGAAGAGATAAAATTATTAAAATATCACATTAATCTTAAAAAGAGGCATCTCCACTAATGGACGACTCTCCAAACGTCTTTTTGTGGTGCAAGAGGCCTGGCTTTCGTCGATAAAGCGAGATAGAGAGAGAGAGAGAGAGACAGAGAGAGCGGTAACATAAATTATGGCACCCACAATGAAAACGCACACAATGAACGGGCTGCCTGCGAGCCTTTGAAATTCTCACAAAATCCGTTTCAAACATGCTGAATAGGACAGGAAGTTATTAAAAAACGAAGGTTGGTGTGTTCGGTGCGGCCATTGTCACCCTGGAAGCTTTGTGGTTTCCTGATAATTTGTTTATTGCACATTTTAACCATCAACGAAATCCTTTGCCCAAATGTTGTGCTTTAGGCCGGCTGGCAATTAAAGTGGCCAAAGTTAAATTATTCGGCTGGTGGACTCTTTCATGGACCCTGGGCCAAATTTATCTCCGACGACATTCCCTACACCGAAGGAAGTTATCTTTCATTTTCGTTATCAAACGGCCACCGAAATTTCGCAACTCTTCGAGCGGCACTTTCCGAGCGCCTGCGGCGCTGAACGCCAACAATTTACAGCACCCCCCCAAAATGGTCGTTGTATGAGTGCCATCCTGGTATTTTCCGGGTTTGAGTCCTCTGCCTTGTGGACCACGTTGGCCAAGAACGGAAAATGAAGGAAAAGGAATAAACATTCCAAATGACGATAATGATGGCAAATCGGACAAAGAAAATCTGCACTGACAAGGTGTAGCTACCCGATGGTGGTCCGCCCGCTCTCCGCTCTGTGTGTGGTTGTGGATGCTATTGTGGTTTGGCTTGTAGTTTGCAAATATTCTTCCAGACATTTCGCCCCGACCCGGGAATGGTCGGCTTGTGCGGCTAACGTCAAGGAACTCCGTCCAAAGTATGTCCTTCGAAACGGAACCCAAATGGGCGGAAAAATAGAACCAAACGCTGGGCGGTGGGGTGTTTGTGAGTGGGTGGGTGGGAAAAGAAAGAAAAATTCCTCCACAGTATCCTGCCACCGGAGGCACCCACCCAAGGAGATTGTCATTTCCAGGTGACGCACCGTTTGAAGAAAGCAAGGACTTTTTATCCTCTTAGCTGCGGCAGGGCTCCGTCCCAACCGCGGAACGGTTTGGATCTGAAGTCTTCCGGAATGTTCCTCCGGTGTTCACCACCGTCTTAGTCTGCTGCTTCCACGCCGTGTGGCACATTTTTGTCACGGTCCCTTGCCCCGCTCGGCTAGTGGTTATGTGGACCTTATGCATCTGACATTTGCATATTGCGATGATGTTGCGGAGAGGGCCAGAAATCAGTTTTCATGGTCCCCTGCAGACGAAGTAACGACCGAAAAAAGCCGGATAATTGCGAGAAGTACTGCGGCGGCCACAGAGTCGCACCAGACTACAGGAAGTGAAATTCAGAACCGCGCTACGGACTGACCGAAGGAAAGTGTAACGTAAAATAAGCAGGGAGGGAGAACGCAAAGGCCCTCAGCAAAGGAGCTGCCGGGGCGAGGGCGGGACGACTTACCTATACACTGTGGAGTGAACTTCGTGGCGAAATTTGTCCGCAGAAAATGGGTAAAAAATCAGACTTCCGTTCGGCAGCGTGTAGACCAGCTCGTGGTTGGTGGTCGCTACCGACCATTCGACCTGCAAGTGACAAATTGGGTGTGTTAGAGAGTGACAAATCGACCGATGCAAAGGGAGAGGGATAGCGAGGAATTCGGCAACAACAAAAAAACAGGAAGAAAATTCAAACATCCAAGGACCTCGTTTGTTTGACGAACGACATCAAACGGGTTCCGTCTTTCGGTACGAAACCACCGAGGCACCACCGCAAGGCACGATGGGATGATGGAACTTTTCGGCGCTCCGTTTCGCCTGAAATATGATAGCGCGCACTGGAATGATGGTCCATAAGCCGCGGTTGTATTTGCCAAGGACGAGAGGGAAGGAGTTTTATTTTATTCACTCTATTTACTTCTCCTAATATGATTATCGTTAGAGGAAACCTCAGAAAGTTTCTTGCAACTCCAATGGGCGAAAAAATGTTGGAAAGTCACGCTAATAATCTACGTACGGAAAGTAACGACATAGCCATCCATCAGGCATATCTATTCCTTTGATCACTGAAGAACAGTTTTAAGGAAAACCAGGAAGGTTATACTGATTGCTTCAGTGTCTTTCACTTATGTCGCCATTCAGAGAGGTCAATTTATAGAGGATAAGTCTTCCTTCACCAAAATTATGATTACACTATTGCAGCGGTCAGATAGAATACCCATTACACATTTACTGGTCCATCCGCTGTCCAGAAGGGTGTTGCAGAAACAAATGTTAATCGCATCGCAAATGGAAGTTCAACCGTGACAAACCGTACCACGTAGCGTCATCACTTACAGGCCCCCCAAAATAGCAATCACACCAAGCAGCTACACCATGCTTGCCTCCCAAAGTGCGTTCTACGAAAAATCATCGTGCGTTCGAATGCGAGCGCCTTTCGCCGTGCTGGCGACGACGGGTTAATCCTTCCGGGCAATAAAGACACATCGACGCTCGACCCTAATGATTTCTAATCCAGCACGTACCGAATGAGATTAATCAAAATTGCCAATCGTGTTTGCAAGGTTGCAACCACGGGCATGGTTCGCTGGCGACGTCCGGAAAGTTGGTTACGTGCCCTTCGTGCCATCGCTCTTTGCTGCTGCCAACGACACGCGTTCGGCGAAGAAACAACGAACGAGCGAACATGATCGTTTATGGTTATGATGATGATGACGATGTCCTGGGGTGGGGGGAGATGGCCAGAATTCGGGCCCGGCCACGAACCGATTGCGTGACCGAAATTCGTTTCCGCAAGGAAAACCCTAAGGCAAGGTAGCCTACATGTTGCTCCGCGTTGAAAGGGAAAGGATGAGCCAAGATTTACACGCCACATCCCAGCCAACGTGCCGCTCGTGGGGTTGTAATCCTTTACACGGAATCACGTTGTATTTTTTGTACTTTCCGGATAGACCCGGTTTTTACCCTTCCCGATTGAATTAAATAATCCTTCGCCACATAATCATCACTTTCAATCGTTGGCGTCGTCTTCAAGAATCCGTCCGAAGTTTCAGTCGACAACCGGTCGTTTTATTCTCGCCTGACTCTGGTAGTCGATATATGAAAATGTCGTTCACCGTTCGCCAAGAAGAATGGAAACGATGGAAAATTCCGATTCAACAATTACGCTGAATCAATCGATGCCGAAGGAGCCGAGAGAAGCTTGGAGCTTAGCTCTCCCACAAGGTGCGTCCCCAGCACAGGATGGACCCGGGACACAGCCAGCTAAAAAGAACTTCCGCTTTTCCTACTCCAGGGAATAAATCACGAAACCGAGAAAGGCAACGGAGCCAAGGAAATGGCTGCCTTCCCAGTCACGTACGGCGATGAGAAGAAAATTAATAGGAAATTATTGTCGTCAATCAATCGAAGGATTAAAAGGATGGGGCCCCCAGGATCGTGTTCCCGGAACACTGAGCTCGGCGAACCGTTGGTTCTTCGTTCAGCAGACGGGTCCATTGCGTATGTATGTGTGTCTGATGGTGGCAGTCATTTACACGATCGCTGCAGGAAATAGCATCCTCGCTCGTCTTCTTCAAGACGACCCCGTTATCTGCACGTGAAGGCTGTGGAGACGACGTCGACTTCGAGCAAAAGTTTTGCGACTGATTTTTGCATTTCTGGCTCCCGACACGTCCTGCCTTTCCGGAACGAGGCCACTGCCGCGCCGAGGGCGGATGGTGTTTTTGCAATTTTAATTGAAACTGCAAGACAACCGGGGAGCGGTCCGTTTAATCCCATCGAATGGCCGGTGTGCCGTCAGCAGAAGCTGGAAAATCCGAGGTCCGAGATAATCCACAAAGCCCTGGGAGAAAATGAGGCACAGAAAGCATGAACCTTTTGTTTGCGAGCTCTTTTAGACAGGAAGGAATCAGCTCCTTACGCCCCATAGCTTAGGTAAAAGGACAGCTTTCGGGGTTATTATTACTTCCCTTTGGCATAATGGTTTAATTGAAGTTTTCTCATCGATTTCCTGGAAGATCTCTTTTTACCGTACCAATAGTCCCATTCGCAGGTATTGGCAACTTAAAACAAATCAGAGTAAACACAACTAAGATGGTACATTCAAATACTGCCAATTTTTACATTCCATTTTTCGGATAAGACGTCCTAAAATAAGTTCGCCCTTGAATGAGCACATCTGATGTTTTGTGCTCTGATCGACTCCAGGGAGTTTTATTAATTACCACAAAAATACCAAGAACTTTGTGATGGATTTGGACACGCACGCAAAATATAATACCCGATTTTGGGCTATTCATTTCAATTTACGGTGTCCACAGTATTTTGTGTACGCTGCGTTGCGGTGTTGTAAATTGTGTAAATTGGAACTGTGAACTGTTTTAATGCTGACTTCAACGAAGTGCACTTATTTGAACTTTATCGCATGTTTTTCAATCATTTCTAACTATGAAAGACGTTCGCTAACTACCATTTTATTCATTTTCGCCTTTTCATTAATACGGATGATTTGATATCATAATTAGCTTAACCAATCATAATATGGTAGAATTTTTTCAACTAATGTTTTTAATTTTTTTCAAAGCAATGGCAGCATGTTATTATGGCCAATCCAATCCGAACGAACGAATAACAAAGTATTTGATATCGTTAAGACTTGACGATTTTATCACAAGAAAATATTTAAATGTAAAAAAGTTAAAAGTAGCAACAATATAAACAATATATCGAAAACCGTTGAATGCTGCAATGCAAAACAACATGGCGTCGAACGGAATGGGTGCGCCTTGGTTACACACTCGCAACAGAAAATGTGTAGAAAATGATAAATGATCACCTCACAGCAAACATGCAAAAAGCAGATGAGTTTCGGGCAAATTTCCCACAACTTCAAAGCAAACTTTCCATCAACCTTCAACAGCCTCGGCAGGCCGGTCGGGCGGGACGAATGATTTCGACGAATCCCGGGTTCCGCCGCTTTCCACGTGATCCTCTGCTTTTACGAAATGATTTAATATCGTAACATATAAATTCATAAATCAACCGTAACGCTACCGCGCCATGTAATAGATACCTCTTTTTGGATGAGTCGTTTCTTTTCGCTCCATCGTCTTTTTTTGCGCTTTTCGTGTAACAAATAAGGGACATCGGGAGAGGTTGGATGGTAACGGAGTGGGAGCTCTCCGGAGAGTGTGTGCCCACAGCTCCCTGCCCCAATACTTACGTCCGGTGCGGGGCTGCCATGGCCGGTGCAGTCGATGACGCCACCAGAGTTGTTGGAAAACTCTACCTTGTACGGTGGTTCGCCCAAGAATACTGGTCCCTGGAGATCGAGCAGGATGACGCCTGAGTGAAAGAGAGAGAGAGAGAGAAAGTGTGCAAAGACGTTAGAAAGTTAAAAAACGATGAACGGTGCCATTGGCAGGACGAAGCGCCACCGCCAGTGCCACGGTTCGCGTTGCGCGTTTTTCCCGGCGACAAAAACGACGGGAATTTTCTGGTGCTGTCGAGCTGGTACCACGCCAAAGGAAAATTCCTCTCTCGTCGCCATAATGGCTCAATTTGCAAATGGTTACCCTTTCCTCCCGGTGCCCCTCGACGCCCTTTCCCCGTCCCGTCACAAGTGGCCAGAGGTAAGAAAAATTGGTGCCTTTATAAAAAGGATACATAACCACCCACCCCATTAGGCGACGGCGCAGATGTCATCTGCCGTCGCCGGGAGCTCCGAGGCGGAATGGAAAACTTACACCGCGCAAGTAACTTTGCATGCGGGAGAGTGAGAAATGGTCACAATCACCATGTCACCGTGGGGGCCACCGGGACCCGCCGGGGGACGGCCGGGCGTTGCATCAATTCCATTAGCCGACTCCTGTCGCATAGTGCGCGAAACAATAGACTATCATTAATAATTTATTTCCCGTCGTCAAGGTGTGGAGTGCCCGTACCCCCAAGGCACCCACAGCAGACACATCACCCTGCCACCTCCCATCCTGGCAACTTCACTTTACTCTCCCGGAACCGGAACCGGTTGTAGAGTGTAGTGTACTGAAACCGCGCTGCGCTCGAGGAATGTCGAATGGCTCGCCGGAACTTGGAGCTGTGGAGATCCTCTGGGGCGCACCACCTCCACAGAGGGCGCCACTGTCGGCGGAGGCGACAAATTCCTCGTTATGAAATATATTTTGCCATAAATCAGGTTCTCCGGGCCAGGTAAGCTGCGAGCCGGTTTTCGAGACCTAGTCCAACCCAGACCAACTTTCGACCAACAGACCACAGAACATGTCACATCACCCGGGAGTGTGGTGGTGGTGGAGGCTACTGGTTGTTCCAGACTTCCACGTTTTACGGCTGTCCACGGTGTGCTGGGAAAGTTTCTGACCAAGCTCAAGTGTTGCGGCGCTCGGGACGCTCAGGAATTCCAGATTATTTACATTCTTGAAGCCCACTCCGAGCATATTCACACTCCGTGGCGAACGAGAATCTCTTCTCGGGGTTTTTTGAACTCCATTTTCCGGTTCTGGCAACCCCGGCGTACCCTGCGGCGATACCATCTACGACCGGTCGCGGTTCCGTTGGAGGTTCCCATAGTTGGGCAGCGCCTGACGATGCCGGCCGCAGGGTACGAAAATTGGAACATCCACCAGACACAGTCCGGCTACGTGAGTACATGGTACGGGGGCGACTTTACCACGACACCGTGTTTGAGGACATCAATTTCCCGTGCACGGTGCTTTCGCCTCGGTTCTCGGTCACCACCCGGGCGACCGGTTTGTGGTCGTTCCGCCAGGTTCGGGCTTCCGGGTGAAGTGAAAATCGAATCGAACGGCGTGGCAAACCCCCGTGGCCGCTGTCGGTCCACCGGACCATTTCCAGCTTCCCAGATAAGGCGATTGAATAAAAATGAGGATATTACTTGCTGGCCGCCCGGAGGGTACCGTAAGCTGTTCTCAGGAGGGCGGCCACGGCCAACGATGGCGAAGGCTTAAGAAGGTAGCCACCGATACATTTGGCCACATTTCTGTGTCGCCTTCTTCGCCGCAAGACAACAGACCCCCGGAATCATAAGGGTGCGCCGCCTTGAAATCGAACAATATTTGTCAAAGTAGCGCACTCGAAGCAACGGAATAATACGGTGTGCCAGGTCCGGGCCCTGGTAAGCCCCGGGAACCGCCCGTGCGCCCGGTGACAGCCGTACACCGTAAAGGATCGAGAGTACACCATTCGATATATTGCAGCGCTTACGAGATTATGGATTTCGGGTTCGGTATGAAATACACAAGTCTCTCGACGAGTGTGTGCCGAACAAAACTCCCCTCTAATCGGCGATGCGGCGCACGTAGCCTTTGTTTAGTGCTCTACGAGGAGATATAACCGTAAAGCGGAAACACCCTGTGCCACGGTACAGATAATCGGTTTCGGGTTGTTGCGTACTTCAAGACATGTTTTCGAACACATTTTCTGCTCGCTGGTGGCATGTTTTCCTAGCAAGACGCCTTCTTTCAGCGCTCGCTGGGCTCGCTTTCTGAATTACTGTCGCTCTCTGCTCATCACTTAGGGCATCATCAACAAACGTTTGCTAATCGGCCCTCTCGAAGGAATTTCTCCTCCGGAACATCCGGCAGGAATGCCTTCACCGGCAAGCGTTTGCCCTGAACTGGTGCAGTAGTCAGATCCTGGCCGGCGATTGGCAACGAGTCCCCGGAGAAATCACTTTGATTGGTCGCTCGCCATCTTTCTCTCTCTTTCTTGCCCTCGGTGTCTGTGTCGTAGACTAGCGATTCCCAGGTGATCTTCGTTCGCCTAAACGAGCCAACCATTACAGGAGAGTAACGTACGGTGGCAAAGGAAACAACCCCACATGGCTGAACATTTCTCTCGATTCTTCGAGTCCCTGGCTCAGCCGGTCAGTTTCCGAGTTACTTTTGTCCCAAATTGTTGGCTCCATCTGGAAATTGTTTCGGAGTTTCTTAGCCATTTTGATTTGTACTTTTATTTGGTTTGTTTATAGGTTTTTCCCAGCTAAGTACCATTTTAACACATTTGTAACAAACTTTACTTTGAACACTTCGACTTACACGGTTCAAATTATTAACAATATAGAGATTAGAAAAAATGAAAACTTGGAAGTATTCAAAATGAATTAATTGAATTATTGCCAAATGACTAGGATCCAATTCACTCGACTTATCTGACTGACTGATCCTACTCGACTGATCAATAAAAATATGTGGAAGAACTTTTAGTGCGACCTAACACTGCTCCAGGACTGAGTTTCGGAAGCCTTCAACTAAAGGTAGTCGGTAAGACTCAAACGAACCGATCACGTCGCCCAGGGCTGCTCGATGCCTGTTTTTCGTTTGCCGTCAATTCCTACACACAGCACACATACACTGCCAATCAAAGAATTGGTCCGATTGAAAAGTAGTAAATCGTCGGAAAGCGATACTGTCCCGCGGGCCAAACCAGTGGTGATGGTGAAATTGTACAATAAACTTTCTTCCCGCGGGAGTTGCCCGAAAGGAGCCACCGCAACAACGAAAAAATATCCCACTCAGCCAAATACACATGCGAACCAGAAGCGGAAGTGGCGGGCTGGCTCTCGGTGACGGAACCGGTCTTCCGTGGAATTCCGTAAACCCAACTTTTGTGTTGCGAAGAATGAATCGAAACGAATCCACCCCAAGTCTAACAATCCCGGTTCCGATTTGTGTGGCAATCGAATCGAAAATGGAAAACGCTAGAAAGGTTCCCGCCGCAACCCGCCGGGAAACTCGGGCAACGAAGCACAAAACGGCAGACCAGTAAAATCGAAATGGAGCAAGAAAACCAGAAGGCAGACAATGAGCGAGAGAAAGAGAGAGAGAGAGACTGGGCTAAGGACCTGTGTAAAATAGAAACGAAACAGAAAAAAAGGCTCATTGTGGTCGCAATAAGTACTGCTTAAATGTACGGCGCTTACAACTCCCATCTTTTCACTGCCAGATTGGTGGCCCGGGAAAACAACACCCACCCACCCAACGCCCAAATGGTGCTAGAAAAATGGTTGGAAATTCAGTTTCGGGCTGTTTATTTTATGAAGTTATCAAACCCGGGCGCCGAGTCAGCCAGTCGATCCGGAATCGATCGTGGGCGCCAACGGTGGGTGCAGCTCGCAGCTCCGAGTTGGGCGCACAAAAAGGGGCCAAAGGAAACCATCGGACCACTTTTTCCATTTTCCATCGCCGGGCCAGTAATGGTGCAGTGCCATTTTTTTGTGGCCAGAGTAATTCACTTGTTTTTCGCCCAAAGAGCCGGCGGGTGAAGCAACCACAGAACAAGCTTTACAGCAGCCGGACACGGGGGCGGAGAAAGAGGACGGAAATGCCGTATCGGTATGTTGCCACACCCCCCCGGGCGCCATTGTACACCCGTCGTGCCATCGGAACGCTGTGAATGTTGGCCGTCTTTGGCGCAGCCCGCACACGAGCTCCTTTTCGCTCGCCGGAAATAAACAGGCAACGCTTCTGCTTTTGTGATGAAACGGAAAACCGATGGCGCGAGCAACGACATCAGCAACTTTGCGCAACGAGCTTGTTGTTTGATCAAAAGTTTTCCTCCATTCAGCTGGTGGTCGCTTTCCCGATACGTAAATCTGCCCTTCAGCCAACCCGCTCGCCGGTGCAATCCCATCGCCGGCGAGCTTCGGCAAATTGTTACTTGCGAAGGTCAGCGCAGCAGGAATGTGCCAACGACTGATCCTCCGCCAGCCACGATAACGCTAATAATGATATCAACAGCTCCGTCATTTCTCTGCCGAACTTTGTTGGGAATGTTTCTGCGGAATGTTTTCTGCGAATCCGAAACCTACCCTACGCAAAGTTCTGCACACCAAATTGGCGGAAAACTTTGATGCCGATACCGATGCCGGAGCCACAGTCAGCGAAAAAGTTCGTCCGCTTCCCGACGTAATTTTATCGTTCGTCCGAACGCCAGATTTGTGCATCATCAATCGGTGGTTCCGGACAAACGCGAGGAACACACAAACAACTCATACGGAAAAGGAATCGTCTTAAGATCGACGTGCCATGATAAGAGATAAGACGGAGTCACAGACTGTTGTTGAAGCGTTTGCCGCTGCCCGTTGAAGTTTCTGGATTGCTGATAAGGTTGGGATTGTGACCGAGCTGCGCGTGGAACCGGCGCTCTCGTCGTTGATTGCTGGTAAACAACGAACTCTGGCTCCTTCTGATAAATGCTGGGATTTTGATGTTTCTTCGTTCCTAATAAGCGGAATGTCAATCAAATTTCTGTAGATGGAGATTGGGCGGTAATCAGCCGAAGTCAACTTAAAACACAGTTTAAATATTCTTCGACGAGCACAAGAAACAATTCATTCATTCAAATATGCAAGACTGATAAAAAACCGAAGTCACCTTTCTGTACCTTTAATGAATAAGGTTAAACACAGAAAAACAGAGCGATAGTTGAGCACACATCCAGCTAACTTTTGCACGCGGTTGTTGTTTGGTCAGCGCGAAAAATCCTGCTCAGACAAACTCAACAACAGCTGCGTTTTTCCAGCCCAAGAGTTCCCTAGAATCCTTATCCCAGAAATGCTTTTCTCGTGGCCAAAAAAAAGGACGACTCTCAACGAAACGGCGCTATCATCGCGTACGTGGCTCGACCGTGTCCACGGTGAAATGCGGAAAATCCAGTCCAGGATCGCCAGGAAAGCATATGATGAAACATTCATCCACTCTTGACTTTCGCCAGAGCATTTCATGTATTTTCCCGACCCGTACATGTTGGCCCTAGAGCACCGCGCTTGTGTTCCGCCGAGTGTGTTGAAGTTTGTAGCGTTTGTTTGTTGGCTTTGCGTTTCGTTAGTTTCTCAGCACCGTTCGGAGGAGTTCGTGGAAAACGTCGACGCAAAAATATCTCTCTCCGATCCTCGGGGAACCGTCGTACATCCCCACACAGGCGGCCACGGTTGGATGGTGCCAAACACAATTTTCACTATAAATTATGATAATGTTTGGATTACTGTTCTCTCCGGCCCCGTATGTTGGCACTATGATACCAGGGGTGCCAGTTGGATGCAGGGCAGCTAAAGGAGCTCTGTCCCATTCCGCGATGGACGGCAACCGGAAGAATACGACAAAGAAGAAGCATGGAAAAGACCCCAACCATCACTCGCAGTCCTATTTGCATAAAGTACTTCATTTGTATTTAAATATGATTATGATTCCCTTTTGATTCCCGTGAAGCCTTGGCTCAGCATGACCGGCATCAGGACGAATGTGAAATTATTTTTCCATTTTTTTCCCCACAAACACACAATCTCGCGTTGTTGATGTTTATTTCATGTGGCTCTGTCTGAAAACCTGAAACATGGCTCAAACTTACACACTTTCTACATTTCACTACTTTCGTTGGTCGCTTTGCATCGGCGAGCTTGGCCACGGTGAAGCACTGTCACATATAAATTGAAAACAGATTACGGTTGCCGCGACGAAGCACCGCTTCGTGAGTTTAATGTAGTGAAAAGTTGCAAACGGAGACTAAATTAAATTCCGCCCACCCGACAATCTGTTTGGAACATAATTATCCGATGTAGGGTTGTTTTCATTGCATTTTCGCTTCACCCAAAACCAACGGCCAATTCGTGCAGCACTCTGTGCTATGATACGAGTCGTGCCGAGCAGTATAAATATGAAAATGTTATTCTATGCCCTGAAAGCGCGAAAGTTTTTTTTTTCGATCTCTCTCGCCGACCGGATATGCGCCGCTACCAAACGGAATACGGGAATACGCAACGATACGCAGTCCGGATTCGCACAAAAATGCAAACTAGGCTGTGTAGTCAGCATTATTGATATAAGGTCTAATGCTGGAAAGAAGCCGCCAGAGAGAAACTTTTTCCAACTCCGGAAACGGGAAATCTAACGCTAGGCGCTGGCAAAGCATGATCAGCTTTTAATTGACTTAACGGGCCGGTGCTCGGTGTGCTCGTTTCCAGTGCGCTCGGGCACCGAGAAAAACCGAATGCGCTGCACTTTCAGCGAATTCGCAACTTTTTGCCCCACCAGATAAGGGCTACAAGCAAACAACGCCGTAAGAGCTTGCCAATTCCACTCTACATTCGATGTTCAACAAACCGACCCTCCAAAAACCGAGCGAAAGCAGTTTAAAATAGTCATAAAATATGCACCAATTTTACCGGCCCGGTTTTGCAATCAAAACCCTCTTATCAGTGGCATTTTACCGTTTTGCTTGAAGTATCCTCGTCCCTGATTCCCAAAGCAACGGCAGGTCGCCACCGTAACGCTGGAAGCGTAGGGATTCCTTGGTCCCCAGCAATGCCCTCAATGACTTTGACATCTGTCACTCCTAATATAGCGATTCAGGCTCCGCCGACCGACTAATCTGCCGGCGTTGCGCCGGTTACCGTCCGGTCCGGTCTCTAATCGACATTGAGTGACATTTTGTAACGGGATTTTGCCCACATTTTGTCCAAGAAAACCGGCACCGGCAACTACGATGACGACGGCGGCGTAATTAACGAAACGCCCTACGAAAGTGCTAAATTGAGTTTCCCTCCAAAGTTAGTTTAATTTATTTACAACACAAAGCTTTACACGAAGTGTGCTGTGTGGTCATAAATTTGCTCCAACAAGATGCCTTACCTGTCAATCAGCCTGCTAAGTTGAAGAAATGTTACTGCCCGCTGGCTACGTGATTAGATTTCTTGTCAGGACATTACTCAGAAGCTCCAGAAGGCGGCCCTTCGGAAAGCCGAGTGTATTAATCAGCCATCAATAATGCAAATATCTGCATTACGCTCGGGGGTCTAATTGTCACAGTGACAGCTGAATGGAAGTGATAAATGTTGAAGTTCCCTTTAAAGATCAAAACACTCCGACGGACGATAGGCTCAGGGTTGCGCGTCGTCGCAGTAACCCGTGACACGGTCCGACACGCTCAGTTGAATTTTACAGCTCCATAATTGGGTATGTTGACTCCGGAACCTTACACACGGCCACACGGCTATCCTTACGATGAGGGCCACGTGAGGTGATGAAGTGAACCCCGGCTATTGTGAAACTCCAGTTTTTGCCCTGTCAACGGCTAACAAACTGGCTGCAAAATTAGAATCCGCCAGAGAGGTGCTCCGTCTCGGTTGCCACGTGTTTCGATAGTCAGTTGATTATTCACCACCTGTCACCGTCTAGTGTGGACGAACAGCCGCCATCAGATAGTGCCAATGGTTGCCAGCTGCCCGAGCTGTCGGGACATTAAGGGTTGATGCTGTTTTAAGTGCACTGCCACCGGGAACCGCGCTGTTCCCTGTCCAAAAAACACACTTTTGAGATATGCTAAAAGTGCATACCGTACGTGACGCGAGGTGCAACCACGCGTCAGGGTTTGGACGGCGCGCAAGACCCTCCTGCGGCGACGGCGGCATCTTGAGAATGATGTTAAAAGTTGATAGAGTCCGTACGCCGCCCATTTCAGCACGAGCACGTGCCCGAGGAAGCACGAAATGAATGCCGGGCTGAAGGACCGAGCGCCCGCTGGATGCCGTCTCCGGTTTATCTTTCTCATTTATCTTACATCAAATTAATGTTTACTTTCGGCGCCCACCTGCTTTCGGTCCCGGTTACGTTGCCTTCGCTCGCACAGACTGTGAGTGCATTGCTTCCTTTCGAATACCATCCACGTCACAGAAAGGAAGTAAGCAGCGACAAGAATTGTGTGAGCAAAACGATGAATAAAAAAACTGGGAAAAGGAGCGTGTTGATAACACATGTGTCAAGGCTTGAAAATTTGATAATATCCTCCGTTCTTGCTTTAGCATCACCGTACCTTTCATAAATAGACAGGCTTGCAGTAGCAGGGCTTCGGAAATCGGTAGCCTGTGCACTGATAAAAACAATCATGAGAGCGATACAGTTCTACAATTTATGGAACGAAATAATTCAAGCGAAGATTTTTCTTCGAATGTAGCTAAAAATACTAAAAGTAATTACACTTATCAGATGAAGTCACGAAGACCAACGCAGAAGTTTTAGGTCTTTAAGGTTAATACAAAGTACAACCAAATAACGAGAGCCGCTGGAGCTAGAATCGAAGATAATCATCGATTCAAGTCATAACGCGGATTTAAACACCGACCACGAGTGTCTTAGAGCTATTCACGATAAAACTTTAGCACCACCAAGTTGTGACCATCTCAGGCACAGTAGACGACCACCAACTCGACTTAATTGACTGACTTGGCCGGATTTCACTTTCTTTGTTTCTTTCTCATTAAAACCGGCGCCGACCACCTCTCGGACCGACACTTGGCCGAAGGATCTCGACGATGGATGCCCGAAAGAGCCGGATCATTGTCATAATTTGTTTTTTATTTTGCCATAAATCAGAACAACAGTTTACGAGTCACGTTTCCTCGGTAGTGCCACTCGAGAAAATGGAAAAGATCCACCCGTGGCCGCGGGTGGCACACAGCGTAGGACCAAGGACCTTGAGGACCCCGGACGAATCACGTACTGGTGGTTGTGCCGAATTTTGGGAAGGTTAGAGTACTAAATCATCGATTTTGGGCAACGACAATGTTTCCACGACACAAGCGAACACGAAAACTAACCTTGTTTGTATTCCTTTCAAATATTTTAACACAATTGTAAATGAAATCAAATAAATGTTACAATGGCAGGCTGGCCAAACAAGCATTTCTTACAGATAAGGTTCTGTGGCCCTACGCCAAATGAACTTCTTGGGATAGGCACACGGGCACATAACGGGCGAGATCGAGTATTACGAATTTATCGTCCACATTTGTGTGGTTTATTGCTGCACAAATACCCTGTCGGTTGCAGCGCACCTGCAGTCGACTGAAACCCTCCCGAACCGGGATGAAACTGCCCCAAAATTTATTATTTATGCACCATCACAAACAGGTTCACCCGTCTTCGTTCGCGCATTCCTTCTCAAGGGCCTCGGGAGAAAGCCAGCAAGGAGCAAGCAGTAGGGCTTGCTGGCGTCCGCTGGAGCCAGGGCCATCGCTGTAGACAACCCCTCCCAGAAGAAGACCATGTGCGGCATAAAGAAGCCGACCAGATAGGGAGAGCATAGAAAAGATATCAAAAGTAACGTGCTGTGTGATGCGAAGTCTGTCCGCCCCAGACGTGCGACTCGGACGTAAGTTTGAAGTAAAATCGAGTAAATGCTTTGTCATTGAAGTGCACACAATGTCGATGTCATGATCTTACTTTCAGGCTCGTACTTTCTTACACAGCATTACACCCTTTCAAATGTAATCACTCCTCTCAGTTTGGGGGCATTTGGACGAATGATGGCATCTGGCTCTGTACTTGTTAAATAGATCCTCAAGTGGCCCCGTTTGGAATATAGGAACCGCTTTAGGTGGGCTCCAAAAATAGTGCCCAAAAGTAGCAAGTCCACAATAGCCCTTCTATTTATCCCAGCAAGCAACAAAACTTAAGAAGTAAATGCTTATGGGACCGCCCAAATAGCTCATTAATGCAGCGCCTAGCCTTCGAATAAAGCAAAAATAACAGGCTCGTTATTTTTCGATCCGTGCAGCACATTACCGTGGCAATTTCTTGATTCGTCGAACACTAATAAAGCATTGCCCCGGCTCGCTTACCGAAAGGAGAATCCGGGAAGTCTCGACTCGTTTGGCCCCTGCCAGTGTGCGAGCTGACGATCCTGCGTCACACAGCGCTAATACACATCCCCGATTGATACGCCATCCCAACAATCAGCAACAATTCTTCATCCTCCCGCCCAACGCTTGACATTCGCTTGACGCTAACGAGATCCGAACCCTAAGGCTGTGTGCGTGCCTGTGTGTGAGGAGCCGAAGATCTCGGAGGACGTCGAAGCTGAAATCCCGGAAAAATCAATAGCGATAAAAATGGTAAGCAGCGAGCGTCGTCTCGTGTGGATTCCACGTCTCGCCACGTGATGAATATTCATTGCACATGCATGGCAAACCAGGCGCAAAACGCCGGTGTGCCGCCGGCGCTACGGTCGCCGCGATTAGTCGCCCCCGAAGTGTAAAGCTCGGAGTGTATTTACGGGGACCCCGTTCACTCTGCCACACCGGATCGGACTTCCTTCCGCGGATCGGCCTGAGCCTGAGCCACCGGGATTTACGAGTGGCTTAGCCGATAAATGCGAAGGTCAGCTGCCAACGATCGCTCATAAATAACACCAGATGAACTGACACGTCCCGGCAGGGTCTATCATCTGGCGGCCTCGTCAACTGGAACTGATTACGATTTGCTTCGTGGTTTTTTTCTTCCAGTTACACAACGGAAGGTATCCTAAAATGGGACACCATTTGCGAGTGCTGCTCACACGTTTTATGCACGCTTTTAAAGTACGCTTTTTGCTCGATCCAGTCTTATGGCTTCCTCAAGACATCATTATCGGTGGCCAGGGCCCTAAGTCCCCACTGAGATGGTGGTTTGGTTTATCTCTTTGGCCGCTTATGGCTGCCCTCGGCAATCTGATACCGTGCTGCAAATCACTTTCGCTTCTTCGTTGTGGCGCCGCACGGTCCGTCGTTTGAGGTTGAGATACACGATTACAGGCCAGAAAACATTTTGGGCTCAGCATGTGTTCCCCGCACAATGGCCACACGAAAAGCGCCCGCCCGTGGTGTTTAATCATTTGGCCCGCCGTAATATGATCCGACGCTTCCTGCTGTTTGCTGCAAGGTTTCTGTATTGGTTTCATACGAATATTAGATTACTTTTTAGCCATTTATCACGAAACTTTCCAGATTTTCCAATTTAAACGAAACGAGCTTGCGCCCCAATCGGGCCAACAATTAGGCGAACGAATTGGACAGGTAACTCAGCGAATTCACTGCTGAACAGACAGGCAACTTCCGCTCACGTTGCGATAAGTTGTTGCTTAGCGGCACTCGTTAAAACGGGCGTAATCGCTTAAATCCTTTCCCTGCTTTTTTGCCTGAATGCGAATGCGCCATCAACATCAGAATAATCTCTCCATGCTACATATGCAACGCGCAGCATCAAACACTCGTTTATGTCAAGACAATTTTGCCAAAGCTGCTGGCAGCAAAAAGGGAGCAACTTCTTCCGCTGCTCGGCTCCTTGATGATTGGGTGGCGCCAGAGCCAGCATAAATCCCTCGGCTGGCAGGGAAATTGATTTAAAATAAAGTAATCTCCTCAACAGCGCCCGCCCAACAGGCAGCGGATGGGTGGCCGACGAAACTGGCGAAGGATTGCGCTCTTTTCTCAACAACATTTAACTCCTTCCGCGGGCCCGCCGTTCGCCGAAGCGAAGTTCGCCAAACACTTGCTGCAGTTATTTTTCTTTTCGTGTTCAGGTTTCCGGCGCTCCACTTTTTGCTCAATGGGCCGCTGACTCTATCGGGGAACTTTTCGCTTTGAAACAATTTTCCCCTGCAGCTCATTTGTGTCAGTGTGTGTGTGGGTGTGTGCACAGGGAGCAAAAACATCCGCCAGCTTATGGTGGGGCCAGGGAAGAAACGCAAAATCTGCTGACGTCCGTCGAGCACCGTCGAGGAAAGCTCATATTTTTGTTGCCAACTTCTTTCTTTTGAGGTTCCTGCGAAAAAGAACAGAGAACTTTATCTGCTTCGCCGTGATGTAACGCGGGCCGAGTGGAGCAACACCGCGCTTCGCAGGCAGGCAATTCCTCTTTGCACCTGATGATGGAACTGCTGCTGCTGCGGCACCACAAACTGCGGTTGTGCTTGTGGAAAATCCAATTTACCTTATCCGTTCAGCCGAAGCCAACCATCAGTCGGTGGCTATCTCGCGCCTTTAAAAGGCGTACCAATGCGCGTCGACTCACGCATGTTACGAGTTTGTCCCGAAAACAAACAGCGCTGCGAGCTTCCAGCTTTAAAACGGTAAGGCTCAAAATCCATTCGAGAAGTGACGACTATGCTTCGGTCAGAGAGCAGCAGCAGTATGCTTTATAATCCTTGGACGGTAGGTCTCTCATAAACCCCTGTTTGCTGAACTTTCATACAAACGGCCTTACAACGTCCTGTTGAATCCTTTCTGGACATGGTCACCCCTTAGGCCAGTTCGCTTTCCACTGCCAAATTAGAAACTCTTGGCGCATAGTCCATCCGAACGGCGTGTTGTTCTCTCAGCCGGAGGCGGCACTGTTCCGGCGAGTCCTGTGAACAAATGGCGGACTGGCGGAAATGAACAAAGTTTTTTTCCACCGCCAGTCCCGTGCCACATTCCGTACAGTGGCCCCGCCGTTTTGATTTCCCAGTAACACTAGCCGCCTTTAGGCCGTTCATCTGTCAGATCGAATCACCGAAACCGTTGCATACATTCAGGCTGTTAAGCTTCCCAATTGACTGTTGTGGGGTTCCTTCGTTCTTTTCAATCCAAACGGGGAAGGATTTGTTTCTACTTAGGCTTAGGTTCCGAAAAGGGTGTCGGAGTACATCCCCAAGGCAGCGACGATCCACGTGGGAACGGCACAAATGTCATCGATTGGCCTATCACTGAAAAGTTCTGTCGCTGGTTTGCGCTCTCACTTTCACTTATCCCTCTGGCCGTCGTGCCCACATCACGGGTTAGCTCACCCAGCATTACGGCTTCCGTGCCTCTTTCGGCGCCAAACTTTTATCCCTCTCAGCACACGGCCGACGTGGATACGGGTGATGGATTTGACGAAGCAATTTGTCTGGCCAAAAGAATAAATCAGCTCCACTAACTTTCGGGTTTTCTGCGGGAAAGCGGAATCCGTACGAGCAGTAAATAAATTCTCACTCACGCCCCCCACACACAAACCCAAGACCGCACCCCTTGGGTCCGGAAATCGGTCGTTTGTTCGGCAACTTTTTCGCCCCCGGGGCAACTTGGGGTAGATAAATTGTGATACCTTCCGCAGGTATCGTGTTACGGGGATTTCTTCTTTTTTGACTCGAGTGCGTCCTTCCTTTTAGAGTGGCGCAAAGTTTCGCAAGGCCTTGGACACGCCGCAGTAATTCCAAATGTCCGCAATCCCACAAGGATCCGAAGTGGCAGGCAAACGGAACATCTTCCCGCAGGTCGGCGACGGGGCCAGAACTCGAACTCGAAGGGTCCCGACGTCGGTTTGCCGAGGCAATTCGTATGTAAATTAAGTGGCATTCGGTGACGAAGTTGGAAAAAGTCTTTTCACTAATTTATGTGATGCCGGTGATAATGGATCGCCTGGCACCATATTGGCTAATAAATTAACTTTTTTCCATCCACCAGACACCAGGATTCGGTGCGTCCGATCCCGACATCAAACACATAATTTGCAGTTAATCCAATTTAAACCTTTTGAAGTCACCCAATAGTCGACGTGTGTCCGTGTTAGTGTCCGCTAGTGACTGCCCAACCTGCCCATCGCGGGTAATAAAATCTCCCTGGTCCTACATCGGTCGGGTATAAAATATGGGCCCAATGTTTCTTTTCTCAGCCCTTGGCCCCAGTAGAACAGAAGAACCGAGCCGGGTGTCCAAGGAAGACATCGTCAGCGGCGCGCCACAATCGCGCCACTTACACCGATGGCCCGAAGTTCATCAGAACGTTTCGTGCCATTTCGTTTCGCCATCAATATCAATAAAATTCCGATCGAACTGAACCGGTGATAGATGGAATACTTACTCTCGGCATTAGCCGGCATCGGAGATCTGGAATTTCTTCATTAAATTCTTTTCCTTGGCAAACGCGCGCGACCGCACCGCTTCCACCGTCAGGGCGTGAAAGACCTACACAAAAACGCAGGATGTGCTCCTTCCTGTGGTTCGTCGATGGAAGCGCTGATCGCCCGCCAGTTCACTGGTTAAAGAACTTTCTCAGTTTGCTGGTCGTTCGAGACGTCGCGTTTTTGGGCACACTAATTAAAGGATTGTTTGGGAAACTTCTCCGGCCTAAAGCGACGCGACCGACTGGATTGGGTGTCGCGCGATCATTGGAAATGGGGAGTGAAAATGCGAAAAATGTTTACCAACACATTCCAACCCCGCTCCGGCTGTCGGCTGACATCAAAGCGAATTAGTAGCCCCGTAGCTGACGATCGTTTAACGTTAACTTCCGTGCCGAACGTCGGAAGTCTTTCGAGCGCAAAATGTAAGAGTAAACAAACTTACGATAATTGACTTACCTTTCGCAATGTACAGCAACAGGATGGCCTGTGTGAGGCCGCGTACATCCATTGTTGTGGTGCGCCCGTAAAAGGCATAGACACTGCACTGCTTACGGATGGACTCCTCGCTCCAGTGTCTCTCGCTTTTCGGCTCACAACCGTTCCGTCCACTATGTTTCACTCGTACGCTCCATGCTGGCCCGAAACCACTCCACGCTTTGACCGGCGCTAAAAGCCTTTCTCGGTCTCTGCAACACTTTCCCAACGCCGTCACTGGGAGCTCACTTATTTATGGAATTTTAAATGTACATGACATTGGTGTTTCTTTCTACGATTTTGGCGCAGTTTCTTGGTCCGCCAACTGCAACCTCACTGACCAACGCGGCATCTAGGGATGGAGTTCCCGACCGGGCCACCAATGTGGGACGCTCTCGTGGGACTGACACTTTCCGCATGACCTAACATTCTACCCTCACAAGTTGTCCGTCCGTTCACTCAAGCACAAAGCACCGAACCACGGGCACCGCGAACTTCTTCCGAGAGATTAATTATTGAATTCCGCATACACTTCACTGCTACTTCGGACACTCGCTCGTACCGACCGACCATGTCGCCGTGACGGTGGCCGCACTGCGAAAGTAAGCCAATGCCGCGATTCCAATTAGCGGCCAAAATCAAACCCCAAAATTAAAACTTTTCCTCCGAAGGCTGGCCGAATGACTAGCAGCAGCAGCGGGAGCAGGGTTGGACGAAGCTATCGGGGACGTTTTCACCGCCCAGTTCGGCCCAGATCGGTCGGACGCTTCCAGCGCATCGTTGCCGACATCGTTTTCCACCCGGTGACCCCGTTTTCGGTCCGAAATCGTGCCTGATGTGGAGCCCTCAACATAGGAAGACGAAAAAACACAGCACGAAACACACTTGCTCCTCACGGGATGCCGGGTCTGGGGGGTGCGAAGCCTGCAGAAGAAAGAACGGGAGCTGCTTGAGTTGCAAAAGGGAACGCGGAACGTGGAAACTCTTCATCGCAGTTGATTAACCAACATAACTCAACAAATCGAAATTGTCGGTGTTTGACTTTTCGCTGCGGCCTTCGCACAGGAAAAACGGACACCGCAGAGCCTGAAATGTACAAAAACTTCACTGCACCCACTAATTGAATCTTTTGGAAAAGTTTGTTGGCCCACGAACCGGAAGCGATGCTGTTCGCTTTGCGTATCTCTAGGAACGGACTTTGTATCGGGAGGCATAATAGGAACTTGACGAGGAATCGTTATAAGAAATTCATAGAATAGCACACGATGACACACTTTCGCACCTTCTTTTTTTAATATGTTCAAGTAAAAAGGATACGCTACATGAAAGAAGGCAAGAAGGGTTCCCTTCCTTGTTAAACTTCCTGTTAAATAAACTTCTTGAAGATCTTGAAATACAGTGGCTCCACAAGATCTGGAAAACGGAACGGAATGAGTACGCTCCTGACCTTACAGCAAGTGCTCTCTGCACACGACGCAATGCATTTTAATGGATCATCAAGCAAATAAACACACCCCAAATGGGCCCTAGAGTCCTAACGAACTGAACGCAAACCTTCCCGACACACGGGGTCCACCTGATCGATCGGTTTGAAATCGGCCTTTCCAAAACCGCCGTCACCGTCCATCAGCGTGTTGGCTCTAAGCTCTACCCGGCGAAACCCGGGAACCCCGAACTGCTTTTATTTGTCAAACCGATTACTGGCTAAAGTTTCTCGAGCAACATTCAGCATTCTGTTGGCTGAACGTGATTTTCAACCCAAACGTTAGGCCCTTTTTTTGGCCTTCCTTCCCCGGGACGCGTGTAGTCACCTTCACAAGTTTCGGCTCACGTTCCATGGCGGAGCGGCCGGAGAGACTCAATATTTCTTTCCAACATCCCCCGGACGCTACCGGAAGGTGCGTGCCGGAGGGGATCGATAAAAGATGAAGTAAACATTCTACAAATGGGAAATTGATCTATGTCTTCATCGTGTTTGCTTCAGCAACCGCTCCGACGAGGAAAATCAGCACGGTCCCACGGTTTCCGGAAAGCCGCTGGCTTGCGAGGTCTTTTCGGGGGCAAACAGGCCATTTTCGTGACGTTGCGATTCGTAGGAAACTTGGCACACTTTGGGTGCGACCTTTGATTTGCTGGGTAAATGAATCTAACGAAAGGAGCAACAATGGAAAACCCCTTCGCTATGCGTCGCGTGCCAACATTGTGTAATATTAGCATACCGGAACCTAAGAGCTTTCCAGGATACGGCCTCCATTCCACCAAAAAGGGCACCAGGGCCATTTTTTGTGCGTAATCCTTCGCCGAAACAAGCGTACCGCCGGTGCGCCGGTACTTCAGCTTCTTGGTGAAGCTGCCGCACCAGGAACTGCATAATAAATCTATCGCCGAAAAGTTTCGTCGTCTCGCGCGCTGCTGCGCGCGCTTGTTGTGTGTATAATAAATTAATCTCCTGACAGTTCACGGCACACGGCACTGGCAGGGAACTAATTGGAGCGAAAATTAAGAACCAACTCCGTCTGTGCAAACACATCGCCCAACTGGCTGGGCGTCGAGGGAAATGTCGTACGGCGCGGGTTTGCCGGTTGGTTCGGAAGACCGCGCAGTAATGCAACCGACCAAGTCGTCATCATCTGCGGTTCGGATGCACTTACAGGCTCTGCGTAGCTGCGCCAAGCTCTAAGAAGTATATCGCTGTTCATCGGGTGGGTGCCCTTCTTCTCGTGAAGGAAAGTTGTGTTTGTCGTGCAAGGTGACAGTGCGTGACACAAAATGCACGACAGATCCATTTGCCGCTTCCGCGATTTTGAGCCACCTTTTGCAATGCAAACAATTTCACGCACGTTTTGTTGTCCCAACCAGTACGTTGTACGGTTGACTTTAAAGCAGGTTTGGCCAATTTTGTTTTCTATCCTGAAACAGGATTTCCTTCAGTGCCTGCAGTGTAACTTCTCGCCCTTACTGTTGCTAGCGCTCGGTTCCTGAGCACCTGAGCTGCCACGGCAAAGCCTTAGAAAACCACCTTCCTTGGGGCAGAGTTTCTTACAGTATTACGGGAAACAAATTACTCAGCCTGTCAACCACACCGAACCGAGTGAATGTTTCGTTAGAATATCTTAAGAGCAAACATTCTCGGTCCGGGATGCATGGAAAAACTTCTCAACTTACGATCGAGTCGATCGAATGATATCGAACAGAAACTATCGGTCGGCGCAGCAACGTCAACAATCCCAGTCTCAGTATATATTTCCCTCAAACTGAGGTACTAAAATGTATGCCATCATTCGGTAGCACTTTGAGCAGTTCATAGTTTGCCCTTTATTATCCTTCCTGATGTAGCACCACAAACATCTTAAACAATATGAAAACTGCTCTAAACTTTCTCGTTCAGGCCAATTGTGTGCTCCCACACACGCGGCCAAACGAACAACGATCGACTGCCTCTGACCACAAAAGTTAATCAAACAGGCTGCAAACTTCAAATATGTTGATCTCAGTTTGTACCACATCCGATTTGGACCACCTTCTCTTTCTTTCGCTCTCCCGACCGAGCTAAGCCGTTCGAGAGCATCGTTTCCGTTCCTCGCTCCCTCAACCAACGTGGTCCTTGCCCGTCAAGCATATGGTGGGGCTCGGGAAATGAATATTCCATAAATCGTAGAGGCAGCAAGCATTTGCATAGCAAAGGAAGCACCAACTTTCAGCAGCCACGCCGAAGGAAACCGCTGCCTGCTTTGGGCTGTGATGCACCATGCACCGTTTGCGGACCGAGAGGGGGTCCGAATTCATAATGGCAGGAATTTTATTATCAAAAAAGCGGGTTGTGTGAAAATAAGGTTGTGCGCTATAAAGATTTTCAATAAAAGTTCCACAATCAATCAGATTAAACACTAAGACCAGCGCCGGGAGGCTGGAGCGCGAACTTTTCGACCAGCCCGTTTCGCGTTTGCGTTCCAGACAAACAGACTCATCCCACCCAAAAAAGGCCAGATGATGACACGGACGAAACTTTTCCGGCCCCCGGGCGGCACCCAGGGCGGCCCCGGGGTTCTTTCGGGTTAGTTTCCTTCGGTTTTTAAAGCATATTTATCCTGAGCCCGCCCGTTTTTCCAGACCCGGTGCACGTTGTATGCATGAATTTATAATACGTCAGTGTGAGCATGTCCTTTGCTGCCGTATCTCTCTCCCTCTCTTCCTCTCTCTCTCTCTCTCGCTCCCTCCACTGGCTCGTATGCACCAGTGTGCAGTGCAGTGCAGTGTTTGCACTCTGCGCCTGGCTGCAAACTCTCAAACATTTATAGCGCACTTTGAATTTATGCATTTCGACGAAGCACGGCAACTTGATTCCGTGTTTCTTCTTCTGGCTGCCCCTGCGCAAACACCCGGCCCGCCATGCCGATCGAGTGGAGAAAAACCGGCCCAGAACCGCCGGTGGAAACGGTGAGAAAATTCATCACACTCATTTACGGCAACCCGATGGTGAAGTGAAATTATTTTAAAGTAAACTACCCGTCCCGTGTGTTTGCCCATTACATTTGCAAATTGGCGCGTTGCAGGATTCCGAAAGTAAAATAATCAACTCGAAGGCCTCGATAAATAAAGTGAGTTTTCTGGTTACTGTTTGGAGTTGGCAGAAAACATTTCAAACAACATCTCGATCCGAATGCAAGCTCCGTGGCCGTGTGGTATCGATTTTTATCGGCTAGCGAAAGCGAAATGCTCCACAATCTGACCGACGAGGCGAATCAGGCAACTCTGCCACTAGTCGTCGGTGCCGGGATCGTCGAGAACGTTCACATTCATTAATGCTGACGGGCGCGAAATCTGTCGTCGAATCGTTCCAACATCGCCAGAACAACGTCGAGCAAACCACCGACAAGTGCGCGTCGCTTCATGACACCTGCGACCGGCCACTGGCCTTTCGACCGTCCGGTATCCTTTTCTGCGATGCTGCAAGCACCGCGGCCACCGATTAGCCGGCCAATGTCGGTCCGACCCGGCCACGCCGGTTTGTGCTGATGCTGGTAAATTGGCTGCAGAATCGATGGGCCTTATGACCCCAGTATGCGATCCTGTGACCCCGCTCTAAAGTGGCTGAATCGAGTACGAGTGGAGAAGGACCACCAGCGCGCACACATACACACGCGTTTACCATAAATTGTACGTTTTTAATTTGTTCTGCTAACGATCCTCCTTTTACATATCGATGCACATCGATGCAACCGGGCGGACATCGCTGGGTGACCCCCGGGCCGGCTGGGCGTGCGCCAAGTTTTCGCAAGCAAATTTATGTAATGCTGAAGCACACACCCACACCTGCCACCTGCCGGGGTAGCGTAGGAAAGATAAGCTACACACCACCCGGTGCACAGGGTGTGCATCGACCACCGCTCCAGTGCACGTCTTACAACATGCGCCTTCTGAGAGGGGTGGAACTGGCCCCCCACACCGCCACTCAAGTGGTGTCCTTTGCCGCAAAGGGCAAAAGCCATCGCCCACGTAGCCAGCCACGGCAGCTGCGAAACACGGGCCGAACATGGAATTTCAATGAACGGACGCTTCTCCCGAGCTCCCGACTGCAGAACGCAGCAATGCACTTTCGCGCAGCTGCTGCCTCGGTCGAGTGCACCGGCAGCACGCTGGCGAGAATTAATAAGCGATTCCGGCGATCGAACGCAGCGCCGGCCCAGCAATGTGAGAATGTTGCTGCGAAATAGTAATATCGCATGGAAAGGACGAAAAGTCCATTTTCGTTTGCGTCACGGGCGTTTGTCTGGCGTCTTCACAAATCGATCGGATTGTTCCCTGCAATCGGTTCTCCTTTGAAATTGTAATTTTGACTGCTCCAGAAACTTTTTAAGCAATTCATGCTTAAGTACCTTTAGCAAAACTAATGAATGTCAAAGAGCATCTAATTTAATTGCTTCAGATAAAGAGGATCACACGAACTAAATGCTGTTCAAGCAAGAAAGTTTGTAAGTAAAATAACAACAATGCAGCTATTCTTGAGGGGTCAATTTCGCTGGGGCGAGTCAATGACGGATTGACAACCTTTTTTTTGTTTTGATCATATTTGTAATGTTTGGTGCAACTGAATCGAAGTAGACCTTGAACATCATTTCCTCAATCGTTACGAAAATCGAAAACTTGCCCGAGTAGAAACTGCTAATTGGGTTGTGGTAAGAAAAGTAGCTTCTAAATAGCCCTTCAAACACTTCCACAATATTTCTAACAGTTTACCCTATTATGTGACGAAAAGAATTTTGAAAAGTTAACTTACCGGGAAATGGCACAAGAATTGGATTCTTTTTTGATTTCTGTCTGAGCACGCCATGTAGCAGAAAGTTCCTTTATATTCAAAATAGCAGAATATTCTCACACAAAACTAACTTTTTACAAATGATAGATTGGAATATTCCGCTCAAAAATTGGGAAACGTCTGCTTCCCGATTTTCGACACACTGCGCAACTCTTGAACCACCATTACTGTGGAAAGTGCCTACTGCGGATGCCAGAGAAAACACAACTTTGACGACTCACTGTCAGAGCCAATGGTTGCTAAGTTTAATTGAACGCTGTTTGAAAAGAGGTTACGCATTTTTCGCGGATTTTGTGTGTCCATTAAATGTGGTGTTGGCCATTAATTAGACGAGTATCATCAAATCCACCACCGTGAATGCATTACGATGATGCTTTTTGTATGCTATTTAAGTCTATGTGAATACTCAAAACAAAAAGTGGTTTGTCCAATTATTTTGTTCTGAGTATACCAACATTGCCATTAATACTGCAAAACAGAAGCAAACATAAAACAATGCTGACAGTCAATATGCACACCAGAGCTTGCACGTTATTAAATCGGATTATAGCTTTCAGCTTCGTTTGTTGCACCGTAAAATTTCAGCGAAAAACATAAGCCTCTTTCGAAGTGGCATAATGTTTAAAGTAAAACCACCATCGATCGTCATTCTGCTGCATGTCCACCCTCAGGGTGCTTCATAAAATTCCAAGAAAAGCCATGTACCATGATATCCCATCTCAGTTTTCCAATTAATTTCTAGTTTGCATTGAAAATCGGGTGGTGCATTTGAATCATCAAATTATGAAAATTCCAGTAATTTGTACGGGCTGAATTCATGCGCTAAATGCGATACACAATGGACGGTGATTTAGGCCCCCGAAAAAAACCATGTTACCCTGCTAGTTCGCTTCGCCCTTTGCTCTGGTCTGCCGCCTGCCTGCCTGCCGTGTGGTATCCGCGGTTCCAATCGGGCAGGAAATCCAATTTTCGTTCCTCAAGTGCCGTCCCGTCTGTGTCACTCGGTACTGGCGACACAAAGCGCCCGACACACCGCTTTCAGATCCTCGACGAAAAGGAAAAACCGAACCGCGCCCACACTACACCCACAGGGAAACGAAGAAGAAAATCACCACCCCCGGTCGATCAAGAGCGTCTTGTGATCTCGTTATTATAATTTTTTTTTGTCGCTCGTTCCTTTACCTATTTTAGGCCGAAGACGCCAGCGGAAGCGGAACGACCTGCGACTTTGGTCGGAGGTGATGATTTATTTAATTTTTCCTCCCACCCGGCGCGTGGCGCAAACGCCGCCAGGACACGCCGTTCGCCAGCGGACGAAAGGAGTTGATGAAGCGTGCGACTGCCGAAAACCGATGATGTTGATGAGGCCAGACCGGCCGTGACTCCGCAGGCGATGTGCGACACTCCAGTTCAATTACGCGATCCGCGATGTGGTTCACCAAATTTGATAAAACACGCCAGTGGATCAGGACCGCAGGACGCCCACTCCCCCTGACGGTTCCGCCCTTACCGTGTTGGCTCTTACCACACCGTTTACGCTTCAAGACACGATTTGATAAATTTCAAAACTTGTCGCACCGTTTGGAATCGTTTTTTGGTAACTTGCGACCAACCAAGTCTTGCAAGAGGAAAATCAGAACGACACTGGACCACAAATTTATGGGAGCTAATTTGATGCAATTTTCTTCCTTTCAGAAACTATCTTCCTCTGCACACGCACACACTTAACACTCTATCATCGCCGGTTATCGTCGGGCACGCGACAGATAAATTGTCGTCCCCTAAAAGGACCTCATTTGTCAACCGAGGGTGTTTTTTTCTGGGGGCTTCACTTTCACGTCGGGTTTTGTTCGGTTCACCTTGCGAACGCAAACGTACCTTAACAATCAAAACTCAGTGCCTCGGTCTACTTCTGGCCAGCGGTACCGTCCGGTGGCTGCTGATGCTGCCGGTGCGCCGAACAGCAGGATTCGAACTGAAGATGCGCTCAAGCAGCGCCCAACGGGCAACCGTTGCGAGTGACACGCGACAGGACCTTCCTCAATGAACTACCCCGATCGGCAGCATCCACGGGGCAGCAACAGGAGCCAGCCACACGCCACAAGCGATACCGTGAGTGACCGAAGCACGGGTGGCACGCTGTGATAAGTGAGATGAACCGGCGAACCGCTCGGAAGTGCGCTCATGGAACTGCGAGGGATAAACAAACACGGGACCCCACAGTTCGTAGCACTGCCTTTACTAACGTCAACGATGGACTCGCTCAACAGAGGCTAACCAGCACCAACCGAGCAGTTAGTGCTTCTAAAATGCCAATTGTGTTGCAAATCCCCAAAAACTGCTTACCTAGACCGATGTCGGTAAACAGCCTTTTGAGAGATTTGCAGAAGGACGACATTCACGCAGGCACACACAAACACAGATGGATGGCCTTATTACGAGTAAATTAAAAAAAAAGACATTCATCAACTATTCTCAACGAAAAAAGCGCAAACAAACGTTACAGTTCGCGTCTGAGTGTGTGCCAGACACTCATTGTGGAGCTCTCGGAAAATGAGTAGCTCTATCGCACTCTCGCTCTCGCGCTCTGGGCGTACGAGGCACTCACAAGGGCTCGCTATTCATTTGTGATTGAGCCGGGTATCCTTATAAACTGCCTACTCCCGATGAGGACAACCTAAGGCGTTCGCAATGCAAAAGTGCAGAAGAGGATGATGAAAATGGCACGGAAAGAAACAATAGACAGGGCCGATTGCGGCCACCGGGTGGCCATAAGTCTGGTAGTCAGCTACGTACCTCCGCTCCGCTGGAAGGTGCTTTCATCTGCCGACATGAAAGCAGTGCTTGAATCCCGGTCCCCGATTCCCCGTTCGCGTAGGTGTGTGCGTGCGCGCGAAAAAGGACTTTAATCAAACTTTCTTCCCCGGACGGGTCGCTCTCCATTCCGTTGCACTTTTTTTCGGTTGCTGCTAGCAACATGAGAAAAACCGGATCCACCCGGGGCGCAACCCTCCATCATTAGCCCACAGCCCACGGAGCCGCGGTAGGCGGTCGAATCGATGAAAGAGCATGCAATCAGCACGCAGAGCACTGAATAATCTCTTACGCCTCACACCTCGCCACGGCAACCATACAGACGGTCGGGACGCGTCCCTACAAGACGTGAATATTACCAGCTTCTAATGGAGTCCTCGTTAGAGAGACACACGGCTGCCGCTGTCATCTTAAATATGCTCATTAGGGGAGGGAACGCACACGGTCTCGGGGAGCGGTTGTGCGTGCAGCCGTGGCGCGATGCGTAACCCCTCTGCGAACGGGACAGTTTTTGATCCCTTTTTTCCCATTTCTTGCACGAGCGGAGCCACATAATAAGTGCCGGAAAGTATGCAGCACGGCACATGAAACGAAAAGGTTATGCGCGGTGTAATTTATATTTATGCACAAAGGTGCGTACCTTTTCATTACTATTAATGTTGCCTTTTGTGGTGGGTAATGTTGTTTTTCTGTCTCTTTCTCTTTCTCTAATTCTCTTTCGTGGTGGGAAATGACATCCAATCGGGGAAGTACTACGTTCACGGTCCTTGGTCCGTGAACAAGGAAATGAAACCAACGTTATTGCCGCACTAACATGGGGCTTGTAATTTTGCCCTTATGGTGGGGTATACGGTTAAAACATTCATTTAGTAACAGGGCCAAATTTTAATTCAGCTTAACTCTTAATTAAAGCATTATCTGGGTCACGGTCCAAATTAGAAGGTAAGAGTTTGATGTGAAAACCATCAACACCAATATCCTCTGATTGGTGTAGATTAATTCCATACCGCGAAACTTAAATCGATGCTTAAACGTCTCCCCATCTAGATTGTTCGGATCGTGTGTCGAAACGAAATTGGCAAAGTATTAATTCTGAAACGAACGAAAGACTCGTCTCAAAACACGCAGACGGCGAGAAATGGCAAAGACGCTAGACCAAAATGCCACATCATTGCGTTCCGTTTCACTTTAATGAAGTCGGCAAATAAAAGTCACCCAATGGACGACTACGACGAAAAGCATCAATCGTGTCCCGTGACGGCTGACCTTTGACTGGCCATTTTCTTGCGAGTCTCACCGATTCATTGGCTCGCCCATCGTCTAAGAATGGTAACTGATCAGGGTACTTGGAGCATTCATAAGGCAAATCGCAACGCCGGACACGACTTCTTGAGTGCCTTTTTTGGTTGCTTCCTGCCGGGTGGGCCAATCGCAAGGAAAATTGAATTATTTTGACATCGTTCAATTACCCACCGCCAGGCCACTCAACTTTCTTTTCGATTCCTTTTTGATAGCTTCAGCAAACATGGGTACAGACAGTGGATTGTAACGAATATTGAATGTAGGATCCGAATTCCGTTGCTTGGGTAGGTTAATTTTCGTTTTTGTGCTACCAGAAATGTGGTTTCGTTTCGAAGGCATCTCCGGAAACGGCATCATTAAGTATCGAGCGCGGCTTTTATTAAGTCCGCTAGAACCCTGCTTCCAGCATAACTAAAGTTTAGTCATTTTTACAGCCAACATACAAGGTCATAACTCAACGTGCTACTCTTTTCATGCATCGGGCTAAACAAGTGGAACGTTGGTATTTCTCACACAAAAATTATTTAATACACTGAGCCCAAAAACTCAAATGCTTACCGACGCATTAAATCAAGAAGAAAGCCAGCGCTCACAATTCACAGCATCATCAGTACGCAGTGTAGCGACCTCCGATAGAAAAGTGAGCTTTAAGCACGGCAAAAAAACCTATCCGCAGACATTGGCCCTCAGCGATGGAGACGCCTGGTCATGCTTCCTCGAGCGGCGTCGAGTGTGTTTGCCGGTTACCGTGCAAGTGTGCACTTCGATCAGCATCCTTCTCGCTTTATCGCACCGCAGTCCCTCCTCTTGCCAGCCACTGCTCCCTTGAGCGGCCACACTCTAGTTCACGAACTTTCCGTACCATCAAACAGCTCTGCAATTGATACTGACATTAAGTGAAGATGATGGTGGAAAATGGTTTTTTAATTAATATGCAAATTTTAGATTCTGTCCCTGGCCACCGCATATGCCGGTGCTCGGCTCCACCTAACGCGGTACGGTATTGAATTTTATATTTGCCCCCACCCGCTAAAGTGGTCGGTGAGGCAAAATTCGTGAACCGACCCGACACCGGAACGACGCGGGAAGCGTTCGCCGGTGGCCTGAACCACTTCCACATCCGGCACTAAACGGTTTCGATTGGTTCGCACTTGTCTGGTTCGCTGAGTAGTAAGTAGAAGAACTTTGGCGTCCTTTGCCGTGCACTGCGCGACCCAGCCGGCCTGCCTGACGCACGCCAGCCGCCTTTTCCGAGACACTAATTCAGAGGAAATTAATTACTGTTGAAAGGTAGTTGCGAAACTTTGTGTTCCTGCATCGCACGCAAACCCGGCCCGGCCCGGCCCTCCTTATGAACCCGGCCGCCGAGCGTAAGACGCGACGGGAAGACGGGATTAAGCAATTAGGGCATGTTGCGAGAGGTGGTTGACAAAAATGTGCCGGAAAAACCGGCGGAAAACACCGACGATGAGCGCGCAACTTTCAACAGCTAATCGATTCAGGCACCGGCACGGTTTGCCTTGCCAGTTATGCCTTTCTGTGCGAAATATAATCCCATTATGTCAAAGTTTTCGAGAGCGATCTTTTGAAGCACTTTGTTTGCGGGTAGTCAAGGTCTTTTATTTACAATTTTTTTTTCGTTTGCTTATGCTGAAAGAAGGCTTAGTGCTGTGCAGTTGACGATATCCCAGCTGCGGAACTGGATATGTTCAATTTACTTAATACTCTACTCCTTCTCATCATCCCGTTGATTTTCTTTCATCTTGAGCTGATATGCTATTGTTACGCCATCGGCAAAATACGTTCATGAACAGTGCTTCCGGAGCAAAGCCGTACCGAGAAGCTATTCAATCATGTAAGATAATGAAGCGAAGCACTTAATGCTTGGGGAGATGTCGAGCATGATTATGAATCCGTGTTCACCAGGACCTAAGCGGATTTCGTTCTGGGAAAAGTCTTTGTCTTTGCAGTCTCATATCTCTGTTCAGGGACGATTGAGCATGTACTGCGCTTAAGAAAAATCTTTACAACAATGCATGGCAGATACCCATTTCCTACCAATCGATTGACAGACAAGACCTTTCTTCCCAATAAAACTTTAACAATCAAATTAGACAAACAAACATGCAGCCATCCGGTTCAGCGACACAAGCAACAAGCCCAGCCCAAAAAAAACTTTCATTGCTTTGCCATCGTACCCCGTTAGTTTGATTCTTACGTCAAAGTTGCACTTCCGGCGCACTCCAAATCATCCTGGGTTCAAACTTTGGCTACACGTTTCCGTGGAGCGATTAGAACAATTTACATCTGTCGGCCAAACTAACGACCGGGAATTAACTAACGGTGAAACTTTTCTTCATCAACCCGCCATTGTCACCTTCCCTCGGCGAGAGAGAGAGAGAGAGAGTGAGAGGGAGATCCAAAGAATCCGCACACATACATACACAGGGCCGGTGCATAGCGGTGCATCGACCGGCGTTCGGGCTCTAATGGCGTGTCAACTTTAAACAAACTTTAAATTGAACTCCATCCTTCCGTAGCGTCCGGGGCGCTTTATGAAGTCGAAGTTGGTGACACGCGAATGGAATTCATTTTCCTTTTTGCAGCACGCTCTCGGTGACACTCCTCTTTTCCGTAGTTCGATGAGAAATGGCACACACTCCCAAGCCCATTTGAAGTGGGATGTTTGAACTCTCCGTTCCCGAGCCTTTAGGACCCATTTTTCACCTGGAGCATGCATTATTTTCTTTGATTAAATTGTGAAACTTGTTCTTCATTTCACGACGGGCAACGTCGCTTTTGACAGTCGCCCAAAAGTCCCTTGCCACTCACTGGTTCCGATTTTTTGCTAAACATTTTCACTTCACAGTCTTCGGGGGGCGGCCACCGTTGAGCTCGACAGCCAGCCAGCGGAAGTCACCGAAATCAACGTCCTCGGCCGGTTCTCGCGTGGCCAACCAATCTCGGAAAAGTCGCCGGTATGGTCACCGAATGGCCGAAAAATCAATGAAATCTGTCGTCCAACCACTACTACTACTACTACTACTACTAGCACCACTGAAAGGCTGAGGATGGGTGGAAAGTTTCCCACGCTCTCGCTACCCTCCGGCCCTGGCAGCATCCCATTCAGCATCTCCCTTCCGTCCTCTTACTCCAACCGACACATACACAGAGGAGCGGGCAATTAGGCTTGCCTTTTGATGGTGCATCGCCCGAACCGAGTGCGTCCAGTCTGGTGCAATACGAAGCCACCGAAACTGACAGCCGGGCTTTGGCGGTGTGCGTAACCGGGAAGTCCGGTCCGGCGCAACGTACAAACGCGTAGTTGCGTAGTGCGTAGGGACTGCAGAAAAATTGCATCCAACTGCAGCCGACGCGTGTGCACTCCGGACTAGCTCCCGAACTCCCGTTTGGGGTCTCTCGTCTGTGCGCGCGTATGTGTGCCACACACCGGCTACTACGATCGGGCTAGTAACCCCGTCGGCACCCATACCAATGCAAACGATTCGATTAGCGTAGCCACAGCACGATGTGCGATGATGGAAACCGGCCTGGCGGTTATGGCCAAAAATGGTCAACTTATGTGTCGGGACACCGGACACCAATCACCCGTTGTACACGCATCCTACGGTACATAGTCCTCGACCAGGCTCATGCAAACACAGACAGACACAAAACCGGTTGCCTCGAAGCAGATCAAGATCGCTCGGAATGGTCGTAGTAGGCGACAGGAAACCGTCAGAGTGCGAGAGAGAGAGAGCGAGCTATCCATCTTTTGTGGCCATTCCATATTCGGCCATTGGCGTGTGAATGGGCTGTGGGATCGGCGTAATCGGACGCTCCAATACAGTGACGCGCCATTTGCATATGCTTCATCCGTCTGCCATCGCTGTGCTGTGGTCCCACGAAAATCGAAGCCGGATAGCCCGAAGCACCCCGACCGTTGGAGTTTAATTACCATGTTTGGTGTGTTCAATTTCCGCAAGCGATGAGTCCAGCATTTGCGGCTATCTGTGACGGCCTCATTCATGTTGGTGGCATCACAGCCTGTGGTCTGCTTTTCTGACACCATAACGCCAATTAGAAATAGCGTTTAGCTGTCTGTGAGTGATTTTTTTCGGGACCTTGAAGAAGAAATTTTATATTAACCAGGGTACCAACCTGCCAAGCCTGCACTATTCGAGTTGTCTCGTGGGATTGTGTTCGGTCACGCTCACATGTCACCGCCACGTCACTCTCTCGTTAGTTCACTTTTACTTTTCATGTTTAGTAGCCCACAGATACCGACCAGGTCATTCAACTCCTGGATGACTGAGAACACCAGACCCGCCATTGGAAAGCTTGCGCATAAAACCATAGGCTTGGAAATCATAGCCTTCTTCGCAAAAGAAGACATTCCGCTGAACGGTCAACAACAGTGTGCCGTCTTAGCTTCAAAAAAAAAACAATCCAACGAAGCAAGAATTGAAATGTCCCAAAAAAAATCGATAAGCGTCTTCCGTTTACGCGACCCAACCGGAAGTGGTCAGCTTTCGCGGCCAACGCGGACGGGCTGTGGCAGAAAGGCGCCGTAATTACAATTCAGTATCCTAATACACTTCGCCGCCATTTTGCAGCCCACCGAAATCTTTGCCGGCGGAGGGCGAGATGGATGAATGTTTAATTAGACAGTCGGATTAATTAGACCCGGGGCGCGTGATAAGAGGAGGCCAGCATAAAAGGAAACAAGAAAACGTCCAAGATAAATAGAGACGGTTTCGAAAAAAAGTAAACTCACGGCGGATGAAGAAGATTTGCAAGCGGCGAGTTCAAAAGGTTTCGGAAAGTTCAAAGAATTTTCTCGCGGCCAACGTGGCCATTTTCGGTTCGCTGCGTAAGTTGTTTGATGACCAAAAAGTATGCTCTTTTCTGTAAAAGTTTACTGACAAGAGTCTCGGAGCAGCTAATCTTTTCAGTCGAAGCCGAAGGACGTTTTCGTGGACGTCCCACGCATCTCGTCCCGTTATCTATATTATCTTTTCCGGGATGTTTTCCAAAAATTTCACTGAATGAAGCACGATTCAATGTTGCTCCTAATCTGCACGTTAATTCACCTGATCGAATATGCGTTGCCCCAATGTTCGCGTTACGCTACGCTCTGCCCCACTCAGCGGTGCATCGTCACATTGCACGTGCAAATCCTGGTTTATCGTACGGCACGTTACGGACTATTGACTTCAATTTGATGACATGCCGTTCTTATCGGTCGATTATCGTGCTTTCTGTTTTTCTTTTTGCCTGCTCACACTATTACCGTCACCACCACGGAACACTGGTCGCTCTCCAGGCTCACCTGGCCCGCACCGAACCCGGTGTGCACTGACTCGTGACTCGTTATTTTATGTGATTTTTCATGTTTGTTAAACGCCTCACTTTGTCTACTTCCCGGTCGAGCTGGCGGTCTCACTCACGCCCCCGGCTCACGGCGGCTCGTCTTCTTCGTGGCTTTCGGCAGCCGTTGTCACACTCATACGAACGCGCGCCACGCTGCAAGGACGAAAAAATAATGGGAACCCCACTCGAACCCCACTCTAGTGCGGGCTGAGCTACGCTACGAGCTCGGCCCCGCCGTCCTCGGGACCTAGCACGTGAGCCGGAATCAGTGTGTATGTGTCTGTGCGCTAGAGTAGAGCATTGCACGAACACGTCCACTTGTGTGACGCTCCTGACAGCATCAATGAGTGCATGCGGTGCTGCAATCTTGCTGCCGGTTCTTGATGAGTGATAAGAAGAAACGATCGCCGACGGCGGCCCGCAGCGTTGCCAGAGAGGAAAAATTTAAAAATTCGACTCCAGGCACCAGAGAGCGGCTTGGCCTTTGGGACGGCCTCTCGTCAACGGCGAGTGAGAGAAAAATGGACAAAACTGAAATCGAAAAAAAAGCCCAACCGAGTGCTTCCGACACGTTACCCACACGTTCCGGGAGGGCCGGTTGGCCGGCTACGAAGATGGTTGGCCAACCCAGCACACACACCGGCACACATTGGTACACAGCACCTCAATCGAGAGCGGGAATTGAATGCAAAAATCATTGCATCTCCCGTCTCGTTGGAGTTTTGCCGTTCTTCTTGTCGATCGGTGGAGCCGCCTGGTGGCCGGTGATTTTTGCAGCGCAACCGAGGTGCAAATCTTGTGGCCCACTGCTTACCTACACCAACGCACGGTGCGGGCACAACTGCTCAAAGTTTCGGTTCCGTGCGCACTTGCCACGGCAAAAAAGAGAACCGAAAAGTGCAGTAATTAAATATGCTGCGACCCATTTTTTTTTCTACCACCGCATAAAAGCGAAAAGTTTCTTCCGGAAGAGCACGAGCAGTCGGAAAATTTATTGTGGAATTTATCGCGCCGGACAGTGCACTTGATTTCAGCAGGAATGTTATACTAACGATACGGTGATGGCCGATAAACGGATCCTGCTACGTCCACGAGCACTGGCCGGCGCAATTGGTAGCAATCAAGATTGCAACGGAGATCGTTACGATACAGCATGGTTTCGGTTTCCAGCCAATCTGCACGCACCTTCACAGCACTGCACTAGCACCCGTCAGAAAATTAAAACTGCACCGAACCAGCTTTTGGGGGAATTTTCATACACAACCGAGAAGAAAAAGCCGGCCCCGTGGCAAAGCACTGCAACGCGCGGTGCCTCTTCGACTGCATCTGGCAGCTTGATAACGTCAGTTCCATCACCGTTTGCACGATAAACGCACGAGTGACCGCGGGAGAGCGTGCGAGAGAACGAATATGCGGCCGACCAACGAGAGAAATGATCCATCACGGATACGAATACGGAAATCAGTGCTCCAATCCTTATCACACACTTGATTTCATGTTCTGTAGCCTTGTTGCCACCACCAATCCGAAACCGAACCGAATTAATCGATCAAGCCAACGGCGTGCCGTGAGGATTGACAAATTTTGGATGGTGTTTAATTTGCTTCGGAACAACCGTGCCAGACGCTACGCAAGCTTACCGGCACATCCGATAGGCATCTACCGGGGACAGTTGAGTGCATTTTAATCTTTTCACTTACTCCCCAAGGACCACCTACGGTAGTAGCACTGAAGCTCTCCAGTTTTGAATCTCTCTCATTTCGCGGATCAGACACGCTCCGATAGAGGGCCTCCGACAAACGAGAAAGCTCTCGGTTCGGGTTGGTGAGTGGCGTCGGACCACTCACGGCCACATCACTCGCGCTTCGAACGAAGCCTACAAACAAACCGCTAATGGCGACAGGCCACCCTGCAGGATGCTGTCAAACCGGTGCTGGTCAAATCTCGGACCGGCGAGTATCGATTCAATACCCCACGGTGCGCCGCGTGTGTGCAGGAATGTGGCCGCCGTCTCTGGTGGAGCTTGTGCAGGGGCTTTAGAGCGCATGCTTCACGGACACGTTCGGATGCAATCGGATAGCGCACGCCATGTCGAAAACCCGAGCGGCAACGCATCAATGACCGAAGCGCGCCGTTCCGAGAAGGTCGGTCGGTGTGTGCGGGTCGGTCGTATTTTTTGCGGTGAGTTCCCGGTGCGAAGCCCGTTCGGGCGCCTGCAAGCAGGCAATCCGCCCGCCAGCTACACGCTTTAATGGGACACGCTGCGCTGTGTAGTAGACGTCGTACACACTCGCCTCCCCGTGTACTACTATGGCCCCTTTCTCTCACCTAGCCATCCCCTCGGATCGTGGCAGACATATCAAACCTGACTCCCCCCTTTTATGCAAACCCACCGAGCCGCGCGGGTGTTCGACGATGATAAACCGTATCCGCACGGGTGCTTTGGCAGGGCCTTGGCAAGCTGACTTTATATTTATTACACTTTCGTACAACGTTTATTCAGCCCCCACATCGGCCACTAGGCGGTCCGTTCGGTGAGTTTCGATTTTATGGCTTCACTATCGATTGATGCTGAGCGGGGCTGTTGAGTGACACGCAAATTGGAGTCCGGTCCGAGGCCGACATCAACCGAGCGCATTAAGCGTGCTGGCAGTGTTATTAATTCTCTGTACTTTTTTTCTGTGGCTCATTCACCGGCTAGCGCAGTGTTACGGAAATTAAAGCACATCGTCAACTTCGACGGGCAGGTATCGACAATATCAAGCTTCGTTGAACATCAGGTTGAATGGATATGATTTTAAAAATGGTTATATCGACACTTGATTTGTTCCGTACGGAAAAAGTCCTTATCCCGATGCTGTTTAAAATCGTATTCTAGTTTAAAGTCTAAATGAAACTTTACGCTTTATTGTACTCTTGTTCACAGCATTGTTCTTCAAATCGCAATTTCGTTTCAAAGTGTTTAATACCAGTACAGGCAAAACTTGAAGGAAACAGATAAGCAATTTGTAAAATGATCCGTTTAGATAAGACAGACATAATAAACTTAAACATCAGAACTGCAAACAGCACCGCTGATTTCTGATCCGAAAGCACTTTGCATAAGCAAATAGGGACGGGCTTTTGCACTACGAACGGTACAGCTTACAAGCGGAACACTCTTTTATCAACGGAACAAAGTGGACCGAAAAGGATGGGCAGAAGATAGAAACAACAATCCGGTTTACCGTCGGTTCCGCGAAATACTCATCACGCCGGGTCGGCGTCCGGGAGGATGGGGCCAAGTCAGAATCAAATTTCCACTACCCACGGAGCGCTGCGATGATTGAATTTTGCACGGCAAAAGAAAACTCGTCCTCATCGGCGAATGGTGAGCGGACGGTCGGGCGAAAAAACGCGAGCGAATGAATAAACGGAAACCATGGAAACAGATTGCACTCGCTGCGAGTGGTAAATTGCGAGCCCAGGTGCGCCCTCGCAACAATGGACCCGCAAAAGGCCACGGGCGAAACTACGAAGAAGAACGGGCGAAACAGAACCGAGCGAAGGCCAGCGGGTTGCCATGGAGGTTTTGTGCGCTTCGCTTCCATGTCCCTGCATTAATGCAACCCGTGCGCCCTCGGGCGGTGGTTTAAAGGAATCGAAGAGAATTGATGAACCGAAACCGGGACGGGCGCCCGGGGTTGTGGCACAATGGCCGCCGCCGGCTTCGGAGGACAACGGAGCTAAACGAAGGGCCACCATTACCGTGTCCGTTTGCCGGCTTCAAAGAGGCGTTCTTTTCTTGCGCTACATTCACTGACACGGAAGGCATCATCGGAAGTTGTGTTTTTATTTCATCTTTTAAGTCAAATCTTATTGCATAATCCATTATCCTAAGTGCAGCCCCCCGAGTCTCTCTGTTATCGGACAATAAATTACTCTTGACGGAAACGGAAACACCCGCTAGAGTCGACCAACGCTACCGGGTGGCACCTCGTAGGAGCTTGCCGCGACAGATTTTCCGGCCCATCGGAGGTACGCGTCGTGCCTTCGCTCGTCCAGCAATCCGTGGAACACGGCTTCATCGTAAGCCCGCTTCTCCTGCACATCGTTCAGGTAGTACGCCAACGAGGGTACCACTTGGAGCGAAATCTTCCGATGCTTCGGCACCGTATCGATTCGACGAAGAATCTGCCGCCGTTCGGACGATGCCTGCTGCAGGTGCGCCTTGGCAGCCGCTGCTTTCGGTCGGCCCGGTGTGAGAAACACGTTGTGGCCAAACACTAGGGCACCCGAAGACTGGCGGTAGCGGTTATCTGGCTGTACGGTCACCTTCTGGATCGGCACCACCTTCCGGACCGGCGTGAATCGGTGTGTCGGCTGGTGCGTGAAATCGTTGAAAAGCCTTCCTCCGCTCTGTGGGTCCGCGTTTCGGTGTAGGGTTGACGGTGGCAGGACCCCGGTTGGGGGGAGGATTGGCCAGTTCGGGTTGACCACCGGTAAAGCCGATTGACCAATCCGGTGCTGGGTGGAGACCACCGGTTTGAAAGCTTCCGACACTGGTCTAAGCTTCAACGAGGACGGTGTCGCGGTCCGAACGCCCTGGTCGCTCCAGTACTTAACTAGATCGGCCTGGACCACCTGAAGCTTACTGCCGGCGAGCTCGTTGCGGGTCTGAAAAGGAAGCGACATACCGAACGTAAATAAGACTCCAACTCATGCTTGCGTGTTTAGTTGAGACAAACATGTCTTGAATTGGTTCAATGGATGTATTACTTCTATTCTAGTGAACAAGCCCTTGACATCAACCGGATCTACGTTCGATTTATGATAGCTGGTCAGTTCATCTAATTTGTAATTTCTAGTTACAACCAAGCGCATACTAAATTACAAACTTTAGTTCAAAAGTGTTCGCAGCCCTAAATATCGGCTCACATGAGCCGGGGTTGCGAACGAAACTCGGCAGCCAACAAACCATGTAGCAAATTTCATTACGAAACAATTATGGAGTCCTGTTGGTCCCTGACGAAACCAATTACCCCAGTTCGCCGGTTTGACGGGCAGCTACGAGCTGACGGGCTACATGCTGCAGAAATGACATCACAAACGCTGCCGACCGAAAAATGTATTCCCGCTCATACTGGCGTGCCGGACAATGTTTCAATCATATTCCAAAGTTTGAGCCCAGCCGCTCGGATAGTTCACCGGCTGGACCCGGTCCGTGTTCGGGGGCTCCTTTGTAAAGGAATTAGTTTGCAAAACAGTACTGCACACACATATCCGTGGAGCGGACCAACCCTTTCAGCGAGGACCTTTTGTGCTGTTCCGGAGCCCAGCGCTTTCGTTAGAAAATCGCTTAACTTACGCCTTGGGTTGATATTAATTTCGTTCGCCCCCCGCCTCATTCGAGGGACCCATTTCACACTTTGAGTCACGCCACCCCGCATGCCTATCCTCATTCCTTTAGCACGCTTAAAATGGGGCAGCCCCTACCGAGGGTTGATCTGGTGCGAAAGGCTCTTCAAGAAAAACGCTTATGTGCCCCATTTTAAGGACAGGCCCATTACAGCTCGCTATCGTCATGCGGCCCACATTACCGTCCCGAGCAAAATAGGTGCAGGGTGTAACAACCCTCCCCCAGCCGCTGGGTCGATTATCGAGCAGGGTCTGGAAGGGTTCCAACCCAACTCTCTCGTCTGTCACTGCTGGTTAAGCTCCAGAATCCTGGCCCTGGACTAAGTGTCGAAAACTTAAAACAACTTTGGCAGTGACTGAGAGCCGGCGGGTGATAAATTAAACTTCAAAACTCATAATCAACCACCACATCGTCACGGCTCCGGCCCTTAGAATCCGGTCGCAACCCCCACGTATCCCAGCTGGGGACCAACGATGATAATGAAGAGCCTGGCCGAAAAAGAAAATCTATAATCTTTCGTGGCCACAGAGTAGTTCTACGGCGAACGAGAAAAGTATCCACGATGACCGTCTTGTACTAGACGGGAACGTATTGAGATAAGCCTCTGGATGAAAGCAGTTCTAGCAGCTGCTCACCTGGAGTTGATTCTTCTGCGGCCTGGCCGGGTGTGGTGTTCCTTTCGTGGAGTCCTTTCCGTTGAGCAGGGTCGAGCGTAGTGGATCGAATCCTGATTCCGCATCGGTGGACAGCGATCCAAGGCTCGAGACGTACACCTGATCCAGCCGAGGTACATACGCCGGTACCGGTGCGGCATTGCTGACCGGTGTCCTTAGCTGCTCTCCAACTGCCAGACCAGACAACTGGGGACCTGTTCCAGTGTGTGGCCGGTGGGGAGCCTCCAGCCCAACGGCTGGCAATGGGTACTGCGGTGGTTTACCCCCTCTTGGCACTTCCGCGGGAACCACCTTCGGTCGTCCCAGGTCCGGCGTTGCCTGCATCATCCGCATCAGCGATCGCATCGGGTAGGTCATCATTGACATCACGGCGTCCATCATGTCGTCGCGATCGTCGCTCACCATCGGCCGACCACTCATCCGGCCAATGTCCGCGTTGAGATGGTAAAAGTCCTTGCTCGCCTCGCACTGCACGTTCGTGTACCAATCGCACACGAGGAAGCGCTGATTGAAGAGCGTCCCATTAGGGCACAGGAACCCGAAGCCTCGCCCGGTCGCATCGGTGTTGGCGCACACGCGGAACACTTGGCAGCGGGTCTCGGTGTCAGCATAGTACCCTGCGAAAGAAACCCGCGGGCGAAGGACATATGAACCAGATAGCATCGTGTGAAGTGATAAAAATTAATTTCCATCCACGGCGCATCCGTCATCAACGCGTACGATTCGCCCTCCTTAATGAACTCAGGGCGCTCGGCTTTTATATGGTAATTTCCGTCTCGCGATGGGCACCGACACCACAGTTATTGGGATCGCGGCATAGCACTCCTTCACCACGTACCCCACCATGGCCGTGGCATCGAATGGCGACAAATGATCAGCTCCCCGATACCGCGCTCGATGACGCCGCCGAGTCGGTAGCAATTTAACGGCCTACGCATCGATACCGATCTACTCCGTGACTTATGGCCCACGGGCCCCACGCTCAGCCAGACGGCTCGTCGCTCATAAATCACACGGCCCGGCACCGTTTGCGGCCGGGTGGTTTTATTTCGGTTTTTCTGAATCGTTTCATTTCGAGTAGGGCCACCGGCTCGAAACTCGCTTCCCGGAATGGCTCCTCAGCTGGGTTGCTGGCGGTTGGAGCGAGACATCTTACTTAAGCCGGTGGCCCAAACGGGCAAAGTTTTCGGTTGTCGGCCGAACGGCCGGCAAAATGGTCCGGTAAAAATAGTCAACCGCCGGAAGACAACTCAAACTCGAACTCCTCCGAAGCTGATGTTGAAAGATTGCGCGAATTATTAATGCGTGCTGTCGGCTGGGTCGGTTGCCGCGAAGGCATCTTAATTTGATAGCATCGAATGATGCTGTTCCGTGTTCCAATTTGATGTTGAATGATGAATTCGTAGCCAGGTACTTGCGTGCTTGCTCACGGAATCTTCAATTTCTATTAGGTCTTGATTGTGGTTTGATATTTAGTTTGACTAACATTGTGTATTAATATATCGAGATTGATGGGGTCGTCCGTAGACCATCCATCTGCGCGGCAGCGATTAATCGGTTTCTCTGCGAAAGACGTTCGATTCGACACTGGCGCATTCCATCAACTTGAATACTTGCTTTATTGATGTTTCATTTTGCGGCTTGTTCATAGTTCAAAAAAATTACATATTCAAAATATTAAACTCTGGAAATGAAATTAATTTACTTTCCATAGCATACATTTCGCTCTCAACAGAAGACGATAAGAATGAAGTAATCATTTCTGTGAGGCTTGGCCAGCCTAAGCAACGAAAATGTCATTTAACAGTTAAGAAGATTATACACTAACTCATTAACTGTGTTAATTAATTAATTGTTAATAAATTATTTGAAATGAAAATACATTTAAAGTGATATTTTGAAATCCCATGATGATCCGAACGGAACCGCCATTGGAGGACCCAATGACCCAACAATTCAGTTCGTTTAGAAAGCCACCGTTTAAAGTGACAAACGGTAAGCTGTCTCATCGCCTGATTAAATCGCTCCTCGAATGTTCTTTTGACGACTCCATTTTAACGCCAAAGCGCCTTCCAAGCGCATTCGGCAGCGTTTTACGTAATTGCCGGCTGCCGGCTGGAACGCGGGACGGATAGGTTAATCTTTTGAACACCAATTACGCACGCTGCCCGAGGGGGGATCTTATCGTGTCCACACCCACCACCCCCCCCTCCTCCCCGATCAATAAGGTTCCACGCAGGTACCTTCGAACTCACCGTGAGCGCGCCCTTCGCAGCTGAAGCCGGTCGACGGAACGCTGCCCAGAATGGGATAATCCACATCCGGTTCGCCGGGCAGCGCCGAACGCAGCCGCTCCGTGGCCGATGTCGTCGCTCCCCCGTCGGCACTGTCGAGGTGTCAACGTTGTATGTGTTTGGGTGCATGTAAAGAGAAAAAGAGTAAATTAAGTACCGAACCCCGTCTGCCGTTCGGTGGAAAAGCCGTTCCAACACAAGCTTTTCCCGTTTTTCTTTTTCGCCGTTTTTTCGCGAAGAGGAAGGATGCGATATCAGGTTCGAGGATCCCTCAACCTTTTTTTCGCCTCTGGCCACGCTTCCGCGGGCCAACGGGAGCGCTTACCTCACCCGGCGGCCACCGGAAGCCGGAAGTGTGCGGGCGACATTCTGTGACACCGTTTGATCCGTTATCGAGGTCGTTAGGGGACGGTCGTTTGTTGCCCGCCCCGTGCCGCCATCGCGTCCACCGGTGGCCCGAAGTGATTCCACATTTGTACCGACATTTTCCCCTAATGTTGCGCTTCCTTTATTGGCCGTCGCTGACTGCCGGTCGCTTCCACTCGGTTTCGGCTGCCCCGCGAACGTCACTTTGCCGTCGGAATACGAAATCAAGTTGAGTCGGGCGGCGGCGGCCACCGACTGAGGCTGGTCACCCCGGACGCCGATGGCAGCTGCTTTCTGATGTTCCGCTTTGCCACCGACGGCGGCTGCCGGTGATGATGCTGATGACGATGATGTTTCCAGCACGCTGCCGCTCAGGATCTGCTCCGGTGTCATGTGGCCGTGGTCGAGCGGCACGGTGGAGTAGAATTTGGGCGGCAGGAACAGCAGCGACGGTTGCCGGAAATCGAAGCCTCCGTTTTTCAGCATCTCCAGCAGGTCCCGATTTAGCATAACCTCCATCAGATCCATGACCGTGCGGGGCCCACCCAGGGCAGCGCGCTGACCTCCGATTTCCGCCCGGGTCAGCCCAACCACGGTGGCCAGTGTGACGACGAGCAGAGCGTAGTAGGCTGAAGCGAATGAAAAACAGGACCACCGAATGAATCATGGCGCTTTCCGCCCCAAAAGTAGGTTCATATTTCAATCAACTTTCAGTTTTGCGCTCCCCGAACCTTGGTCCCTGTCCGCATTTTTCTCCTTCTTCTCGGATTTCGGAAGGCCCAGGCAAAAAAACGGAAAGCCAAAGTGCTGCCGATGCTGTCTTGAACTTTGGCGCGCGCCTCTGTGCCGTGACGGTGACTTACTGTGACAATCTAATAAACTACGCACCGTCATCCCGGAGGAAAAAATGCAGACACATACGGTGCAGACGAAAAGGATCTTATTTTGATGACGGTGCCGAAACGTTTGTGGCACAGCTCGAATCCCGGCCACATCCGGAAGTCACCGGAAATCCGGTGTGAGCCGGTGGAGCTAAAAACCCGGCGAGAATGTACAATAAATTACCCGGGCGCCAAAGCCGGAACCCCTTTCGGGGAGAATGCCGTGAAGGGGAGCGCTGCCTGCCACCCGGTGGCGCCGGAGGGTTCCCACGGGGATTATCAATTCTTTTCGCCCAGCCGTTTTTCCGAGCACCGTGCGCACACTTTCCGGATGCACCGCGGTGCAAATCGAGCAGAACGTTTGCATTTGCTACGTGGCTTCCGGTGCATTATGTTGCCCCGGTGGCTGCCGGAAAATAGTTGGGTTGTTCGCAAATTTGCTGGACGTACGGAGTGCAGCGCTGCGGAAGGATAAGCCCACTGCCGATGCCGATCGATGGCACGGGGCGAGCTGACAAAAGAAGGATTTCTTTTTCACCCGGAACCAAACGGCAGAAGATCAATACGGTCGCGGTTCGTGGTCTGAGATAGGAACACACTTAAATGAGGTGGATATAAAGATAGCTCAGTGAACGGAAAAGATAACTAGAAGTTAGAGCTTGGAGCTCATGTTTTTCTTGTTCCGCACCCAAGAGGTTATTCTACAGTATGGGGAAACTATTTCGCTTAATCAGTTGTCCGTTCTTTTCGCAAAGCTCTAATCCAACGCTCATGATGGTAAATTCCCACAAAAGGCTTATGTGGTACAAATCTTGCACCATCTAATTAAAATCCTCACAATGCTAGTTACAATGATGAATGATCTCAACGTAGACAATGTTGCCGAAGCTTTCTTTCGAAGCAATTAAAGGACCAAAGTTAAATGGAATCCTCCACATTCGATCGAATCTGCTGAGGGATTTGAAACGTGAATCCCCCGACGCTCCACCCCCGGGACCATCCATTCGAAGTGCTAAGCCGAGGCACAGCCAGCCACGAGCACGCTTCTCACCATCGGATTTATGTCTGAATTGGCCGTAAATAAAGGAGCCCGTACGGCGCTCCTTCAGCGCCCGGATCAGCCGGACCCGGATCTTCGGTGTCTAAGCACTGGCCATCGATCTTGTCCCGTCCCGACGCGAAAGACAATCCGTCGGCTAATTAGGGCCGGCCCCGAGCGCTGAGCGAGAATTTACATCCATTTGCCATGCCGATCGGTCGTAAACAATTACAACACGAGCATTAACGGCGCGGCTCGGAGGCGTTAACGATCTGGCTCACGAACTATTTCACATGGGCCCACAAGCAGACAAGGAAATCGGATACCGGCAGCGGGAACTCCATCGGGCCCTACGCCACCTAAATAGATCACATCATGGCCCGAGACGGGTCGGGAGAACGAGAAACGGATAGAGCGCGCGCGTCGAACCCAAGCAACATTCTCGACATTCTCGTTTGATTTCCCAAATTTTCTGCTTTCCTTCCAACCAAAGCACACGCCACCGGCGTTGGGGGGCGTGTGTTGACACCGGGGAGGGATCGAGCAGCCGAGCTTTTTACGAGCCCGTAGGTACGGCCTCCGGCACCGAAAACAAGATAAAATCAATTATGCAAATGAGTGATGGAGGCTTGAATCGAACATTAAATTATTGGCAAAAAGAAAGAGCACCGAGCGGGCCGAAACCGCCTCGCCGCCTGTTTGCTTATGTTTTTCCATTCTAGCCATTTATTTAACAATTTGGAAAATGGAACCTGAACGCCAGAACGCCGGCTCGGGCGCCCCCGGCCATTGCGTTCCATTTAATTCCGGTTTGTCCGGTGGAAAGATGGTTTCACTATCGGTTCCGATCGATCTCCCACGGATCCACTCTCTTGCGACTAAGGGACTTGGGCGGTGAGGGATTTAAATTCCTCGTGGCTCATAAAATGCCAACCCAAATACGGTCGATAGAATCGGAATGTGGCGTGGGGCCACCGTTCAACAGACGCCGGATTAGTTTTCAGCACCCCTGCGGAAGACGCTAATTTATGTCACTCATCGCCCAAACAGCACACTCCACCAAAAACAAATCACTTCTCGACCATTATTGCGCAGTTTGCTGGGACTTTCGAACTACAGCAATTAGAGTGCCGCGTTGCTCGAATTCTTCACGGCTGAGCACGATTCCAGTTTACTACTCCTTTAAAAAACAACGAAATAAATCACGGTCCGTTAAGTGAATTTTAAGTAAATTTGAGTGTGATAGAAAATAAATATAAAATTTAATGGCCAGCCCGACACGATCTTTCACTTGACACATCCGTGCTGGCGAAAAACAATCAACGGGCCTCGCACAATGTTGCCCAAAGTTCCATAAAAATAAATCACAACCCATCGCCGGCCGATTGACTCATGGAAAGCATCCCGCAACGAAAAGGACCTGACACCGACGGCCCAAGCTTGAGGCCACCCCTAACTGACCGGCTTTGGATCGTGGACGTCGGTGTGTTGGAAAGGGCGCGAAGAATGACTGCACTACAACGCACTACAACTCAATAAACAAACATGTTGACACACATTTGTCAGCCATCTTTACGACGTCCCAAAAGGGTCGTTAAAATTAAAATATTCTCATTTAAATTTTTATGCTTTTCATAATTACACGCCAGCGGTGGTTAGCGCGCCGAAGCAGCAGCATAAGCCAGCACCCAATAACATAAGATCAGCCTGATCATGCTGTGCCGGCGATCGCTGCAGAAGTAGCCGCATCCGGCAAATCATCACGCACGCTCTCTGCCTCTCTCTCTCATCACGGCGCGAATCAAGTTTTTCCACTTTTTCCAAACGCCCATCAGAGACCACGCCGGCGTTACTCGTTTGCGTTTTGTGTGCGTACGCATCACAGGGTTTTATAGTCCCGGTTTCGGCTCGGGCCATTCTCGCCAGCGCCATTTGTAACCCGAGCCGGATCTTCACGTGTGGCGATGCGTGGCCAAAGCTGGCGCCAACGCCGGCCCCCCGTGACAGCTTGGCGACCATCCCCATCCACGCCGATCGATCCGTTACCGTTCTGGCGTACTAGAAAGCGTGGCCTTCAACATATCCGCCTCGGCCACCCGTGGAAGTGGGAGTTTCGCCACCCGTGGAAGCCCGAGAATGTCAGCCGGATCCGCGATGCCATTGGTTGCGGTGGATTGATTGATTTAACGCACGGCGATCATCAAAATCGGTGAACAAGAGGGAAGAAAAGAGACGCGCATGCGGCTCCATGATAAGCCATAAGCGATCGCGGTGCTGGCGAGCGAACACTAATAGCATGGTCTTAGCATAAATTACGCCCGGTGTGTTCCGTTCCGGGCCGACGCGTTAGCGACCACTCGTCCCATTAGCTCACGGGGAACACTACCCACAGCTGACGGTGTATCGTGCAGCGAAAAAGGGAGCCAGTAAGTCCTTTTTGATGGGCAAACTCCACCATTGTGTTCTAAAATGTTTTGAAACATACGACACCGCTACTGCTCTCTAAGTTGATGGAGATTTTTTTACCATTTCGGTCTGAAGGGGCCATGTAATCAAATCAAATGTAAATATACTGCCGTGTAAAATAATGCCGTCGTCTGGATTACGATGTTTTGGCTGAAGCGAAGGATAGAGTTTAGCAGAATGTTATCTTCAGCAATTCTAAAGTTATTTTTTGTTGATGTTGAATGTCTCTCCAATCATTCTTAGCGATCTCATCGATCGAGTTGCGATCTTGCGCATAAAGGTGTAAGATAAACATTTCAATGAAAAACTAGGTAATAGAGATGAAAAACTATGAAATTCACATAATTTTGTTTTTTTGAAATAAGTCTTCAACATTAACATATCAATTCCAAACAGCGATAGCACGTGGAAGACTTTTCTTCTGTTTCTACATAATTACACGATCATTAAAAACCCTTTAAGCGTCGCCTTAGATTAATGTGATTACCGATCGGATATCGCGTGGCCAGAATCTTCACGATAGAACCTAACAAGTTGTGCAGCGTTTCCATTGGCGACTCGTTACCGATTTAACGATCGCTCCACGGGGTGACCAGAATGGGTAGCATATTTAACGCCGTTTTGCGATTCTTATCTCCCAAGGAGGTTGGCCCTAGGATGTGACCCACGTTCAAGCCGAAAGAAAAAAGGTTGCCAGGAACATAAAATTGATATCCCGCTGACGGTCAGCTGCCGGAGCTAAATTGGAACGGCCAAATTCGGGGCCAGCATAAATTTAAGCCCGTGCCGGTGTCCTGGGTGCGCACATTTCACTCGTCACCCTTCCAAGGACAGAACACTCGGAGGGGTTAGTGGACTTGACACCGAACAGGTGTCGCGAATGGATCGTTTCAAAAAAACACACTCCAGATCCGTGTCCAAAGGGGTCCCTCGCTTTCGACATTATCTGGAGCACCTGGGACGATTTTATGTTGCTATGTGTTTCGCGATATCACCCATTGCTGGGGTAGCCAGTTCTAGGCACAAGAGCCCGCTTTCTTACGCTCTGGTACGAAGATGGCCGCTTTCTAGACACTACTTAACGCAGAACCTTTCGTAAAGCTCTAAGCTTTGGGCTTTTGCGGTGACGATCAAACGGAGCTCGATTGAATATGCAACATTCCTTGCGGCGGGGTGAGATCAAATGTGGCACCCCAAAAATGTTATGATCACCCTTATGAGAAGCTAGCAGCGGCTTTTGAAGCGTGCCGGCACGCACCTTTGAACACCAGGATTTGATTTTCATAATTGTTTTTTGATGGCCTCAAAAAATTCAAATGAATGTTTTCAACGTTGCCGAACGGACTCAATAAGGATTGGCCGGGGTCAAAAGCCGTTGATAGAATTTTACTTTTCTATGTTTAACATTCTTAAAGGTGGAGTTACAAAATAAAACATGAAACAACAGCAAACACGCGGGATTTGGGACCGTAGAAACAATGTTGACGGTGCCATGGAACGAAAAGCGCCATAATCTATCCAACAGTTTCCGCAGGCACTGCAAACCGTGGGCTCTCCATCATACTTCGCCTGCCATGGCCTCTGTTTGAAAAGCTCGCTGCGGTTAGGATCGTTAAAGACCACAGCCCCTTCAGCAGCAGCAGCTCCCGGGGTCCGTCGTTAAGGATGGTGGGTTTTGGGCGAAGTTTTCGATCCGAACCCGTGATGACGGGACAGCCTCAGCTGCAGCGGTGCAGAAGGAGCATGAAAAATGGGTTTCAAAGTAGTGACAGACAGGCGAACCGGCTGAGCGACCCCCGGAACCGGAAGTCGATACTTTTCCCGACACCCAGTAAGCCACCGACGCGCGGGGGGGTAAGAAGCTGTTGCGCCATTTGTTCCGCGGCCGACAAACCGACATAAGCCCGTGGTGGGTCGGGCCACCCCACGGAGCATTATGCGGGAGCTTTCGGCGGGACCCACCCGGCCCACTGCACCCGTTATGCTAATTTCGAAAACATCTTTCCGATTCGGCTGTATCCGGAATCCTTCCGAGGACAAGGAGCCCAAAGGAGGGCGAGAAGAAGGAAGCAGCATTCGGTTCGTTTACTTACGGTTGGTCATGGTCGTCGCCGTCTGGGGCCTCCCGGTGATCCTTCCATTGTGCGGCCCCCGACGAGCCGTCCTGTCGAGCATCTTGTTGACGGTGGTGTCGTGCGGTTGGCCGTGATTTGACTTGTTTCTTCGAGGGCTTTCCGCTGGCTCGATCCCTTTCTCACTCTCTCTCACTCACTCACATGCACACTCTCTGTCACTCTCTGTGAACCTCCTTTGCTGCGCCACCGGAAAGCTACCGGAGGAATCGAATCGAAGTAAGACGGAAGCGCACTGTTGAATGTGTTCGTTCACCTTGCCCTCCGACGGCCGGATGTGGCGGTGGGGATTTTCTTTCTCCCGCTACTCGCTCCTGGCTCGCGGCGGCGGCCCGCGCGAATCGTTTGGCAAATTTCACGCCAAGCGAAGGAAGGAAACGAACGTAAGGACTCCGCCGGCACGTGATGATGCACTTTATCCCCGTTGGTGAAAAACTGTTCGCCACGCCACGGGGTGGTGCACCCGGCGAGGAGCAAAAATTTCTAACGAACCGGAAAAATCCCACCGCCAAATCCGCACCCGACACCGGCGAAGGAATGTTTTATACAATAAAGCACTTAAAAATCCATAAATCTAACGTGGCCACCGGATCCACCCTGATGCGTCGTTACGATTTTGTGATGCACTTTCTGCTAAAGTTTCTTAAAAACCAGTCTTCACCGCACCGAGGTTCTGGGGTGGTGAGTAGTGTCCTACACTAACGCCACCACGTGTATATGACCCCCGGCACCGGAAGCTCCGTCTCGAATGAAGGTGCACGGTCGTTAGTTCATACGTGTGAAATCCTTTTCCTTCGCGTTGTAAGACGTCGACGCATGAATCACTCCGCAGTCCTGATTTTATCCCCGTTCGCTAGGGATTCCACGATCACAAGAGTGAAACTTTCTCAAGAATAGAACACCTTTCTAAACGGCAAGAATCACCACGAAGAAGATTGGAAAATGATGTGTGCCTAAAAAGCCTAAACTAAAAAAAATATAACAGTTTGGAAAGCTTTGCTCACTGTTGCTCACAGGTTACGATCCCCCCAAAAAGGAAGACACTCGTCCAGGGCGATCGCACGATCTTCCGTGTGCGTACCAGACGAACCTCCGCAACCGACTGGTGATGGAGAGATAAGATGTTTGGCCTTTTTTTGGGGCTCCCCACCCTTGGCGACACTGTCCAGGCCTACACGACACCCCATTAGGCTACGAGACGCGCGACACGATCCTCACGAAGTCCGAAGAGACCGCGCGGAGAAGAGGGTCGGCTGCGGCGCCTTTGGGGTAGGTCCGTTAGGGCGGAGTGGTGGGTTCTATTTTTGGACAACAAGTTGTGTGGCTTCTGTCAACCCTTCAACCGCCAACGCCCCGAACGTTTGGGGATCCGACTTTCTTAAAAGGCGGCCGAAGCGTTTGAAAATCAAGCAGAAATAAAATCCAATCTAGAAGGGTCAAGTGAACACACAAAACTCGTTTGGAGGCTTATAACTTAGTTCATGATGTCAATTTGCATCACACTATATGTTTGACAAAAAGTGAAATAGAGAAGAACACATGAAGCGCTGAAAACACGATTGGTTTTGCTCAGATTGCTCGATTGGTTGGTTTTGCTCAGAACACACGGCTGTTGAAATAATAAAATGGTTAAGACGTTGATTTTTTGTAAGGAATGAAAGAATATACTTCGAACTTGCCTGCCAATAGCAAAGCAGTATAAGATCTCACAAGGCTTAACAACCAACACCAATGGTCTTGAGTGTTGCCTTCATCGTTCGTTGTTACGTCATCCATTCGAACATCCTTAATGTAAAAATTGTCTTCGAAGAAATTCGCCCGTTTCTCAATCAAAAACCCCATCTCCATCTTTGAACGCATCTGTCTTCATACCTCGCCGGTCAACGACACGTTGATTAGCTGTGAAAACCTGGCGCCGAAACAGTGTTGCTCATAAATTACTCAGTTATTCTCATTCAGATAATCCCTGATCGCCTACAGCCCCCTTGCAAACCGTTTGTCGCTTTATCAACTCCCAAGCTGAGCACATCTCCCCCGTAGCCGGATGTTTGACTACATTGCTACTGCCGAATGGGTGGCTTCTGAATTTAAATTCCTGCTCGCACCGTGGCTGGTTCACTTCAGTTCTAGTGACACGGCAAACAGTTTTAAATTTTATTCGAAGCCCCCAAATTCCGGTGTCACCCACCCGGCGAGCCTTCAGTGCCTAAATCAGCCACTTCTTGACGCCAGAGCACAAATTTGGACGAAATACCCACCCACTTTCTGACGCGAGTCTATTTTTGGCCCAGAAGCTCACGGAATTCTTCGGCCATTATCCAGCGGAACCGAAATGTCAGCAAACGGTAGCAATGCTTCGTGTTGTTCGCCTCTACTCAAGCGCGTCCCGGGGCGTCTTACTTATTTGTGCAAAATTTGCAATATCAACAGTTGCCGCAGATCCGCAACCGGCGGCGCCGTGTCAACATTCATCAGCGGCCATCATCACTTCCTACCGGTGCGTCCATCGTCGCCATGCTTCTTCGATTGGCTCCTGGTTTCACGCGCCGTTACATCCGGAGGCCAATATTTGCGCCACGATGGACGTCAGAATTCTTTCGGTGCTGAACTTTGCATTCTGTCGCCTCGAAATCGAAACATACAAAAAACCAACCCAAAACCTTCATGGTATCAAATCACCGGCGAGCAACGGTCGCCGAACGATCGATTTCACGATGGCGCAATCGGCCCGTTCGTCATCTCGGCGCAGCATCGGACCACGGGGTCCATGAATCAGTGGCAAATTATGGGGCATCCACCGATCGCGGGCTCGATGCTGACCACAGCACGTATGCTAATCGTGTCACGGTACATTATCGCCCCGTGAGCGGCGTAGGGAAAATTATAATTAATCGAAACTGCATCGGCAACCGATGGACGATGTTGTAAATTAATGTCACCCTACTGTCGGTAATGATCCTGCCAGCCTTCAACGGCGCTCGAAAGGTTCGGCAGCAGCGGAACCAGAAACTAAGTTTTCGTCCGCCCAACCGAGGCTTTGTTTTAAATTTAGACTTTGTCCAACAGCCCGTAACTGGCTGCGTGGCCCGGCCGTTAAGAAGCTTATAGGTTGCTAAGGGAAACCGTTCTTTTTTACGGGGTAGGTTGCAGACTAACGGGGCGTCCATTGCAAAGGAAGGGCTCCGTGGTTGAGTAATTTGTAGGGCGCCAAAAGTGTGATTTAAACAAAGTATCGTCAAGCTGCACGTGGGTGACAGGAATCGTTGGCTTAGGAAGCGGATTATGTACCCGACTGGCTCCGACTTATAGCCCGATGCTGATCTGGATGAACGATAAAGTAGGCGTTGGAACCACATTCATGGAATGCGTTGAATGACTATTTCGATACCTTACAGCAATCCTTAATTTTCACTCTAAAGTATTGATATTAAGAGAACTGGCTGAGTCATGTATCTTTTTGCTTTATTTTAACTATTCCTTCAGAACACAAGCACAGCGTTTCACTGCCACTCATAACTGTAAACGGGGGAGACATTAATAAACCACCCAGCACCAATATTCCTTTGAACATTTTGTCCGTCGTTGCTGATCATGAAAAGGCCAGATAAAACATACTCGTCCTAAGCGAACGAGAGCGCCGATGAGGTGCAACAACGGAGCCGGCAACCTGGTTCCGTACTTAAGTGGTCGCGAATGGGCCGTAAAAACCACAAAACATTCGACACGCTCACTCTCGCGTCGGTCCAGAGCCTGAATGAAGTGATCGAGAGTCGGTGGTCCGTGCGGCTAACGAAGATGTGTCCACTTCGGACACAACGGCGACAGCCGGCGGAGATATGCAAATGATTTGTCGCGATAATCAAGAAAAGTTTTGATCGACGCGGTACATCGAAATCGAGCCGGTGGCGTCTGTCTAGCCGGTCTAGCCGCACGCCCAGTGATGTCAACGGTCGGCAATGTTGACCCTCTTAGTGCCTGCTCATAAGCGATCGGTTTCTCAACCAACGATCAGCATGAAATAATCGCAAGTCAATCACCGCCCTTCTGAGCGCCGACGGGGGTGGAGTTCAAGAGCACCGGACCGGATTTTGAGTCGGATTCTGTTTGGCCAGAGACTGTTTCACCAAGTATTTTTTAACGTTCCATTCATCGCCATCGATCCCTTATACGGTGCATAACCGCAATCCGATGCCGCCGGTGAAGCCGGTGAGTTATTTTATTGGCAAATTATGCTCGACCTCGAACTGCAGCTCAAAACATTCAATTCCCAGGGCGAGAGGAAGAGAAATAGAGAGAGACAGAGAGAGAAGAGAAACATTGTTCGTAGGAATCGTTCAACCATCGTTGGAATGGGTTTACAAAAATGCGTGCAATTTTTCCGAACAATGTAGCAATGGCTGTGAGCTTCAAATAGTTTTTGTCCGGCTTTGGATTGAAATTTGTATCGTTTCTACGGTACGTCGAAGGTGTTTTACTGTGGTGAATGCAACAATCATTCACAACGGTGCACGGATTCCTGTGTCTGTCTGCTGTCCTTCTCAAAACTGGGCCAGTTTAAACATATTTCATATCACTTGGAAGCATTTCGTTCGAACCGTGTTGGTAACTGTTGCTGTTTTTATGTCGCATAAGAATCATTATTAAATTTCAAACATCTAGCAAAACATTGTTAAAATTATCTGTTAGTGACGAAATAATAAGTACATTCGACCGCATTTGAAATGAAATTTTAATATAGCACTTTTTGTACGAATAATACTATTTTCATACACTGTTATTAGTAAAATCTTATCCGCAAGTTCACAATTTCGCCACCTAATAACGTAGTCATGAGTCAGAAAAAAGGGTTAAGGATTCGCGCAACAGTCATCAGGAAGCTCAAAATTTGACATTGAAAAGAAGTTGGGAAAAAATATATGCATGAAATATTTCAAAGCGCTGAAAGTTTTATCGGCACACTAGATGGCGTTGTAAGCGGCCGCACGAATATTTCATTCTTCCAAAACGATTTTTTTCACATTAAAAAATCCAGTTACATTTAAAAAAATCAGTTACAATAATTATTAAATTAACTAGCTGACCTGACGAACTTTGGTCTGCCTCAGAGGCAATAAATAAGCAGATTTTGGATTTTATCAAAAGAAGTGTGAAGTCATGATGAACTTCCTCAACTTCAAATTTTTCATTTTCATCCATTTTCGTACCACCAAACGCGTACCGTGGCACAATTTTGGTTTGGGGTTTATGTTTCGAATTTTCGAGGGATATCCATCGGGAAGCCCGTCCTCTTCTAACCCGAAATCCCGTAAATCCCGCCCTCTTCCCGTAATCTTCCCTGTCCGTATCTCATAACATTACAAAGACCTGTCCTCAGCAGTGAATCCGGTTCAGAGCCACCGTGTCCCATCATTATGACAAAATGCGATAATTACCGCCGGGATATGGCCAGGTGCAATTCGCTTTTCAACAGTGACGTCACTAGTCATTTATCTCACACGAGCCGGAACCACCACAGGCAACAAAGGAAAGAGCAGCCCTCTCCACGCCGATATGCTGTTCCTTCCACGTGTCGCCACCGCAGCGTGTGATAGAATGTTTCGCTACCCCGCAGCACTAAACATAGCGCCCGTTGGGAATTCCCAAGCGCGAATAGTCATTCATGATTCCACGAACCGGAGCGCGCCAAATCTGCCGCTCCGAACGCGAACACGTGAGCGGCAAATGCGCGCAGCCAAAACATGCGCCCGTCGAAACCTGCGCCAGCGAAAACGGCGACGAGCAATGACTTGGGGATTTTCGTGTTTCTTTCTCCAATGTTTTACATCACAAGCTGCAACAAACCTGTTCTACACGGCGCGGTCCTAAAGTGTGTTGAGTTTACAGCGATCTCCTTCATTTAAGCTACAGTACCGCGCTTTAGGGTAATTTTGATTCGTTCTCACGAATATTCCACCCTGCAAACTTACACAGAGAAATGCGCATTTTATGTGTACAATCACACTTTTGATTGGAAAATATCAGCTCGTCAACGTGTACCCAAAAATATTACAATAATTAAACAACTACCTAAATTTCACACCGCACTCGTTATCGAGTGTTGTTTGTTCCGGTCAAGCTTATTATCTAGCGTCTACATCAATTGCACATGTACGTGTGCATGATTTCGTGACGGTTGCGCAAAAAACGTGGCGGACGAAAGAGGACCATCTGCAAAAACACGCGCTTTCTCGAAATGCCGTCAGTACAGACGCACAGTGAAAGACTGTTTTTGGCGAACGTAAACCAATAGTTCCACCGCAAGTGGGTAGCAAGGTGCTTGTAAACGTAAGTTGTTATGGCAACGAATCATAGACCTTAGGCTTCTTAAGAACGTGCTCTAGAATCCAGTTCCTCGCCCGGATAACGTGTGAAACTAGAAAACGAAACACTTAACCACATCAAAAAGATAAAATCAGGTATTTTATTTTTTTTTAGGGTCCGAGAGTCGAAGACACAAGGTCCGGCTCAGGTGGCGATAAAAACGTGCACAGTCCTGTACTGCTGGCAGGGGGCGGGGGGAGGGACAGCGTCTCGTGGCTGCGTCGGAAAAGGTAAACAGCAAAAGTGATCGGAGGACTGACCGAAGGCCGTCGGTGGGCTGCGGGGGCGAGGGGAGAGGGGAGGTAAATAATTGAACGATGAGTCATCGCCTTGCACTTCGGGGCCGCCCGAAAGAGATGGAATGAAGCAACGAAGGATAACTAGAGAGCGACGGAAAGAGAGAGAGCGCTAAGCGTGAGCGAGCGAGTCAGAAGCAGCGCATGATCTCAGCAGAATCACAACAAGAACAATCTTTCTAATGGCCGCCGGCCGAGCGTGTTGCGACGCGTTTGTTTTTTTTTGTGAGTTTCTTCGTTTTGTTATCGTAAGCGGACCTCCGCGCGCCTCCTTCCCCTCGCATTCCGTGGACACGAGAACCCAGCAATCGACGACGACGATTTCCTTCAAAGCGCCAGAAATCGGAAACGCCGCACTGATGGACCTTGAATTCGACTATTCTTTGACCTGAATTCTTGGCGACACCGGCTGCTGGAATCCGGCATGTTTCCTGCGACGGCGCCCTCGCTTCTCCGGTGGGGTAGTCCAGCAGATAAACGCGGCAAGAATCGGTCCAACGGAAAAAAATGCGATAAGCGGTGTTGAATGCACAATTTTTCGTGGAGTGCGGCCATCGGAACTGCCCATGTTAAGCGTTTTATCTGTCGGAAAGGGAAAAGCAAAACCCTGTACTTCCACGGTTTCTCTACCAGATATTAAATGTTTGAAACCAAACGTATTCGTTCGAAAATGCTGACACAATGTGATGCCTTTTCTAGAAAATGGTGACCTTAATTGAGAAAGGCCAAGGGTGCTGGAATTTTGCTATTGCTTTCTGGAGTTTTCGACCCTTTTGTGTGATACTGCAACAATGAGCCGTAAGTGGTCCTACCGTGATGTTCCAAAGGAGGCAACGGACCGTTTGCGCCAAATCGGGTTGGAAGTCGCTAATTTGTTGTCTTATTTCTTCTCCCTCACTCTCGTCGCGACCCATTGTTACCGGCGTTGTCGTGTGCGGTCAGCACCGCGTGGAGCAGAACCGCGAAAGGTGGGCCATAAAAACCTGCGGTACACCCACTGGAGTGTCGCACCGTATCCGATTGCTGGACTGTAGAACAGGCAACTCCGGGCCGATTGTTTATCGTTTTGACGGTCACCAATCCAAAACATTCCACACGCTCGGCCAAGTGCATCTATTTTCCGTTCGAAGATTATTTTTATCAAAACACACACATGAGCCCGGGACACCATTGTGCGGCGGGGGCCTCGCCCCTCGCCCGTCACTATTGCTCCGCCTTGCGTATCCAACACACACATAATTTTGCATTATGGCTCCGGTTGGCTCAAAAAAGGCGGTGGGCAATAGACAAATACCAACACATGCGCCCGCGCCGAGAGAACAAGTTTCGACACGAATGACCGAACGGAACCGAACGGAGCCCGATCGGAACGTGCCCGTGTACCTGCCAATCGCCGCACGGGCCGATGACGTCTCCGGGTAGCTATTTTTAGCCGCATGAATCATATGTTAAAACAAGCCATCGCACAACCCGAAGCTTCCACTCGTTTCTCGACCGTCGTCGTTCATCGTTCACGCGGGTTTATCGTAGTTCTCGTCCGCGGTTGACGTGCGCCCGAGAAGCAAAACTTACTGCAAACAGCAAAACTTTACACAGCAAAATTCTTTGCTGTGCATTAAGCCGAGAACAGGGCGTTTTTCTAAAATACCCCAAACGCGTGACCTGCGGCAGTAACAAAACGAAAACTCTGGGCCGAGGTGTCGCGGAATAAATTAAGTGTACGTACCGCGCGTGTGTCCTCCCATTGCGAAACGGCTCACATTTTGTCGCCGTCGAGCACCGTGTGTGTAGTAGGCTGGGCGGTTGATATATTGCCGTGTGCGGCGACCCCCGTCCCCCACCGGCTGACTTTGTGTTTTGCGTGCCACTTTGTTCGTGCGTAGTACGTGTGTTTGTGTGCGGTCGTTAACGCCGTGTGTATGTGTTGGTGCGGTGTGATGGCAAAAACACAGGAACGTCAAATACGACTTCTCTGTGCAGCGCCTACGATTAAGCGATAATCAAAAATATCAAAAACGATTGTCGCGCGTCATCCGGACGTTCGGAGAAGGGTTGCATCAGGCGAGCGGGCGAACAACGAAACTACCAACGAGAGGCCTTACCGAGAACCGGATAAGAAACAAGTGGTACCTCGAGTCTTGGCGATAAAAATCGCGCACCCACCAGAAAGGAACCTCGTTAACCTTCAGACTCAATTCATCGGAACAAAGTCGTAATCCGTTCCTCGCCTCCCGAGCGAGCGTGTATGCGTGTGTGTTTTCGTGTAAAAACAAACAAGTGTCAGCGCATTCTTCGATTGGCCGTAGCGTTGTACAAAAAGCATCAAATTTGACGTTTGCGCGAGAGTTGGCCGTCCATCACAACAAAGCTTTGGCGTACTGTGTGTCTGTGGTCAACGGAACCCGAAACATTCCCATTTCCGTCCGCGAAAGAGGAGCCCACTACGTTCGCACCATGAGGAACAACGTGCTGAACAGTAAGCACACGAACAACAACAACATGGAATCGTTCTACGAGGACGGTAATGCCCAGTATGCTCCGACAACGGCCAGCACCGGAACGGGACCCACCATTGGCAACGGCAATGGATTGAAGCGACCAGCGACGCTAGAGCTGAATCCGGGCCCTGGGAAGGCCCGCAAAACCCGCTTCACAGCGGCAATCACAATGCCGGCGATTTTGCCGTCTCCGGACCTGCAGATGCTAAAGCTAGTTTCGCCGGAGCTGGAGAAGATTATAAGTCACAATGCGGCCCTCCCGACACCTACACCAAGTGCAATCATCTTTCCACCGTCGGCCAGTGCTGAGCAGCAGCAGTTTGCGAAGGGCTTCGAGGATGCGCTCCTGTCGATCCACAAGAAGGACACCAGCAGTAAGCTGAATGTGGCCAGCAATAACAACAACAACAGTACAAGCACCAACAATAACAACAGCAGTCAGACAATCGTCGTTACGGAGCATCAAACTGTTACCGCGCAACTAGCTCCACCCCTACCGACGGGTGCGGTCAGTACTGGCCTTACCTCCAACGGCCACACCGCCATGAGTGGTGGAGAGATGACCTACACCAATTTGGGTAAGCTTCTTCGGCCGACGTTCACTGGTTGCAACCAAAACTCATCTTTTGTTTCCATCCGTCCCGCAGATAATTACCAAGGTGTGGTGAAGGAGGAACCACCTGCCACAGGCACACAGTCACCCCCGGTCAGCCCGATCGATATGGAGTCGCAGGAGCGGATCAAGCTCGAACGAAAGCGACTACGCAATCGGGTGGCAGCGAGCAAGTGCCGGCGGCGAAAGCTCGAGCGCATCTCAAAGCTGGAGGACAAGGTGAAGGACCTGAAAACGCAAAACACCGAGCTCGGCTCGATGGTGTGCAATCTGAAGCAACACATCTTCCAACTGAAACAGCAAGTGCTCGACCATCACAACTCTGGCTGCACGATAACGTTGGTGGGCAAATTTTGAACCCCACCCAGCCACCGGGGCCCAACCCGGTTCCGGATGTTCTGATCGCGCATTTCTGTCCGCGCCTGGTGCGCTCAGCCAGCCGTTCCCCGTTGTATCCACCTCGCTTGTGCGATGGTTGAGTTTGAAACACTCGCAAATCCATTAAACGCTTAGCTTTTAGGTTGCAAACAAAGCTCTCCGTGAAACAAATCCTGGAATTGATTGCATGTGACAGAGGAGCGATTGTTTCCCCCTCTCGGCCGGCCCAAGGACAGAAACGGAACACAACAAAAGAAGAAGAAAAAACAACGCAAAACAAAGCTTATTGCCATTGTGAGACACAGAAATGCCTTATCGTATTGTAACTTTAATAGCGTAAGCAGCAGCGCAGGGACCGGTGCAGTGACAATGGAAATGGCGACAAGTGCTAAACGAAGGGTAAAGCTCTAGTGTTAACCAGTTTTATTTTATTTTTAGAGGATAGTTCTTTTAGCGCGTCTGTCAACCGACGCAGTGCGAAAAGTCAGTAAAGTGTGTCAGAAGCAGGGTTTGATTAAGGCAAACAGCCGTATAGCAACTATCGGCCGTTCGGATGATAAGTGCTTTCTAGTCGTTGGATGATTGGGCTTTTTAATCATTAGTTACGGCACGGTACCGTGTCGTCAGCAATTTAGGTGTCATACGTTTCCCCTTTTAGATCTTTGTTTTGCACCGCATATGGCGCAGTTTTAGTTAGAGAATACTATAGAAAATCCAACCTTGTATACCACTACGCCTCTTCATTGTAGTCAACGGTTCACAATGGTTATTCGATCAAGCGATCAAACCTCTACATCCAGTCAATGGCAATACCCAGTTACAATCATGTCATGTAGCTTCCCACAAAGTTCTCGGGTGTAGAATAAACCCATCATCCCAGTTCCGTAACATAGATTTCTGTTGCAAATTAGGTTTCCATTTATCCCGTTTCTGGTTTAATTCTGCCCAGGCAGACATAGTGTAAAGTACACACCAATAGTTACACTACACGTCGCTTATAGTACAGAGAAACCGATTTGCCATACCAGGGGACAGGAAACCGAAACCGAAGGGGAACGAAGTAAACGCGTCGATAGCGTCCGATTCTCAGATAGGGATTTATGTATTTAAACAGTGTGGTGCTTGGTTGGCGTACGAGGTAATGTCAGGAACCAGGCGGAAGAGAAGCGTCCTTCCGCCAGGGAGTCGTTTGATTGGCGTAAAATGGTACGCAAAATGCAAAACCCATTGAACAACAGATTGCAATTACTACTATCGATTAGCTTATAAGCACCATGTGCTATATAGAGTCATTGAATGATTATGTTCTAAGCGTTTTTAGTTTTGTTTAACTTTATTTTTCGAAGATATTTACAATAAAATAAAAACTCATTATTTACCTAAAGCCGAAACCTTCTGCCTACGCAGTTTTTGGCCATGGTTGTTTAGCACCTTTGGCACCGGCTTCGACTATTTGTTTCCTTTACTAGGTGCCTCCAAAAAGTAATAGCTTCCACTGGGAAGTGTTGCGTCATCGGCGTAAAGTTGTTGACCTTAACCTGAACGGCTGCAGCGACTCTTAATGCGCATCACTATGCTTCGGCTCCGTAGGATGTGGTCGTTAGGTAAGTTTACGACGTTCGCTTTAAAACGCTTTTAAGAGCATAGTATCCATACTGGTAGTTACTCGTTGACCTTGAGAGCTGGCCAACAAAACTGTGAGTGCTGTTCCTGGAAATGATGCCATCCGGAAACAAATAACCCGATAACGATGACCGAAACAATGCATGAGTAGTACCGGAAGAGTGTTGTGGCTGGCCAATCCCTTATCTGGCCATCGCAAATCAAAATGGCTTGAGACAAAATGCAAATTATCTACGTCACGTGACCGAAATGGTGGGACATCGAACAAAAGCATACATTAAGGCGTCGTCAGCACAAATAATACAAAAGCATTAATTTGTGTTAAAGAATGTATTAACGGTCGTATAGTTGAAACACACTTGACAAAAACCGCCCATTGGACCACCAGCGATATCTTATCCGTACGCTACAGTTAAATAGAATGAACCTACATAACAAGACAACTGACCGATCACTCATTTACTTCGAGCAAATCGAAATCCTCGTCGTCCCAGTCTTGCAGCTGCTTCTGAACATTTGGACTCGGTTTACTTTGCGCAGACTGTTGTTTGCGATCGCTGGACGAAAATAGTGATGGATTCTCACGCGCCGCGCCGTATGTTTCCTTTTCTTTCGATTCCATAATTTCCCACAGCTCTTGATCGTCATCCGCTCCGTGCAGTGTGCTCGAATCGGCCAAACCATGGGAAGATTGATCATGCTGCGTTTGACTATTCATCTGGCTACCGTTCCAGCGTTGCTGTTGCGCCTGCCTCGGACGTTCGGTGCCCTTACCGTCCATCGTTAGCTGGCTGAACTCAAAGTACTGGTTCGGGTGGTTGATCCCTTCTTCCAGCTTCGTTTCATGCAACGTTTCGAAGTATTTCCCGCAAGCTATCTGGTAGTGTCCTTTGGCTGCATATCCGGCCACTTCATCACAATCGATCGCGCCCAGCCCATACCCGGAAAGCTTCGTTTTGAGGGCACTCGGGTCTAAGTTCTTGAACGGGCAACCGTGTGTTTCCGCCGGTCCAATCGGCGCCGTGATCACCTTCATACAGGAGAATGGTGTGTAGTTTATGCGCGATCCCTCTTTGCCGTAGTTATGGCGAATATTGTACGCGTACTCCTTTTCGAACTTTTCGATCGGCACCTTTCCTCGGGTGAGCTCTTCGCGCCAAAAACGAAGACAATCCTCCATCGTGACACCAATTGCCTTTAGGAAGAGCGTGTACTGCATACGCCCAAAGTGCTTTAGATGGTGCGTTGCGCGCAGCGTATCGTGCACGTGACGCATGCACAGCGGGAACGATTTCTTCGACAGCTGATCGAGTGATTCGATCGGTACGCAGCCGTTTCTGGCCACCGTGTAGTTCTTGCCGGTGTAGGATGTGTGGATCGATTTGAGCAGCATGGAGAACCGCTCGTCAATCTCGAGCGTCGGTAGCATGCGCAGATGTGCCTTCAGACCGTCCTCGATGAGCTGCTGATGTTTCCGGGCCACGACGTGCACGAAGCTCTCCGGCGGAATGTATGCCTTGCCGCCTTTCAGGTAACACTTTCGATCGCGCACAAGGTTCAATACCTCGGTGAAGTGCACCGCGTAGAAGTCATTGCTTTCTATCTGCAGCCTCGTTTGGTTGGCAGTGCTCATGCACAGCTGTTCGGAGATTTCGCACTTTTCCTGATCGGTCAGCGGAACGTACTCCAACTCGTACACATCGAGAAACTCCTTTATGTGACGCATCGACAGCGCCCCAAACTTCAGCCGGAACAGTTCCATCTCGCGCGCAACGAACCAACGCCGCAGTTCCTCCGAGCGGCAATAGGCAAAGCGGAGAATGAAGTGCGACAAGTAGTCCCGCCGGCGGGCCATTTTGGTAACCTCATCGGTAATGTTTCCCCGGCACAGCTTCACGTACGTCCGCAGTCCCTCGTGGTTCACCTCGGCCAGGGCCGCTTCACGCCACGCTTCGGGGGAAACTTTTGGATTTTTGGCCGTCACTTGCTCTAGCACCCGCAGGATCCTTAACCGTTCCAGCGCCAGCTTCTCGAATTCATCGATCGTTAGGTCAATGATGGGTGGAATGAGATAAAAGCACACGTTGTGCGGTATGATGTGCTCCAGCGCCAGATCGGCAGCAAATCGCTTCGCGTTCAAATAATTTTGTCTCGTATTATTCATTTTCTGGATTCACAAACTCAACAAGAAACAAAGCTTAAGTCGGTTAAGTTTCGCGCGCACAGTGACAGTTCGGTGACAGCAACTGACAGCATTGCTGCAATGTTTATGATGTAAACGATCAAAACGATCAGAATGATACATTATCTCACAGCATTGAGCATGGAAGAAACTAAAACGATCGGAGATTCGATTAACAAATTTAATTACCGATTGTATTTTTCATTCTAAACTATAGACAAGCCAAGCCCCAACTATAGACCATTTGGTGTTTCTAATGTTTTGTCTGCTCCTAAAGAAATAAAAAGACACTCACCTACGATACGATTATTGTTTATTGCATCGACAACGAAATAATTAAGTAGATTTTATAACAGAAAATAATGTGTGCTGATAAACAGAGCACATAATAGCCGTCCAAGGGGCGGTTTTAGGTTTAACTTCCACAGTATATTTTGCTTCTCTTCACATCGGCAAACTTCTACAGGGCGTGCGTTCGAACTATCGGAAGAAGGGATAGGTCCACACTCCGGTGTGCGGTGTGGTTCTGGTGGTCACATTGTTCACTGTATGGCGATAAACGATTGTAGGTATCATCACTAGGAGCACACCGATACGACACGACCGCAAAAGGGAGAACGATCTTAACGGAATGTTGTGCGGACAGCGGGAAGAGTGATGGCGGTGGTTTGATGCATTGAAGCGAAACTCATATTTACATCGACGGGTGAGCCACACGAGCTGATGTTGTTCTCGGTCGTCCGCGGGAGCAGAATGATGGGGAACAGCAGAGTTTAGGCAACCGTGGAGCGGCTGTTGGCATGGAACTGCTGTGCCGAAATGACCAGCGTCACAACGTAAATGCAGGCAGCGATCCAACAGTTATAGGCATTCTGAAAAGGACAAAAATGTATGCGGTATTAGAATTCACCATTTGCACAATCAATGTCAGGTGCCCGTGCACCCGCTTCAATCACCTGACTGTATGCGACGTCAGCTGCGGCGTAAAACTCCTGCGGCGTTGGATAGTGCTCCTCCAGCGGAAGATCCTCAATCAGTGCCACGCTGTTGATGTAGTAAAACACCCCCATCAGTACCTGGGCGAGAAAAGAGAACGTAAAACGAGGTGAACATTGCAGGTTTCAGGAGATCCAGTTATCGATTACTCATACGGGCACGGATGATAAACAAACCGCCCGTAGTCCCAGGCCTATTCCTTACCAGCTGGACTATGCCCCAAATGGAGATGATCAATCCGCACAGCGACAGCTTCGGTCCACAGACAGGCATTTTGGTTGCGTTTCGTTGGCACTGGTCGGTGCACGGAAGAGTTTAGCGAAGAGCAAAATTCGTCTGCCCAAAAATTTTACCTTCTCGCAGCAGCGCTGATCACAAGACTCCTTTGCACGGACGTCAACGAAGGGGTCATGTGACAGCATGAGTGTCCGGTGAAAAATCCATTTGCCAAACAACAACTCGTCTGATTCACTCAACCATAATTCCTCAAACTAACGGTATTTTCTCACATTATTTCATTTAAAGTACAATTTCAAAGGACAAACAATAGTGTTTAATAGGCTACACAGCATACGGAAAAGAGCTGTGGGTAAAAAAGTTCATTTAAATTGTGTATACCCAGCAGCGCTTGAAACCATTTCCGATCCTCCGATGTAAACGCCAGCTGACGGATGAAACCGCAAAACAAGGCCAAACAGCGATACGTAAATATCGAATTCCATAATTTCTCATTGTTGGGGATTTTTCCATTGGGCCGCACGCTTTGTTGTTCGCAACTGTTTCTCACCTGCAATTGTACGTTCCGCGCGTTAGCTCAATGTTTTTCGATGCGTTTTCCTCGGTTAACATAACGAAGGTGCTATTGGACTATCTGCTCCTCGTGAGCGAATCCGTGCGGAGGCAGTTTGCCTCTCCAGCGTCCCCATCTGCACCATCGCCTGGTCAGCCGCGTAACGAGGCCGGTGAAAGTGAACCCGAGCCCTTGGAGTTAAACATTCTAACCACCGGCTGGTGCTTTGTGTGCGAAACGTTGCAGCTCGTAAAACTTGCACTTGACGGTGGTTCCCGCTGGCTGCAATTTACCGAATTCCAGCTGTTGCTGTTGCAAATTTTCTCCACCCTCTTGCTGGCGCTCTCCATTTGCATTGCCGTGTCGTGGCGAAAGTACGGCAACCGGATCACCAATCGCTTCATTCGACCGAGTGAGTATCGATCGGCCAGCTGATGACTCAACTGGTGCGCCGCCGCCTGTCAAAGGCAATGATACAATGCTTTGGCACGGGGTGCTGATGATCACGCATTTTCCTCGTTTTCTTTGCCAGGCACGGCTAAGGAAATTGAAGAACTGAAACTCTCCGTTGCCCGCCTAAACCTGCCGAAAGAGCATACACCGCGTATTTAAGGTTCCACAAGCCACCAACCCGACCGATCGAAGCGCAATGGCACCGAGTAAAATAAAAAACTTTTTCGCCAAGAAAAAAGCCGAAGCCAAGCTAAAGTTTGGCGGTGCTGGACCGGGTCGAAAGCTCAATTCCGCCGGTCCCGGTCCATCCTCCTCGAAACCGGCGCAGCATGATGTGTACGTGCCGCCGAAGCGAAGCGAAATATCGGCCGAAGCCAAGGTAGCTGCCGCTGCCGCCCTGGCACGGTTCGAGGGGAAAGACAAGAAAGAGTTCAACACGTCGCTCGCGGCCATCCGGGCGCAGGTTCGTAAAGAGCTGGAGGCCGAAAAGAAAGCCAAAGAAGCGGAATCTGCCGAGCAGCAAGAAGAGCGACAGGAGACGGAATCACGGAAAGATTTGGCCGTCCAGGGCGTTTACTTCCGGTGTCCGATGATCGACGACCAGGTTCTGCCGCGCAAGGAGTGGAAAGGGAAAATCAAAGATTTCCTCTACGAGCAACTGGCGGCCGACCGGGGGCTCACCGCTTGCCTCATCATCTACAACTGCAACCCCAAAGAGAAGGCCGAAGTGTGCATCGAAACGCTCACCAAGTGCATCGAAAACATCATAAACCACCCGAACGAGGAGAAGTACAGAAAGCTACGGATGACCACTCGGACGTTCTGTGACAAGATTAAGGTGTGCGAGGGTTCGATGGAGTTTCTGCACGCGGCCGGCTTTGCCGAGATCGAACTGGACGGTGAACCGCATCTGATCTGGTCGGAGGATAATATCGACGCGGACTGCTCGGTGGAAATGCTGCTGGAGGCCCTCAAGGCCTCTGAACCGATTCCCCTTGAACTGGATCGCAATCTGCAGGTGTTGCTACCGTCACAAGTGAAACGCAGCCATCTGCCGCCCGACTTTTTCCGCATATCGCCCGAGGAACTGAAACGGGAACAGCAACTGCGCACCGAAGCACTGGAACAGGCGCAGATGCTCAAAACGAAGGCTATGCGCGAAAAGGAGGAACTGCGTACGATCAATCGGTACAAGTTTTGCCTGCTGCGCGTCCGCTTCCCGAACGGAGTGTACCTGCAGGGGACATTTAACGTTTACGAGAAGCTTGCCCAGCTGTACGAGTTCGTGCAGTCCTGTCTCATGCACGAGTCGGCCGAATTTAGCCTCGTACCGACCGGAGGCCAGAAATGCTCCGGACAGGAGGAGATGAACAAATCACTGTACGATCTCCGGTTCGTGCCGACGATGGTGTTTAACTTTCACTACGAGAACGAGTCGAAGGCACTGACGGACTTTCTGAAGGAAGAACTGATGTTACTGATTCAATCATTCTAACTCTCTCTCGGGGCCTTCGAACTCGGCCCAGTCTGCGAGTACCCGCCAGTGGTAAAAGTGATTCTAGCTTCTTGAAAAGATCGTTAGGTTTGCTCGTCAATGTGATAGTCACGAGCAAAGGCGGATGTGGCGGTTCATTATGTGTGAAGTTAAGTTATTTTTGTTATCAATCCAATCCAACTCCATCCGGCTATCCGCGTTGCAGAAGTAGCAGCAGAGCAATGTTCCAGAGTCCGAACAGAACCAGAGAGAGTGTACCAACTATTAGGTGTGTATAATTGTAATTGCAAATAAACACGAAACGTTCAATGCAGCGCAAGTAACCAACAAACGCCGTTTGCCGTTTCCCCAAACTAACCCGCTCCCACTGTTCCTAATCGGCACTCGGTACAGAATCATTACAAAGGAGTCAAAGAGTGCATTTTATTTGCATTCAAATCGCTTCAATTTGCACCATTATCACACGTTATCGTCCTTCGTTGCTAATCACTTTGGTTCGGGGAGCAACAGGGACCACCAGAAGGAATGCAAATCGGCGGAAAGATCAGACCGAAGCTCATTGGCTGGGCGGGCAAATGCGGTTGAGCAGCTTCACTTCGCGCTGCTCTCATTGGTAACACTTTCCGACGTCGTCCGGACACTTTCCGTCGTTCGCTCCTCGATGCGCTGCACCGGAATGGTCCGCTCGTGAACGGTTTCGGCCGGTGGTGCAGGCGGTGGTGCCTTCCGGGGGGACACAATCGACAGCATACCGTCGGACGAGAGGCTCGAAATGACGTCCTTCGGGTCGTGGTCAGCTGCAAAGTGGAGTGCACACGTGTACCGTGTAGTTTCACCGTTAAAACCTGTTCCCCTATTTTCGACGCAATTGACAGATTATTTGCAAACTACGCACCGGGGAGCACGTAACGGCGTACGAAGTGGCGCGAGATGTACCCGTGCTCGTCCTGCTTCTCGTCGTGTTTGCCCTCGACCACCACGGTGCTGCCGACGGTTTTAACGGTGATCTCATGCGGTGTGAAATGTTGCACGTCCAGCGTAATCTGAAGCCGTTGGTTGGCCGCACAGAGAGTGGTGAACTTCGGGGGCGCTCCAAAATCGCCACTGGCCACACCTGGCGCCCGGCGGAAGCTGCCCAACCGGGACGACCGCAGAAAGTTGGAAGAATGAAAGTTCGATGCCAACCGTTGCATCTCTTCGGAGCTGTGGCGGGAAAGTTAACCAATCCGGTCCGGTTCATAAACCTTCGTAGGGAGGCCCGCACCACACAGTACGTACAATAATCCGGAGGAAAACTGCTGATCGAACAACCGAGCAGTTCGCCGCGGCCCATCGAACAAATCATCGTCCCACAGGTCACGCAGATACATTGGCACCGTTGACATATTGTTTCACTAAGCGCACGACCCAGAAGGTAGTGTACACTTTCTCGCACTCACGCGGCGCGGCCAAACACTGACTACGGCGGACCGCGTGAGCCGATCGGTTATTTATACACAAATCGGTCACTTAGCACCCCAAAATTAAAGAACGTGGTTCTTGTGACGAGCCGGGTAGTCGGCCAATTGCGAATGCCGCGCACATAATCTTCAAGTGCTCGCGCACACAGACAGCCGGAGCGAGTGTTTGATGATCCGCGAGAGCCACAGTGTGACTGAAGGGATCGTCTCGCCGTGGTCCCGGTTGCAGAGAGTGAATAATTATTGGTGTTGGGCGCCGTGGCCGGTGTCGTCAGCGTTTGTTTGTCCACATGCTGCTGATCGGAAGCATGATGTTTTGTTGCCACGGCCTTTGGTCGCGATCATCTATGATAAATTTAAATTAATGACTAAATAACGTATCGCGCCACGTGTGTAGGTGGAACCGGTGATCGACACTAGATCGTGGGGGAGTTGCCGTTAATTGATTGGAAAATTGGCATGCGCCTGGTGTGTGGAACCAAAGGCGGCCAAAACGCCGATCCTGCATCGAAACCGAAAGTCGGTAACACTAGTTGGGCTGCTTGGACCGGGTGCTAAGCACTCGAAGCACTCGAAGAAGCTGTCATCGCGAAGAGATGTTGTTTATTTCTCCCTCCGAGAGCTCTCCGGAACGTACGACGGTGTTTGCAGAGCTCGCCGGTTTCCAGGCCCCCCTTGTTTGCTGAATCTATTTTACCGTCACCGTGCCTCAGTTTCCTGGGCCAGCATAAGACCCGGATTGCCAATTCTATTCGATATCTAAATGATTAGTTCAAAATAGCCTTTTGCAGAAGGTGCTCCTATCGGTAGTTAAGAAATGTCCCTTCGAATATTAATCTACAATTTGTGCAATATTAGGCCCTTGGCCCTTTTTCAGGTGCAAAAATCTGTGTCATTGGTGCCCATTTTGGCTATCGGTGCGATCGTGGCACGTTGACCAGGCACCGCGCTCGGTGGGCGGATTTTAATTTACTTCACTTCAACCGAGCCGTCCGCCGTTTGTGATTGGGAATAAAAATGTGAACCCAACCGATGGCCTCCACTCCCGCGCCCGTCAACGGAACAATCGCGGCGTGTGTGTTGTGTGCATCCAATCCGATCACATCTGGGTTCCACGGTGAGCCCCTTTTATAGTGATTAATCCCGCCGGCGGTGCCGGTGGCGCACCAAATACGCGCGGTTTGCGACGCGGCGCATAAAATAAAACCACGTGTCCGTCTAATTGGCAGCGTGGTGGAGCGCGCGCGTATAGGGGACACCGCAGAAGCACCCGGGCCCCCGGTGCACCGCAACAACAATACCGTATAAAGCGCTCCATTTCGGTGTCGGTGGCGTTGTGTGGTGCTGGCTACATACCTGTTATTGCGCCCTTTTTACACGATCAACACTGCCGTTTGTGACTATTATTTCCTTGATCGACCTTGAGGCGCGGAGCACCGCGCCGCCGCGCCACCGCGTCCAATGTCATCTTCACGCTTGATTGCGCTATTCCCAACCATTGTTCGGCGTGCAAAAGTACCAATTCCCAATCGAATCTAGCTTCTTCCGATCCAGTGTTTATCCATCGGTCGGACGATGTGTGAGTGTGTTCGTCGCAACGTGTCTACTACTCACCTACTACTTGCCCTCTGGCCGCGGGCGCGCGCGCGCACCGTGCCGCTGTAAACAATCGTGGCGAAAAAAGGGCGCGAGCGCGACAACCAACGACCGAGGGGGGGCCCTTAGTTAGGGCTGCCGGCCGGGTGTGCTCTTCCCCGGCCGCTGCTACTCCCGCTAGAACTATTCTGGCCCGGTGTGCCAGCACGCGAATAAGCGCCGAAGTACGGGGCCGAGGGCGACGTAGTGGCGGTCCACGGGATGGGCGAAGGGTTGCGCGAAATCAAAACAAAATTCAAATCCATCCGCCACGAGCCATAGTCGCGTCGACGCGCTCGTTGGAAGCGGTTCAACTTTTCTACTTCTCCCGTCGTCAGCACCCGCGGCCCCGTCCCCGTGTCGAAAAGCGAACGTGTCCCCACGAGTCCGGGCCATTACACTTTCGCTTGCGCCCAGTGCCAGTCCGTTCCGGGTGATCAGTGCTTTCCCAAGTGTCCCAAGGGCGCCGTATTTTCCGTGAAAACTTTAGGTAAGTGTCACACCGGATCGACCGGATTTACATCACAGTGTCCTTCTGGAAGGTTCCGCGTTGCTGCGCAATATCGGAGCGGGATCTTAGCTCTGGTTTGGCCCCTGGCCCTTTTGGGGTTGAGGGCACGGCATCCCACGATCACCAGGACCCCCCCGGGGGGAAGCTCCCGGTGAGGGCCAAGTGCACGGTTATTCCATTCCCGGAAAACCCTGTTCCGTTCCGTGGCCAAGGTTGACGTGAGTTACGTCCTTCGGTGGGCGAATCTCGGGGCATTTTTCACGGTTTATGAACTCCGGCCGACTCCGGGTTTGACGGGCGGCGAAAAAAGAGAACCAAACCCTACAAACGACATTCAAAACGACAACAGCCCCCGCCAACCGGGCCACGGCCTGCCCGCGCCAGCTCTATTTATAATCGGCTCCGTAATCCACCGTGACATCGTGTTAAATCGATAAATTGCACTATCAGCAGCGCGGGGCAGCATAATTTGCCGTTACCAACATTCCGATGCCCTCGGTGGCCCTTGTGGTGGTCTTGATTTTTTGATGTACCCGCAAAAAAAAAAACGCGAGCGAACTGACCTCTTACCGGAGCCTTAACATCACTCGGGCATTTTTTTGTTGTTTCATTCACCGTTCGGCCTGTGAAGAGGTCGTCCAAGGATGTCGCTGGTTCCGGTTCACTATCGCACCTGGTGGGACGACTGGGATCTGCCGCTGTACACGCGCGTCCTCGAGAAGTCGATGACGCACGAGGTGCTGTCCGGGGACGACTTCTGGCGGGTGCCGCCTCTGGCGCCCGTGCGCTGGTCAAGCCTGTACCGACCCTGGCGCTACTTCAGCCTGCGGGACGTCGGTGCCAAGGTGGACACCGATCGCGATCGCTTCCAGATCGAGATCGACGTGCATCAGTTTTTGCCGCACGAGGTCACCGTGCGCCGCACGGACAAGTACGTCACGATCGAGGGCAAGCACGAGGAGAAGCGGGACGAGCAGGGCTACGTGGCGCGACAGTTCTCCCGCCGCTACCTGGTACCAAGTGAGTGCTCGCGCCCATCCACATCCGCATCCTCGCACCGCCTTGCACAAACTCTCTCTTCCTCTCTCTCTCTCTCTCACACGACAGGTCCCCAGCACTGTTCCCACCTCGATCATCATCATCAACATCACCGTCATGATCGGCAGCCCTCCATCACCTGAGCTCGGTCGGATGTATTTCCGTACCTTTGCCTACCGAGGCGACGGCGAGTCCCATCCAATTAAAGGATCGCTCGAACGTCTCCTTAACATCCGATCTGACTCATCCGTTCTCGTTAGCAAACATTCGCGCATTGCACAATCGATGCCCACCACCATCATCGTAGTGGCTCCCCTGCTGTAACCTACCTGGCTGTCGGTTATCAAACATAGGGAACATTTGCGCAGTGTCAGAGTCAGGGTTTTCTAATTTTATCCGATTGTAATGCCACCGCACACTTTACACTTTGGCCAGCCAGGGCACTTTCCCGTTACAGGAATGGTGTAATTGATTTCGTGGGTAATTGGGCATCACCTAGTGGACTGGGTCCCTCATTCGCCAGTCTTAGGCTTCATCTTGCACCGTAGACAAATGTTCATCCCAACGCTAGTTTTGTACGAATCGGATATTTACTAGTTCCTCTCCGTCCAACAGTTGGGTATGATGCCAACCTGATCGTGTCGTCGCTCTCGTCCGACGGTGTCCTGACGGTCACTGCCCCGAGGATCGGCCTGCCGGCGCCGAAAGTCGAAAAGTACGTGCCCATCTGGCACACCGGTAAACCGGCCATCGAGGACAAGAAGTAAAGCCCCCGGAGCGCGGCCCGGCTCGGCAGACGGAGGCCACCACCAACGAGGTCCTTCTACTGCCACTACCATCACCACCACCACCAGCACACCCCGCCCACGACACTGCCCGACGGCGGTTGCCTCCGTCTACCGGAGTTGGAGCCACCGATTCGCGTCGATCGATTTCGTCTGAGTTTTCATCTTCCGTTTTCTTGTTTTCTTTTGCTTTCTTTTCTTTTCTGTTTTTGGTTTCCGTGTTTTTTTTGTTCTTGTTTTCCCCATTTTTTTTTGTTCCTGTTCTGTTTTATTATTATCCCGCCGTTCGCATCGCAGTTCTTCGCGCCGCTACTTGACGTACCTCAAGTGATCGGTCGTGATGGGCGCCTTGACGCGAGCGTGGTCTCAGAGTGTGTACCGATTTTAAACGAATGCACGTAACCGACAGCACCCAGCACCGGTGAGCACGCGCGCGCACCAAAATACGCACCACGTTCCGATAGCCCGAACCGATAGCCCCGACCGATAACCAGCTAAAGATGTGATTCATTAGTGAAATTGTTTTCGTTTGCCACGTGGGACGCCACCCCGTTGCGATCCCCGTTTGTTCATCACACCGTCCACTGTACTGCCACTGTGGACCACTCCGCGGCCCGGACCTGGTAGAGGGACCGACATCCTTAGACCAATTTCGTCACGCTAGCGCCCCCGCCCCTGTGTTGCTGTTTCAAAGCTAGTCTACTTGCAAGTGATAGGAATTTAACTAAAAATGGTTAGCATTGAAACCTAACCGGAACTAACATCAATAAAAACCGTAACGAGTGTACCTTTCGAACGCACTTTGACTTCGATATTAACAAACGAATGGGAATTTGTGTCGTGTTTTATTATTTTCCGAATTATTCCAAAACGGGCCAAAGGTCTCGATAAGCTATGCTGTAGGAAGAACGGCCCAGGAAGCACCTATAAATCCGAATGTGTCCTCGTCGCGTGTCCAATCGACCCACGGGTTGGCGGTATAAATTGTTGCCATTCCCTTCCGCAAGTCTGTTAGGGTTGTAAACGTTTTTAAATAATGTAGGGCACCCGTTTGTCATCCCAGTAAATGGCATAGGGCTCACGGAATTATAGGATTATGGTTACGGGTGGCCCGAGAACAATCTGACTGACAACAAATTTACTGCAGTGTGTCTTTAAGACGGCCCGCGTTTCAACCATTTTCCGAACTAACAACCATCAGCTGACATGGCTTGAAGCGTGTTTATAACCGTTTATACGGTAAATGGTCGTGCTGGTCGTTCGGCTGATCGCATGGCACCGGCATACATACGGAAGTTATGGCCTGTTTGAAGGAAGCAGAATGAGGCGACTAACATTCTTTCCGCCCTCCTCGCTAGCACGACATTTCGTGGCAGGAGGTCCCAGAAGAAAGTGGATAAACAAACTTTCTCTTCGTACAGTCGCTCGTGGGCCCCGTCCCGGATACGCCCCGCCCTGGTCCGGTGAGGTTTGCAAAAATCCTTAACATCCGCCATGCACCAGGCGCCTTGCAAAATCAATCAAAAAAGCCCGTGAAGCGGGCCTGTTCGTAACCACTTAGGGAGTACGCTCGCAGATCGAGCAAAACATTCTTTTCGGAAACTTTCTCCGCCATATGCCCGACGGAAACGGATGCAGCAGCGTGGAAACTTAGTCACCAGTCAGTCAAACGCAGCGCGCCAAAGTTATTGGAACGCTTCCGGTCGGTGCGGTGGTTGCGACTAAATTGTAATGTCACTCACGGCAGACACATTGATTGGTTATTGAATGTAGCGTATTATGAGTTTTTTTTTCCACTGAGCGGATCCTTGAAAATTGCTAGCCTGTAGGGTGTGTTTGATACCGTCATGCCAGGGCAGTAATTTCTTGCCGCATAATGTATCTTAAATCTGGGTTACAATCTTCGGGCCAATCGATCTGAGTTGATATTGATTTAATATTCGCCCAAAAATCGGAGAACAATCAAACTGAACGACAACTCAAGGATTGTTGTTCAAGGGTTCGAACCGAGCAGCTATCCGATTGAAACGCTATCCGGGACACACGCGTGAAACGCTTCGATGCGATCCCAACGATCGGAATCGTATTGCAAATGTAAGTGTATTTCAATTGCTATCTTTCTAATTTTTTTATTGACCGTACTTCATCCAATTGCAAATTATCTGATCAAATTTATGTTGTGTTAGTAAGAGCAGACATTCGGTTTCTTTCTTTTATTGACCCCAATCACTTTACGAATACTCTCATGCGAAATAGATTGAAACAAGACAAAAGTTTGAGGTGAAAAAAATTTAACGATAACAGTTTATTAAAACGTATGACCTGCACGAAACAGTCTTATCGGATGGCGTAAAAATGCTTTGCTGAGTTCATTTGCCTTTCAAGCGCTGGCCTTGGGAACCGTTAGCCTGCGAATCGACAGAAATTTTCTTTGGGTCCGTAGAGTGCGTGATGGGAATGTTTCTTTCTGGCTTCTGTTCGATCGCTTTCCTCGGGCAGCTGATGGTCAGGATGCCATCCGATGAGAGTGATGAAGCAATATCGCTCTCACT